>NC_057807.1:43227293-43576810 GCF_018294505.1 Triticum aestivum
CCATGAGGATGTATACCCTCATCTGCTCCTCAGACAGCCCTCTGGGAGACGGTCGAACAGCCCCCCGGACGGTATCGCGGACAGCCCTTCGGGAGGACCTTCGAAACTCGAACGGTCACTCGAACAGCCCTTCGGGAGGACCTTCGAAACTCGGATGGTCAAACGGATAGCCCTTTGGGAGGCACTCATGAACTAAGACCGAAACTACATTCTCTCTACAGAGTTGCACATACGGTGTCATCTATCCGGCAGGACTTCGCTGTCCAGAACCAGTTCCTGCCGGAACCCAGACAGCCATTCGGCTCTATGAAACTATTTCGCTGGGAGGGAGAGAGAAGTCAGATCATGCATGGCACTTGTATGTGAGAAAGAGAGTCTCTTTAGGCAGCCCCCTCCACCCCTATTTATAATCCAAGCCCAAGGGTGGCTTCTCCAATAAGCCAAGGGGATAATACCAAAAGGCCATCAAGGTGGCTTCTCCAAGAAGCCAAGCAAAAAGCACTTTCACTATTCATGACAACATTTTTCAGCGTCCGTTTGAACTGAAAATATTTATGTGGGCTCAGAACCCACTAAACTAATTTTCAATGCATTCTGAAACAATTTCGGTTTAGTGATTTTCATCTACGAAAAGCAAACAAGAATGCGTTTTCACTATTCATGAAGACAATTTTTCACGTCCATTAAATCCGAAAATATTTCTCTGGGTCTTAGAATAATTCCAGTACCCACTAAAATGATTTTGGATTCATTCTGAAACAATTTCAGATTAGTGAATTTCATCTGCGAAAAACAACCAAAGCGGTACCGGCAGCTCCGAAACATTTTCGGTTTTTATTCCCAAAAATTCCGAGAAGTTTCCAGAATAATTCTGGCACCCTCCAAGAATTATTAGGCGTGTCCCGAAACCAATTTGACTTAATGGTATATCTCAAAATAACTTTTCAGTATTACGAAACTATTTCGCTATTCTCTCTCCGGAACTCTTCCATTGTCTCCAAAACTTTTTCGGCAAATTTCTCTCAGACTCCATGTCTAGTATTCAGCAGATAGATGACCCTTAAGCGTGTGACCCTATAGGTTCGGTGAAGCATAGACATGACCGGAACACTTTCCGATCAATGATCAACATCGGAGCCGTGGACACCCATATTGACCCCTATACCCACACGAATGAATATTCGAGTGAACCTCCAGTTGTCGTGTGCTATTCCTGTTGCTTCGCGATATGTTACAAAGACCCGCGGTGAGATTTACTTGCATCCCCTTGGATCAACAACTTGTCCACTATGCTAGTTACCTCGTTAGTGGTTTTGTTCTCTTTTCTCGTTTTCGTGTTCCGGCATCCCTGTGATCAAATCACACTGTGTCTGGCCAGACGATGATCGATACTGTAACACCAAGAGGGCCCGAGAATATCTCTCCATTGTCGGAGGAGCAAATCCTAGTCTTGAGCTATCAAGTTACTTGACATACTTTTCCATGAACCCGTAAGCCGCCGTAATAGCCACCCATTTACGGATGACGTTTAACAAACCCCAAAGTTCATGAAGCAAGCATGAAGAAACTCGATACTCTCATGGTCTAAGGAATCATGCAAACGTTAACCATCTCTATGTTACTCCCTCCGTTCCTTGATATAAGGTGTATAGATTTTTGAGAAAAAAATCCGAAATATAAGGTGCATTGAGTTGCACCACTCGTTTGAATATTTTTTAGGAATTTGATTACATTTCCTTATATAAGGTAAGCTCCTCTATTTACTCATGTCAATTAGTCGGGTGTAATCTCACCCAAAACTTGTGAAATTTTCCCTCCATGTGCATTCTTTAATTTCCATGCCAAAAACTATACACCCTATATTTAGGAATGGAGTGAGTATTTACCATTAACTTATGATGAATGAATCTCATAGCATAACATCAATCCGGGTCGATTCAACACAACTATTCTCTTAACATTGTGCCCTCAAAGTTGCTAGCATAGACATGCCCATGATTGGGAAAACATAATCATCATGCAACACTTGAGCTAGTCTTAGAGGCATGACTAGGAATACATTTTACCATTTATTATTCCACATGTGCACATGGGTTTTCCCTAGAGCCTTTATGGATATACGGGCTCGGGAACCACAGCAGTTATAGCATGGAACACAAACATAATTATGAACATGGAGATAAATAATAGCATTTATTATTGCCTCTAGGGCATATCTCCTACACAAGCAAATTTCAATGATTATGTTAGTAGACAATTGAAAAATAATGCTTATATGATTGGGCGCTTGAGTGATTATATGTCTAGAGTTAAGGGTGAACTTAAACTCACTAGTAAACACGTTTCTATGGTTTCCACTCAAGCAGAACAAGTACTTAAGGCTCAGAATAAATTGCTTGATGAACTAAATAATAAACATGACTTTGCTTTTAGAGTGGCTACTAGAACTGGTAAAATGACTCAGGAACCTTTGTATCCTGAAGGCCACCCTAAGAGAATAGAACAAGATTCTCAGAAAATAATTTAGATGCTCCTAGTCATTCTAAAAATAAGAAAAAGAAAAATGATAGGACTTTGCATGCTTCTAGTGAACCTATTGCAGAAACATCTGAGAATCCTAATGATATTTCTATCTCTGATGCTGAAACACAATCTGGAGATGAACATGAACCTAATGATAATGCTAATAATGATGTTCATGTAGATGCTCAATCTAGCAATAACAACAATATAGAAATTGAACCTGCTGTTGATCTTGATAACCCACCATCAAGAAATCAAGGATATGATAAGAGAGACTTCGTTGCTAGGAAGCATGGTAGGGAAAGAGAACCATGGGTTCAGAAACCCATTCCTTTTCCTCCTAAACCATCCAAGAAAAAGGATGATGAGGACTTTGAGCGCTTTGCCGAAATCATTAGACCTATCTTCTTACGTATGCGCTTAACCGATGTGCTTAAAACAAACCCTTATGCTAAATACATGAAAGATATCATTACAAATAAAAGAAAAATACCTGAAGCTGAAATCTCCACCATGCTTGCCAACTATACTTTTAAGGGTGGAATACCTAAGAAACTTGGTGATCCCGGAGTACCCACTATACCATGCTCCATCAAAAGAAATTATGTTAAAACTGCCTTATGTGATCTAGGAGCCGGTGTTAGTGTTATGCCTCTTTCCTTATACCTTAGACTTGAATTAAGTAAGTTGACACCTACTGAGATATCCTTGCAAATGGCCGATAAATCAACTGCTATACTTGTCGGTATTTGTGAGGACGTGCCTGTTGTTGTTGCGAATGTTACTATCTTAATAGACTTTGTCATTCTTGATATTCCTGAGGACGACAGTATGTCGATTATCCTTGGTAGACCCTTTTGAAATACTACGGGTGATGTTATTGATTGCAACAAAGGCAATGTCACCTTTCATGTAAATGGTAATTAGCATACGGTTCATTTTCCGAGGAAACAACCTCAAGTTCACAGCATAAATTCTATTGGGAAAATTCCATCAATTATATTTGGAGGTTTTGAATTTCCTCTTCCTACTTCAAAGAAAAGGTATGATATTCTTATTATTGGGGATGTTCATATCCCCGTTGAGATAACCTAGTGTCACTTCGAAATTTCTCTGGTTTCATGTGATTCGGAATGAGTTTGTTAACAAGACTTGATCAACCTTGTTAGTGGATTCCTTTTGATGAGCATGAGATGGATGAAGTTAGAAGGCACAACCTTCTGTACCCTCTCTTTACTTTCTGTAATTAGAATAAATAAAGTAGAAATATATTATTATGTCTAATTTCTGAATTATCTATGCAATAAAAAATATCCCGAAAATAAAAGTTCTCCAAATGTCATGCCACTTTAATACGATTTTTTCTGGAATATTTGAGAATATTTGGCACTGAGAACACTGCAGGGGGAGCAAGCACCTGGCCACAAGGGTCCAGGGCACGCCCACCCCTACAGGGCGTGCCCCTGCCTCGTGGGCCCATGGTGGCTCCCCTCCACTTATTCCTGCACCCACACACTTCATCTTCCTCCCAAAAAAATCACTACCTAGCTCAAGCACGAGTTCTTGCTTGTTTTGCTGCCATTTTCGATCTCCTTGCTCAAAGCTCCATTCAAAAGACTGCTTTGGGGGATTGTTCTTTGGTATGTGACTCCTCCAATGATCCAATTAGTTTTTGTTCTAGTGCTTTATTCATTGCAAATTCTTGCTGCTTAGGTAACCCTGCTCTTGAGCTTGCTTGTTAAATTTATGAGGTCCCAAGTAATTCTAATGCATGATAGAGGCTCTAGGCACTTATGGGAGTAGTTGCTATCAATTATATTAAGTTTGTTTCACTTTTATTTCGAGTCACTAAAAATTTCAGATATTTTCAGAAAATGATGAAGAGATTCTTCTTGAGGGGCTCTTCTAGCCAAGGTTCTAAGGATAAACAAACTAAGAAGAATGAAAAGCCCAAGTATAATCTCCCTCGTGTGGCGGAAGTACGGCCGTGTGAATGGCCTTGTGATGATTTCTGGAGAGCAGCCAGGATATATGATGATTTCTATTCTTTCGTTCATAATGTGGGCCTCACCAACTTCCTCCACAACCAACTTGAACAGTATCTCTTACTCACCAATACTTTCGTGCAAAACTTCTACTTTTATCCTAAGAAATCACCTCCTTCAGTAGAGTTTAAATTATATGATGTTGATAGGGAGATGTCACTATACGAATTTTGGATAGTTTGCAAGATACCCTTCGGGGGCAGCTTAGAGGAATCGCATGATAAGGATGTGGAAGGATTTATTGACACTATCACTGTAGGGGAAACGAGGAAAGTTTCTGATGCACGAATAACTAGCATACAATCTCCTGTTTTACGCTACTTTGCAATATTTGCTAGTCGATGATTAATTGGTCATGGAAACTGTGGAAACCTTAGAGTTCCTGATATTATCATTTTGTTCCACGCTTTATTATGTGATAACACTTTTAATATGGGCGCTATTATTGCTAAAAGATTAAGCATGAACCGTACTAAGGGGCCCATTTTTGGAGGTATCTATGCTTCACGCCTTGCTAAACACTTCAAGATACCTATTAGGCACTATGAGGGAGAAGAAAAACTGTTGCCCCTACTTTTCTAGATTACAAGATCATTGTATCACATGAGTTTATTCTTACAAATGATGAGAATATGCTTAAGTATAATTTGAGATATCATAAGAAACACAGTGAAACTATTATCCTGCTTGCACCCTCTTTGTTTGATTTATCTTTAGGCTTGTTTCTCGTCTTACGGGAGGCCGCGCATGCTTACCAAGGCCAGATATCAGCACAGAGCCTGATCCGGAACCACAACTTGACCCTTATCGACCATCCTTTTATTAGTGGAATCCGGAGGAGTTTGCCAGCCAGTGGTACCCAGATGATGCACCTCAGTACACCGGAGGGAGTAGCTCTAACCCATGGCCATAGACCAACTTAGGCCAAAAGCCTAATCTTGGGGGAGTGCGTATTCTTCACCAAGTTTACATTCATGTTCACACACTCATTCTAGTGTCGGTGCTCATACTCTTTCATTGTACTATCCATGCTAGTTTATTCTATTTTCCTGCTTTCTTCTTGTGTGTTAGATAAACCTTAAGAAAAACCAAAAATATTAGTTAGTTTAATTTCCATGCCTGTAGTAGTAATAACTAAAAGAAAAACTCAAAAAGATTTCTCATTCTTCTTTTTCTTGTTGGGAGCTTTCCCGTGTAAATAGTTTTATTTCTTTTCTTTCCTTTGGGGGTCGAGAGGAGAAGACCATAATGAAAATGTCTAAGTGGCTCTCATATGCATAATTGATTTACTTTAACCAAGAGCCCATATTACTTTGTCTTCTCTCTTGAAATGAATGCTTGCAGATTCCAGCTTAGTCCAATGCACGTGCACTATTATTATTATCCACATCGTTCGGTCGTGCAAGTGAAAGGCAATGATGATGATATATGATGAAATGATTGGAATAAGAGGAGATGGTATGAACTCGACCTCTCTTGTTGTTGTAAATATGATTAGCTAATCGTTCCTGATTCAGCCTATTATGAATAAACATGTTTGCAATGACAATTAGAGATCATAGTTGCTTATGCCATGCTTAATTAGATAGGAGCTTATAATGGTTTACCTTGCGTGCCAAGATGCTATTAGAATGGTTGTGATGCAGTATGATAGGGTGGTATCCTCCTTTGAATGAATTGAGTGACTCGACTTAGCACATGTTCACGCATGTAGTTGAAACAAAATCAACATAGCCTTCATGATATTTACGTTCATGGTGGATTATATCCTACTCATGCTTGCACTCAGTGTCTATTAATTGTAATGCATGTTCATGACTGTTGTCGCTCTCTCAGTTGGTCACTTCCCAGTCTTTTTCTAGCCTTCACTTGTACTAAGCGGGAATACTGCTTGTGCATCCAAACTCCATAAACCCCAAAGTTATTCCATGAGTCCACCATACCTTCCTATATGCGGTATCTACCTGCCATTCCAAGTAAATTTGTATGTGCCAAACTCCAAACCTTCAAATGAAATTCTGTTTTGTATGCTCGAACAGCTCATGTATCAACTAGGGTTGTCTGTATCTTCCATGCTAGGCGGGTTATTCTCAAGAGGAGTGGACTCCGCTCCTCATTCACGAGAAAATGGATGGTCACCGGGATGCCCAGTCCCATGCGCAAATCAAATCAAAATAATTAAAGAAAACTCCCCCAGGATTGTTGTTAGTTGGAGGCACCCGTTGTTTCGGGCAAGCCATGGATTGATGCTTGTTGGTGGAGGGGGAGTATAAAACTTTACCATTCTGTTTGGGACCCGCCTATAATGTGTGTAGCATGGAAGATATCGAGATCTCATAGTTGTTGTGTTGACAATGAAAGTATATCGCTCAAAATGCTATTATCTCTGTTTTAAAAATCGAGCTCTGGCACCTCTACAAATCCCTGCTTCCCTCTGTGAGGGGCCTATCTATTTACTTTTATGTTGAGTCATCACCCTCTTATTAAAAAGCACCTGCTGGAGAGCACCACTGTCATTTGCATGCATTACTATTAGTTTATATTGGGTATGACTATGACTGGATCTCTTTTACCATGAATTACAATGTTTAGTGGGTCCTTGATCTTTAAAGGTGCTCTGCATTTATGTTTTGCGGTCTCAGAAAGGGCTAGCGAGATACCATCTTGTTATATCATATTATGATTGTTTTGAGAAAGAGTTGTCATCCGAGTTTTATTATTATTGCTCGCTAGTTGATTATGACATTGACATGAGTAAACATGAGACCTAAGTGTTATTGTGAATGTGGTTAGTTATAATCTTTGCTGGAAACTTGAATGCTAGCTTTACATATTTACAACAACAAGAGCAAACAGAGTTTGTAAAAGTTTTTTCTTTATCACTTTTAGTTTATCAACTGAATTGCTTGAGGACAAGCAAAGGTTTAAGCTTGGGGGACTTGATACGTCTCTGTCGTATCTACTTTTCCAAACACTTTTTCCCTTGTTTTGGACTCTAACTTGCATGATTTGAATGGAACTAACCCGGACTAACGTTGTTTTCAGCAGAACTGCCATGGTGTTATTTTGTGCAGAAATAAAAGTTCTCGGAATGACTTGCAAATCCACGAAGCAACATTTCAGAATTAATAAAAAATACTGGCGAAAGAATTAGCATCAGGGGGCCCACACCGTGGTCACGAGGGTGGGGGCGCGCCCCCTCCCCTAGGGCGCGCGCCCCCTGCCTCGTGGGCCCCCTGGACGTCCACTGACCTCAACTCCAACTCCATATATTTGCTTTCGTGGAGAAAAAAAATAAAAGAAGAAGGGTTCATCGCGTTTTACGATACGGAGCCGCCACCAAGCACTAAAACCTCTCGGTAGGGCTGATCTGGAGTCCGTTCGGGGCTCCGGAGAGGGGAATCCGTCGCCGTCGTCATTGTCAACCATCCTCCATCACCAATTTCATGATGCTCACCATCGTGCATTAGTAATTCCATCGTAGGCTTGCTGGACGGTGATGGGTTGGATGAGATTTACCATGTAATTAAGTTAGTTTTGTTAGGGTTTGATCAATAGTATCCACTATGTTCTGAGATTGATGTTGCTATGAATTTTCTATGCTTAATGCTTGTCACTAGGGCCCGAGTGCCATGATTTCAGATCTGAACCTATTATGTTTTCATAAATATATGTGAGTTCTTGATCCTATCTTTCAAGTTCTATAGCCACCTATTATGTGTTATGATTCGTTAACCCCAAAGTGACAATAACCGGGATACTTATCGGTGATTACCGTAGTTTGAGGAGTTCATGTATTCACTAAGTGTTAATGCTTTGGTCTGGTTCTCTATTAAAAGGAGGCCCTAATATCCCTTAGTTTCCATTAGGACCCCGCTGCCACGGGAGGGTAGGACAAAAGATGTCATGCAAGTTCTTTTCCATAAGCACGTATGACTATATTCGGAATACATGCCTACATTACATTGATGAACTAGAGCTAGTTCTGTGTCACCCTATGTTATAACTATCACATGAGGAATCGCATCCGACATAATTATGCATCATTGATCCAATGCCTACGAGCTTTTCACATTGTGTGCTTTCCTTTGTTACTTTGCCGTTGCCATAGTTACAATTGCTACAAAACTGCTATTGTTACTTTTGCTACTATTACCGTTACTTCCATACTACTTTGCTACTAAATACTTTGTTGCAGATACTAAGTTATCTAGGTGTGGTTGAATTGACAACTCAACTGCTAATACTCGAGAACATTCTTTGGCTCCCCTTGTGTCGAATCAATAAATTTGGGTTGAATACTCTACTCTCGGAAACTATTGTGATCCCCTATACTTGCGGGTTATCAGTCTTCGTCGTCAACCCCATGGGGGCATCATCTTTGGAGACATTCATCGTCTATACGGACACGTGGATGGCTTGGTGGTTGGGTGTGGTAGGTGGTGGAGTGGTGATTCATCCTACACATCGATATCGGCGGATCTCGATGGCATGGCGCAGTGGAGACTCGGCGTCCAATGGGTGGCGATGGACTCATGCAGGAGGGCGGCGCTGTCTGGCGTCGTGGTGGTGCCGATGGAAGAGAGTCCTGGAAAGGTCGATGCATCAGTATCTAATCTGAGGATGGATCGATGGATTAAGGAGGTGATGACCCTTGCAGCGTGTGCATGTGGTGCCTACTGAAAGTGTATCGGACCGGTGTGTAACCCACTCCAGGTATTGTGGCTTGGATGGGGCATCCGGCATTAGATGTTAGGAGTTGGTGCGATGTCTCACTGCTAGGGAAAACCTTAGTAGTAGCGCAGGTTTTGAGGCTAGCAGCAGCGCGGGTGGCCGCGCTACTAATAAGGCGCTACAGCTAACTGTTAGTAATAGCGCGGTCTGCACCCACGCTACTACTGTTGACAATATCAGCAGTGCTTTCTGGAATGCGCTACTATTAGTTAGTTGTAGCGATTTCCTAGTTCCTTGGTACTGCTATATCTTTCATCATTTTCCCCCGCTTCCTACCCCTTCCGATTTCAATAAACTGCAATTTTCAGATCAAATTCATAAACCATTATAAGTACTAGGTAGTACTCCCTCCGTTCCAAATTACTCATCGTGTTTTTAGTTCAAACCACGGCGAGTAATTTGGAACGAATGGAGTACTAGATAACAATTTCATGTATAATCAACATGCATCCTCAGGCAGTACAAGGTCATATCGACGACGATCATCATATGTAGTTCTAGATGATAACAACGATGATCGTCATATGTAGTTCTAGATGATATCGACAACGATCATCATATGTAGTTCTATATGATATCGACAATGATCGTCATATGTAGTTCTAGATGATATAGCCACATACACATATGTAGTTCTAGATGATATCAAAGACGATCATCATCCTCAAGCCTGGGTGGTGTGTGTTCCTGATAGTAATTAGGATGGCCTGTCCAACACGAAGATTTTTGCCATTGAGGAATCTCTTCCACCCAACCGAGTTTAAGTGTGTGCGACCGTCCGTGTCCACGCGGTAAGTACAGGTTGTGACGGAGCCCCTTGCGGTAAGGCGTAGTCCAGTTGAGCCTTCTTCACCAGGCTCGATACCATAACTCACAGATTGGCTCTTTGCCAATTTCTGAATAAGAAAAACATATGAATTAATAAATAGCCTCGCACATACTCTTGCAAATAGGTATACATGGATTATCTACAGTAATAATAGTTCCTTCGATTCTACACTCTAATGAGCATGTGATCAAACTCTACACTAAAGCATGTCATCGACTAGATTCCACACAACATATCATTGGACTCTACACTAAGCATATCATCGGATAATTTGCATTTGTAAGTATAACATACCATATCATGTCGATCGACCATGGTACTTGTCAGGCGGGTCACGAATGGCACCCCGACAAAGTCAGCACGTGGCGGAATTATGTCCCATAGGTTGCACACCTCCTCCTCGCTTAGTCTCATTCTTTGAGCTACGATGGCTTCATGAAGTGGGTCCTCATCATCTTCGTCGAGTGGGTCCTCATTATCTTCATCATCTTCATCATCTTCGCCATCTTCATCATCTTCCACCAGGTTGATATAAATGACAGCCAGCTTGGGTCTTTCTGCTCTGAAGGAGAAGCTGATCAACTCACCATCGGTAAGACGCATGCGGGCGAGGAAACAGGCACATCCATCTCCTCCAATCCATGACATATTGCGTCCTTTCTCGACCTCCATAGTGTACGGACCCCAGGAGCCTCAAATGTCACAGTGTCTCCTGTCAGCTTGTTGAATTTCAACCTCACATCGCATGGGACGATCTGTGTAAAATAAGCAAAATGACACAATGCAGTAATGCCAACACTAAAAATAAAATAGTTGTTACATTTCATATAATTTCTTACCGCCGCATGACGAAAACTCGGCTGGAAGTAGATGCCGAACAGCTTGTCAGTTGCAAGGCTGCTGGCGCACCTTGACTTGCACAGTCGACATGGTGGTGGTGGTGGTGGCGCCATTTTCCTAAAGCAATATGAGCAAAGGATTAACGATCCACTTCACATGAAAGAAAAACAGTAGCATGTGATATTTTTGGTTCTTCTTAAGTTATATCTTCATAGTGGAACCCGATCCCAAAAAGTAAACAACAAGCTCTCAATTTGATGAAGAGATTCTTCTGCAAGAAGCAATTTGATGGACAATTATAATCCTAAGATCTAGTAACATGCAAGATGACAAGGTATCACCTACGAAAGCATTTCAGTGGCACCTATTGCCGAAAAAACTATTTGGACCCTACCAAAGGTATAATCCTATGATCTGTAATAAGTTATCTACAAAATCAAGGTACCACCTACCAAGACACATTTCATCTAATTTGGCCCCTATTGCCTAAGATAAATGATTAAAAAAACAAGTGACAAATTTAATTGGGATTAACTAAATATTTGTATCAAAACCAATATCTAGCAGATCACGGTACCACCTACCAAAGCATTTCAACTAAATTGGCACCTACATTTGCAAAAAATAACTTATTACAGAAAAACAAAAGCATCTAGTTATCCATATGAAATTCGTAAGCCCTCGCTGCATCTAGGTAGGGCAGCCCTCGGGGGGTGCTATCGAGGAGGGGGGATGGCATGGTGACCTCGGTCGGGTGCTGACGAGGGGAAGGCCGGTGACTTTCCTACGAGAGGGAGCGACGACAACGGCCGGCGAGGGGATCGACGCCGGTCGGCCAAAGGCGCCCGGCCAGAGCTCGCGGGCAGCGACAGAGTGGGCAGCTAGAGGAGAAGGAGCAGCGGAGGGGTGGCAAGAGGGGGAGAGCATTACCTGCGATGGCGGTGGCGGAGGAGAAACCCTAACCGCAGGTGCCAGCATCGGGCGGAGGGGGACGATTGAGAGATGAGCGTGCGAGGGGCCGGCCGGGTCTATTTTGTTTTGCTTTAGCAGTAGCGCGGGTATAGAGAGAGCACTACTACTAAGACCAATATTAGTAGCGCTTTGTCCCAAAAAACGCTATAGTTAAGTCTAAGCATGTAAAAACATCAAAAATATACGTTGGTCATCATTGATCTTTTTGTGTAGAATCTAAATAGTCAACATGAATCCTCGCCTGTAAGGTTCAGACGAGGATTCATATTGCAGTCACAAATCCTACACATATAGTTCAATGAAGACCAAGTGCTCGAGATAGTTTGAGAAGTAACATATTTAAGGTAGTAAACACCTTGTTCGCTTAGCAGTATGGGACTAAACTTAATTACTTGTAGGGGGTGATACTTAGCAGCGGCGAGTTTTTAAGAAAAACGTTGCAACTGAGTACTTTAGCAGTAGCGCGTCCGGAAGAAAGGCGCTACTAGTATATCTAGCCTGGAGGCAACGCCGTGACAATTATAGTAGTAGCCCATGTTTCACCTACAGCACTACTGCTACTGAGCTATTAGTAGCGTGGTTTCCTTGAGCTCGCTACTGCTAATTAGCAGTATCATTTGTTTTTAAACCGCGCTACTGCTAAGATTCTGTGTATAAGGTTTTTCCTAATAGTGTCTGTTTGGTATTAAGCTCGGACATTCGGCATCCCTTCATCACAGGAATAGGAGTAGCGACTGGTGTTGCCAAGATCGTGGCTTCAGGCTTACTGATGTATTACCTTGCAAGGGCTTTGTGAATAATTAATATAATGGTTGCATGCATCACCTAGATGCAGAGGCCGGGGATACATTCTCCTTTTCAAAAGAAAAGCAACCAATAAATATTGAGAGTTGCATCCTAATTGTCTACACATTCCTTGTCAGTATTAATTACGTAGTTGGGTATTTTGTGGCAATACCCAAACTGACCGCACAACCTCCCATAGAATGTGTGCATGATCGCATCTAACTAGGGCGTGATATGTAGTTTTTGCCTCCGTCTGGCATGTAGGACATGTATACCCAATGCGAATATGTCTGGAGTTTTTGCACAAATTAGTAGATAATGCACCCGTTGTTGCATGCAGACATTCTCATTTTCGAAGGTATATACGAAACAAATGAGTGAATCTAACTTTAAAATATGTCTATATACATCTGTATATAGTTCATATTAAAATCTTTAAATGGACTTATATTTAGAAACTGAGGGAGTAGTTGAACTTATAAAGGATGAGCTAGGTCCTAGTCACAACCAAGGCCTCCACGTACGCAATGAATAGTGCGAGCGAGCAAAGGGAAACATCAAGCGAGCAAAGGAAACGAGCAAAAAAAAGAAAAAAGGAAACGAGCCCGTGTCCCACTCAGTCGCCCCCTCCCCCTCCTCCCACCCTAGCCGCCGCCTCCTCCTCCTCCTCCTTCCACTTCAGTCGTCATCGCACCCCTTCTTCACCCTATAAAATCACAAATATTCCAAAACCCTTCGGGGTAGCCCTAAATCAGAAGTTCCGCCGCCGCAAGGTCTCTGTATCCGCGAAAACCAATCTAGACCACGTGCTGGCACCCTGCCGGAGGGGGGAATCATCTCCGGTGGCCAACTTCATCATCCCGGCGGCCACCACGATGAGGAGGGAGTAGTCCACCCTCGGGGCTGAGGATTTGTACCAGCAGCTATGTGTTTGATCTCTCCCTCTCTCGTGATCTATATCATGGGCTTTGTTAATATAGTCGGATCATATGATGTATCTCCCCTCTATACTCTTGTTATGATGAATTGAATCTTTACCCTTCAAAGCTTTGTCTTGTCGGATTGAATATTCAGAGATGAGAACACATGATATATGTCTTGCAATATGAATACTTGAGGTGACAATGAGGTATCTTATTGATTCACTTGATATGTGTTATGGCATTCAACTCGCGGATTCCTACGGTGATACTGGGGTAATCTATGCATAGGGGTTGATGCATGTTTTCCTCCGACGAAAACTTTGGGGTCTCTTTATAGTTCTTTGTGTGGATTGACATACTGTGACGAAAATCCTCGTGACAAAGATGGACAACGTCACGGAAATACCTAATGTGTGATGTTTCCGCAGGTGGTGTCACTGATTACCACAAGTCGGTGACGATGGACGTCACGAGTCAGCTTCAGACCTTGAGCGCACATGGCTACCAATTTCTATGAAGGTTTGGTAATTTCCATGATGAACCTACTAGTCACCGAATTGAAATCATGAATGTAAGATAATAATTTGTTTCTCTTGTAATGTCTACCGGTAGGACCTGCCATAACTGGTTCAAGAGTTATTGAATGATACGACCCGCATGCTAGTGTTGGCACTACCCACCCTAGTTTTTCACGGTCTACTGAGCACCGTATTATTTTGTTCCATCTACTATTAAATAGGTATAATGGCCGGGGAAAACTTATTTTGTTCCATCGAATATAAATAGACACTGGCCGGGCAAAAAAAACTTGAATCCATCCATTCGTGAGCTGATGCTATTTAAAAAAGGGCAACGATATGCGCCGGTGCGCCGGCCCAACTGTTGGGCCGGTCGCACCGCGACCATTGGATCTGAGCGTGTGGGCCGTTGGATCCGGCTGAAGAAAACGATTCGCCCTATCATCTCCTACCTCGCGCCACGGCGCCACGCCTCCTACAGCCCCTGCCGCTCCAAGTGTTGTGCAGCCCCTCCCCCCTCACCTCCGCCCGCCCTCGGTCGTCCTCGTCTCCGTGCTCGTCGCCGCCGGTCGCCGTAGCCGCTCATCGTCGCTGCTGCAGCAAAAAATGCTTCGGATGCATCAAAAAAATGGGGGCTGTTGGTTCCAGCAATGGCAGGGGCGCTTCTAGCACACACAAAATGTGTTCCTCGCCATTGCCACGGTGTTGTGCTCGTAGCATCACCAGTAGTCACCAGTTGCAAACAAAAAATAGCACTGATTTCCAGCAAATCTAATGGCCGGTTCCAGCAAAAATTCTGCAGATGTCACCATTTGAAGCAAAAAAAATCCGCCGGTTCCAGCAAAATATGAAGCCACTTCCAGCAGAAAAAATCAGTGCGGTTGTAGCAAAAACGCCTCGTCGTCGTCGTCGCCGGTTGTAGCTCGCCGTGAAGGGTCGCAACAAAGTGAGTCGCTGGTTGTAGCAAACAATGCCGCTGGTTCCAGCAAAAATGACATCGTCGCAGGTTCCAACATTTTGGTTGAAGTTTTCTCGATCTCTTGTAGAAGCTTTTTCATCTGCGGAATGAAGCTTTTTTATCTGCAGAGTGAAGCTTTTTTTAAAACGGTTGCAACTTTTGTAGTGTCTGGTTGAAGATTTTCAATCTCTGGGTTGAAACTTTTTCATCTGCAGGATGAAGCTTTTGTTAAAACGGTTGCAGCTCTTCATGTGTTCCGAGTCTGGTTTGATGCTTTTTTATTTACTAGATGTAGCTTTTTGCATTCATGGTTGTAGCATAAGCATTGTCGTTTGCAGCTGCAGTACCAGTACGTCCGCGCGGCCGCCGTTACTGGTTCCAGCAAAACCAGTACACGATTGCAGCTCCCTCCCCAACCGGTTGTAGCATCTGTGTGCTCCACCACCATGGCTGCCGGTCGAGGTAGTAGCTCGTCCCGTTGATTCTCGCCGTCGGTGCTCTGAGTAGCTGGAAAAACAGTGGTGGATGGGGTTGAGACTAAATGGTGGCGGCGCCCTCCGGCGACCGGCCGGCGGGGCGCGGGACGACGGAGCTCGAGGGCGCGGCTCGCGGGCCCGCGCAGCCCTCCGGCGGCCGGCCCGCGAGGCGGCGGGGCGCGGGGCGACGGAGCTCGGGGCCCGGCTCGCGGGCGCGCGCAGACTGCGTGGGCACGACCGGGGATGGATAAAGATGCACGGGCCCACATCAGGAGAGAAGTTGCTATATATGCGTGTGTGTTGTGCGTGACGAGGCAGGAACCGGCCGAAAGTTCGGCCAGTGCGCCGGATCTAAACATTTCCCTGATATACAAGTTAATGGGGAAAAGTAGGTATATGGAGTTTGAACCCGGGTAAAATAATATTGTACTAAAAATATTTATTATGGCTCTGGATTGTATATATACGCCTACAACACTTACCTGGTAGGAATCCAAAAGCGTTGAGTTGAAGAGGAGGTAGGTAGGAACCAATCCATGCCGCAGTGCTTTCGTATGGCAGTTGCTTACCCTTCAGCTTATTCCTAGTGTAATGTGATAAGAGAAGAATATTTGACAGCAATGGTCGTCGGAGGCGGTGACTTAGTGGACTTCCGGCGATTGCCGGCGACTGGCGCGATGCCGATCCCTTTCTTCCCCTCTTAGTCCCCTTTCCCTCCTCTACCCCTCCTTGCTCCCTACTGATCCACCTTTTCCCTCTGCGTCGTTGCTTCTTTCCCTGTATGCCTCTCCCAGATCCCCTTTCCCTTCTTTTTTTTCCCCAATTCCTTGCTCAGTCGCAGCTTTCCACAGCCCGATTCGATCCGTTTCTCCTCTATTCTGGCCTGATTCCTCATCAAAGGTGCTTCTCCAACCCAGATCTGGCGTCTCTGACCTTGGCCCTTGGGATTTCGTGTTGCTGCTCGCCGCACCTCAATCTCAATACTCGCTGCTGCCTCTAGATCCTTGCCGGCTCTGTTTTCAGTAGGTTCATCTGAGGCCATATGAGCGACTCGAAGCATCCCATGCCGGTGCAAGGTGGTGGGGCTGTCGCTGGGGTTCGTGGCCTTAGTGGTGACCGGCGTGGTGGGGCTGATGCTGGGTGCGGCGGTCTGCCTGTTCCTGTTCCCCACGGCTCTCGAGCTGCAGCTGCTCACCTCACCCTCCATGACCCACAATCTGGAGTTGGTTCAGCCATTACAAGTGCAGAAGGGTCGTCGTTGGACCAAAGCCAGCTCCGATCTCCAACTTCTTTAAGGGATACAGGTAATGTTCCGTTTGATCCTGGCTCCCAGTCTGATATTCCAGTCGGACAGCAAAGGGGCTGCTCTGCATTTGGGGTCGGAGCACGACTAGTAAATTCTGATGCAGTTCTGGAAGCCATTGAAACCATGAACCTAATTTGCTGGAATTGCAGAGGGCTAGGTAGATCCCTTGCTAGTAATAAAATGCAATACCTGGCCAATTTGATGACATCGACGAACGCTAAGGTAACTTTTATCTCTGAGACGCTTTCTTCAAAAACTAAGTCACATGATCTAGTTAATCGTTTTCCTATTAGTGACTGTTTTGTTGTTCCTGCGGAAGGCCGGTCTGGAGGCCTTTGGGTCATGTGGATGGATGACATCAAGTTAGATATAATCTACTCTAGTCAGAATGTAGTCTTAGCTTCAGTTGTTAATACTAGTGCCAATTTTAATTTCTTGTTAGTCTGCATCTATGGTGACCCGCATCATCGCAAAAACAAGGACATATGGAAGTTAGTTGAGGAGTTTGTTTCTTCTTCTCCAGGGAAACCTGTGTACTGTATGGGTGATTTTAATGATATCCTTGACCCCTTGGAGAAGAATAGTAATGTTGTTTTAAACCGCCTTCGTATGGCTAGTTTTTCTAATCATATTAAACGATGTGGTTTAATAGATATGGGTTTTAATGGTCCTGCCTTTATGTGGTGCAATAAACGTTTTACTTCCATTCCTACTTATGAAAGACTTGATCGATGTTTTGCAAACGTTGAATGGTGTAAAGTATTTCCTAATACTGCTGTGTACAACTTGCCAATTATGTATAGTGATCATGCACCAATTCTTACTATCTCCAAACCTGTTACTGTTAAAACAAAAAGACCTTTCAAATTTGAGAATTGGTGGCTTTTAGAGGAAGATTATCATGATATGGCTAAGAATAATTGGATCACATCTAATAATAAACCTTTCCATGTTAGAGCTGCCTTACTTGCAGGTTCCCTCAAGAAATGGAGTAAGAGCAAAAGACCTTTGCAGCAACAGCTTGACATCATTCACAAAGATTTGGAGATGCTACAAGCTAATCCTATTCATTTACAGGATCACAACAGGGAAGCTAGCCTCATCGAGCAATATGACAAGACTATGACTAAACTTACGGAATTTTATAGGCAAAGGGCTAAAAGGCATTGGGCTACTATAGGTGATAGGAACACTAATTATTTCCATAATTCAGTGCTTAAAAGGAGAAGGAAGAATAGAATTAGTTCAATCATTGATCATAATAATAAAATTCTTCAAAGCCCAGATGAGATTGCGGACTGCTTCATAAACTACTTCATTAATTTATTCTCATCCAGTAACCCCAATTTAGATACTCTTCCTTCTCTGAACAATAATAATGAGAATATAATGGATTGTCCTACTGCTCCAGACAAAGATGAAGTTTTGCAGGTCCTTAAAGGAATGAAGAAGAATGCATCCCCTGGACCAGATGGGCTGAATGTAGCCTTCTACCTCTCAGCGTGGAAGTGGATAGGAGAAGACATAACCAAATTAGTTCAAGATTTCTACGCAAGGGGTAAGCTTCATCCTCAGCTTAATAAAACCTGTATCACTTTAATTCCAAAGAAAGAAAATGCTAAAATTCCTCAAGATTTCAGGCCCATTAGTCTTTGTAATGTAGTTTATAAAATTATCACCAAAACTTTGGCCAATAGACTCAAAGATCTTCTACCTGATTATATCCATGAGTCTCAGCAAGCTTTCATACAAGGCAGGAGGGTTACTAATAATATTGTTATTGCTCAAGAAATCACTCACTCCTTTCTGCTTAAATCCTGGAAGCACAAAGCCTTTATGCTTAAAATAGATTTGGCCAAAGCTTTTGACAGAATTGAATGGTGCTTTATCAGAAGGGCGTTGTTCCGAAAAGGGCTGCATTGTCATTTCATAGATTTAATCATGGAATGTATCTCCTCTGCCACCTTTTCTGTTAACATTAATGGGCAACCGTTTGGCAGTTTTAAGGGATCCCGAGGCATTCGACAAGGCTGTCCCCTGTCACCGTATCTTTTTATTCTTGCAGTCAATGAATTGTCGCTTTCAATGCAGGAGGCTTTAAATGCCAATCATTTCAGCAGTATCCAATTAGGCCCAGGTTGCCCCCCTATCCACTCTCTCATGTTTGCGGACGACCTGATTGTCTGTGGCAGAGCAGATAATAATGATGCCAATACGATTGCTTTTATTATTAATCAGTTTTGTGCTGTTTCTGGTCAAACTCCTAATTGGAATAAATCTGCCATACTTTTTAGTAAAAATACTGATGATAATTTGAGGAACCAAATTAAGAATATCTTTCCTGCTCCTAATATGGATTGTAATACTACTCATCTTGGCCATCCTCTTATTTTACCTGGTAAAAATAGACCTGCAGCTTATAATTTTATTATTGATAAGTTTAGAGCTAAACTTAATTGCTATAAGGCTAACAGGTTGTCTCATGCAGGAAGACTCACTCTTATTAAATCTGTTTTTGCTTCCCTTCCTGTGTATTACATGTCTAATATCCTTTTAAGTAAATCCACCATTAATAAACTCACTTCCATAAATAGAAAGTTCTGGTGGACAGGTATTGATAAGGATAATGCTTCCAAACCTATCTGCTTTAGGGCTTGGGATGATATTTGCAAACCTATGCATCAAGGTGGTCTAGGCATTAGAGATCTTTATATGATGAATAAGTCTATGGTTGCTATGATGGCTTGGAGAGTTATTAAGAGTCCTAATTCTCTTGTTACGAAAGTTCTCAAAGCCAAATATTTTCATAACTCTTCTATTTGGAAAGTGAATGGCAATGTTCCTAAATCTGCTTTCTGGTCCTCTATTCTCAAAGTTCTTCCTTTCATTAGCAAGGCTAGTCATACTCAAATTGCTAATGGTAATACTTGTATTTGGACTAGTCCTTGGTGCAATGATTGGGACAATATTTATGATCACCTTAAACCTAATCTAGGTATCCCTTGTCCTAAAGTTGTTAGTGATCTTTGGAAACCAAATTGTAAGAGTTGGGATGAGGATAAAATTAATATCTTTTTCGATGATAATTTCAAGAGAAATATTTTACAAACTCCTATCATTAATGCTAATATGGACGATACTTTATGTTGGATTCATACCCCTAATGCGGAGTGTACCACTAAAAGTGCTTATAAAGCTTTGATGCAGGAGGCCCAACCCAGGTTACAATCTCAAAGTCACACTATTTCAGATTCTGAAATTTCTATTCTCAATCAGGTTTGGAAAAGCAAAAACCTGGCTCCAAGAGTCAAAACCTTTGCATGGAGAATTCTAAGAAGAGCTTTAGCTTCAGGGCTTAGGGGATCCAGGTATTCTACTCACATTAAAAAGGAATGTTGCAGGTGCGGCGAGACGGAGACAGACTTGCATCTTTTCTTTACTTGCAATTTCACTAGAGCTATTTGGTTCCTATTTGGTCTTAAGTCTGATGAGTTCAATCATAACTTATATCCTTCTGATGTGATTCAAAGGATTTTATCTTCTCATCATGCTGACTTAGATCTGGATACCAGTTTCACGTTGCTTTGGAATATTTGGAAAGCGAGGAATGATCTTCTTTTTAATAAGAAAAAATGGAGTATTATGCAGGTTATATATGCTACAAACGCTATGCTAAATGCGGAGCTAATGGAGGAGAAGGCGGCGGCTCACATCAACCCTGCAAACAATAATATTTCTCCTTTTCACGTTCAAAATATACAGTTCCAAAATGCAGGTCTTTTGGCGTACAGTGATGCTGCGTACAATCCGGAAATTGCAAAAGAAGAAGCTGGTCTTGGAGTTTTTCTTAGAAATGTTAGTAACAACCATACTGTATTTGTTCAAGCTGCTGCAAAAAATGTTTGCTCTGTTTTGTAGGCTGAAGCTATTGGATTATCACTGTCGGCTGAGGTGGTTAAAGCTCTAGGATGGAATACTGCTATTTTCTTATCTGATTGCAGGAATCTTGTCCAGGTGGCTAAAGCAAGAAACCTTTTAGAGAGTCCAGGAGATTGGATGATAAGACCTATGCTTGGTGAATTTCTTAATCACACTTCTTTTCTTTCATCATGTGAAGTCAGGTCTATACCTAGGAATGGGAATGTCATTGCTCATTCCCTAGCTAAGAAAGCTTTTATGCAAAGAGCTGTCTCTAGTTCTTCAATCTTATGCAGCAAATCTTCTAGATGTAAAGCTCAACAAGCTTTAAACTCTATCTCCTTTCCTTTTGGAAAGTTGATCTCTGTACACTGTTTGGGTTGCAAATAAATAAAATCAAGGGCACTCTTTGAGGGCCTATATGTTGTCAAAAAAAACACTTACCTGGTTGTTTTTTTTAGGGCAAGCTGGTTAGTTTTTTTTTTCTTTTTGGCGCACTTTATTAAACTCATATCAAAGTTACATCATCCACAATGTCCGAAAGTAAAAAGTTGGGAGGATCACCATCCCAAACAAAAGTAGAATTTAAATTGCAACTATGTCTAGCAAGATTGTGCGCCAATCTATTAGCCTTCCTAGGGCAATGAGTGAAGGATACTGCACCAATACGGTATGCTTTTTGAAAACAATCAGCCAAAATAGCAGTATAGGGGCTCCAAATCTCAATCACGCCATTGCATGCTTGAATAACTTCCAATGAGTCAGATTCAACAATGACCTGGTGACAGCCGAGTCCTTCAACCAACTCTAGTCCTCGCTGAATAGCTACTGCTTCCGCCGTTGTTGCATCAAGGAGATGATGAAGCAACCAGGATGCTCCCGCAAGAGCCTCTCCTCGATTGTTTCAAAGAATTGCTGCAGCTGCACCCGTTCCATCTTCAAAAAAAGCGGCGTCAACATTTAATTTATAAGAATTGATTGGAGGTTTCACCCACATAACTTTATCCGGTTTCTTCTGATCCGCAGCTCGAGAAAAGTTACTTGTGATCGCTTGGATAGCGAATGCAGTACTTGAAGGATTTTGGACATTTTTGCCCTTAACAAATTCTCGTCGCTGCCACCATATATACCAAGCCCCAACGACCAAAGACTCCCGGAATCCCAACCTACCAAGAACAGGTGAATGTCTCGCCGGTTGCGTTAGTAATTCTTCAAGGATCACACTACTTGACCTGTCAATTTGAATGACTTCACCTATTATTTATTTCTTCCCTGGGGCGTGTATGATCGATCTGTTTGTCTATTCGGGGTTCTAGCAGGCGTCACGTCGCGGGCGGGAGCGGCAAGCCAACATGGTTCTGGCTGGCGGCTATTCATAACTTTTTTTAGGGGTCATAACTTCGTATGTGACGGGCGTACCACAGCCCATAGCCTGGCAAGCCCAGCAAAACGCCATTTCTTTAGATTTTTCTACGTGGGCTGAAGCCAGCTCAACCGCGCATATTTTGTTTCCCTCGTCCAGCTTCTCCCCCTCCCTGAGCGAAACCCTATTACCTTGTGTGGTGGCGGCGGTAGATCGGAGGCAACCAAACACGACGACGGCGGCAGGAGTAGCTGCTCTCTCTCTTCCCTCTCCCGTCGGGTTCCTCCAGGGCGCTCTGCTACGGAAGCTACTACTGGCGTCAGGTCCCTCCATTGCGTGCAGCGGCGGACCCAGCGTGCGCCGCGGCCGGACCAGCCTGGTTGCACGGCCGCGGCCCAGCCTATGTGCGTGACGTGTGTTATTAGTGTTGAGTGCCTGCGTGCCTGCATCCTCCGATCCCTCTCGTGTGATTGCAGGCACTGAACTCTTACTCTATGGTGCCACTCCATACACTTCTCAGATCCATCGGAGCAAATGAGGGAGAGGACAAAGGAGTCATGGTGATGTGGGTACTGACTATGGCTTCCTTGAGTGGACCGCCGGGTTCGCCTACGCATCACCTTCGTAGGGACTACCGCCACTGTGGTATGATTAACTAATGAGTCATCACGTAGTTGTCCCACCTTCCGCACTTATCAGATACATCTCATTGACCCTCTGTTTTTCTTCTTCTTTGGTTTTGTCCGTCAGATTTACATTGAGCACAGACCACAGGGGCATGCCGGAGTTCTGTGGGAGGTCCATTAAGCTCGACCAGCAACCTGGGTGGCTAGGTTAACATGTTACATGTGTACGACGCTCAGCTATCCCCTCTCAGTTTAGATGAACCGCTTACATGCGGGGATTGGTTCAGATATCACTTTTGTTTTGTTCCTCCCTGTTAGTGAGTTCTTATTGGTTAATCGTGAGATGCTTCTATAGTAATATTTGCTAGGTTAGATAGTCATTTTTTGTGCCATACTGTCAGTGGTGTTGAGCTAGAATATGGAAGCTAGTTTATACGTGTCACTAAGTTGAAAATTGTAAACTGAATTGTCCATGTTCTGATTTATCTTTTAGAGAAATTATCATGAGAACCTAGATAGTACATGTGAAATGGGTTAGTAATTAAATAATTAGCTGCAGTAAAATATTTTCATTATGCAGATGCTCCCCCAGTATTGTTATATTATTTTGTAGTTCTGATCTCGTGGCAACTCTGTTTGAGGGAATGTGAAGAGATTTGCAAGTGAATTGTTGTTGTTGAACTGCAGTGGGAGTTTAATGAGCGATTCGACATGTTTTTGGCAAATTACTAATGGAGAACTAATTCATTGAACTCCTTTAGGCAATCTGAAGTGATACTAACTATATGTTAATGCAGATTACTGTCCAAGTAAGCAGATATATTACAAGTTTACAACTAAAGATCAAAGCCTAAACGAACTTTTTAGTCCTGTGACCATAGCGTAATTGTAAGTAATTGATTTTTAGATGGAAGTTTCTTATTGATCACACTAAGTTTTTCATGCTTTCTGCATTGTTCTATGTTGCTTGAAGGTTTCTTCCTTCGAGTCTTTGTCGAATATTCTGTTTTCTTGCACCATTTTAATTTGTGAAGGAGTACGTACTACAAATTTTAATTTGTTCCTCTCTGGATTTCAAACTTTGTGTTGAGCTATTATTTATGCGTGTCCTCTTACCAATAGTTCTCTTTTCTAATGTATTGATATGTGCTTATTCCAATCAAATATTTCAGATGACCTTTGTTGCTCATGAATACGACATGTTTAGTTTTGATCATATCACTTATTAGACAAATACTAACGTGTATTTTTTGTTAAGGTTCCAACCTAGAGCTCCAAGTTACTTGCATGTCGTTCTTTGTTGCAATGGTAGATGGTTTTCTGTAACTCATTCATAATGTTATATTTATGTCTTTGTTTCTAATAGGCTGATTCGTAAGTCATCTTTCAAGA
Organism: Triticum aestivum; assembly: GCF_018294505.1. NCBI lineage: Eukaryota > Viridiplantae > Streptophyta > Magnoliopsida > Poales > Poaceae > Triticum > Triticum aestivum. The sequence continues at coordinate 43,251,503 of NC_057807.1, forward strand.
AGTTGATATGGACAATGGAGGATCAGAACAACTTTAGTTGCCTTCAAGAAGTCACGAGAAAGGCATCCAACAAAAATCCAAGTTTTTATGAAGGTGGGAGCTAAGAGTCACACGAACAAAGTAAAAAAGATGTATTCGATGGTGATGTAGCTTGGGTTACTTTGCATGGGGCATGTAACTGAGATTTGTAATATGCATGTTGTTTAGAGACTAGTTAGCTTGTAATATTATGTGAAAATTGGTCAATGGAAAGATGGGCTTAAAAAGACCACAAGCCCACAATATGTTTTGAATCAGACAATGTTGAAGTATTATTAGAGGCAAAAACTATAAAGAAAATAATCCTTGAAAAGGCTAACGGAAAATGGCAATTGCTCCATAAAAAGGGGCTGGTTGGATCAACCATAATTGAGTTTTAAATAGGCTATGATCCACCAAAAAAATTGAACCCTAAATAGAAAAAATGAACTGAATTATTGGGCTGGGCCCATTTGGAAATCCAAAGCACATTGGCCTACCAAAAATCTAGTGACGATAGTTACGTCACCGAAGGTCCCATATCCGGTGACGTTTTTTGCGCGCCGCGTCACTAGTAATAATCTGTGACGGGGATTCCGTGACGATGCTGGTGACGCCTGAGAAATGTCACACGTGAGTATTTTGTGACGTTTTTAGCTATTACGTAACATTTTTGAGATCAACACAGTAGGTCCGATCTCTTATAGAATATGAATTTGCTTTGGTGTTATTCTAGTACAAACTCTAGGATAGATCGAACAGAAAAAATAGGTTTGTGTTATTTTAGTACGAACTCTTGAATAGATCGAATGGAAAGAATATCTTTGAGGTGGATTCGTGACCTACAAACAATTCCTATCTTTTGTTCTTCGCTAATAGGAACTCGGGAGTGATTCTTTATTGCACTTTGAGGAATAATCATATGATCCAACTATGTTAGCATTGTTGAGAGGTTGCACTAGCGAAAGTACGGACCCTAGGCCTCATTTTTTAAGCATTGCAACACCGTTTTTGTGCCCGTTTACTATTTTCTAATTTGCTGTTTTTATTTATTCACATTATAAAAATATATTTCTACCATCCATATTACACTTTTATCACCATCTCTTCGCCGAACTAGTGCACCTATATAATTTGCCATTGTATTGGGTGTGTTGGGGACACAAGAGATTTCTTGTATTTGGTTGCAGGGTTGTTTGAGAGAGACCATCTTCATCCTACACCTCTCACGAATTGATAAAACTTAGGTCATCCACTTGAGGAAAAATTGCTACTGTCCTACAAAACTCTGCCCTTGGAGGCCCAACACGTGTCTACAAGAATAAAGTTGCATAGTAGACATCACGGATCAAGTGAAGGAGGAGATGGTGGCCTAGTTGCTGAAGTAGGTGAGGATGCCACCATCGGCGGCGGCGGTTGTGGGTGTCATTTTCCTCGTAGGAGGCATTGGTGGGGGCGGGTGCCCCAGCTGCTGAAGTGAGTGAGAAGGCTACCATTGACGGCGGTGCCCATGGGCGTCATAGCCCTTGTTGGAGGCATTGAGGGACCTCTTGGATCGGATGTTGGCGATGTCTTCGTCGTCACCCCCATGGGGCATCATCTTTGGAGACATTCATCGGCTGGACAGACACGTAGATGGCTTGGTGGTTGGGTGTGGTAGGTGGTGGAGCGGTGATTCATCCTAGACATCGATATCGGCGAATCTCGGTGGCATGGCGCAGTGGAGACTCGGCGTCCGATGGGTGGCGATGGACTCATGCAGGAGGACGACACTGTCTGGCGTCGTGGTGGTGTCGATGGAAGAGAGGCCTGGCAAGGTCGATGCATCAGTATCTGATCTGAGGATGGATCGATGGATGAAGGAGGTGACGGCCCTTGAAGCGTGCGCATGTGGTGCCCATTGAAAGTGCGTCGGACCGGTGTGTAACCCAGTCCAGATATTGTGACTTGGGTGGGGCATCCGGCATTAGATGTTAGGTGTTGGTGCGATGTCTGTTTGATATTAGGCTCGGACATTCGGCACCCCTTCATTACGGGTATATGAGTAGCTACTAGTGTTGCCAAGATCATAGCTTCAGGCCTACTGGGTATTACCTTGCAAGGGCTTTATGAATAATTAATATAATGAATGCATGCATCACCCAGATGCAAAGACCGGGGATACATCCTCCTTTTTAAAAAAACACCCAATAAATATTGAGAGTTGCATCATAAATGTCTACACACTCCTTGCCAGTATTAATTACGTAGTTGGGTATTTTATGACAATACCCAAACTGACCGCACAACCTCCCACGGTATGTGTGCACGATCGCATCTAACTAGGGCATGATATGTAGTTTTTGCCTCCGTGTCGCATGTAGGACATGTATCCCCAGTGGGAATATGTTTGGAGTTTTTACACAAATTGGTAGACAATGCACTCGTTGTTGCCTTTCATGCATATTTTTTCATTTTCTAAGGTACATACGAAACAAATGAGTGAATCTAAAATATGTCTTTATACATCCGTTTGTAGTTTATACTAAAATTTCTAAATGGACTTATATTTAGAAACTGAAGGAGTAGTATTTATAACAAAGAATGAGAGAGTATTGAAAATGACCAAAAGGCTCGTACCCGCATATCGATAAAGCACCAACCAACATCCAGACCAATCCATACAACTTGACACCACAACACATGCAGGGTCTACATAATCCCATACCACTCCAAGCAATCTACACATAGGAACCTAAGGCACCACTTGAAGTGTCCAGAGCCCTCAATCGTCATCACGAAGGAATAAAACTGTGTACACGGAGAACCGAGTACTTCAAGGCGGTGCCATCAGAAAAGGCACATTGAAAGAGCAAACAATAATATAATACACTAGAAAGTTTGACTTAACCTCGATTTAGAATAGCATGCATACTTTAATTTCTGAAAATAGTTTCAGGTTTCCCTTTTATTTCGGATCGGAGTAGTATAATTGCAAGAAAATTGAGTATTTCATTGTGGAATTCTAAAATAAACTAAGTTCCTTATTTACGTGCATGTCAATCTGCCAACCTTGTGCTGCACAGGGTACACAAACACCGTGCGAAGTACACAATGTTGTTTCAGAGGGTACAAGTTAGTTCTCGATGGGGTACAAGTTACGCTGGAAAAAGTTCATTGAAACCTATAAAGATGGATCTAATTTTGAAGATTTTAACAAGAGGAACGCAACTGTGTAAATGGTCCGTAATTTGGACACTTGGTTCAATAGATATTTCATTTTATAATCGGATACATTAAGAAAAAACACAACACACAAACCACCCTTCTCCCGTGAGAACAAACCCAACTAAACTCTCTGATGGCGATAAGAAACGCACATGAGTGACGACATTTATTCCCATCAATGATTTCGATAGTCCAGATGGCAGCCACCTATAATGGCTTTCATAACATATAAAAAAGCTTCACAAGCACATGTTTCAAGCAATGCAGATAAACTTTTGAATTCTTTCTCACGACTTGAGTGGAGCCATAACAAACACACAAAACACGCAAGATGGTTGCATGGGTCGTAGCCTACGCCTTTCACCTACCGCAGTTCATACAACGTGTTCCTCCTTTGGAAGGCAAAGACAACCATGCCATGGTGGCAGAGCTAACCTTAGACTTGATTTGGCGGTGGAGGAGCAGAACCGTAGGGAGCGTCTTTAGATGGCACAAAAGGAGGATTACTGCCAACATATGCTTGGTACTGGCCCTTCTTCCGAACTAGGCGGTACGAGGCAACATCAAGGGCGGCAACTACGAGAAACAAAAACGTCGCGATCACAAAAATTGCGACACCTCCGACAATCCTAGCATTCCCAACGGTTTTCTTTGCAGAGCCTTCAAATCCCAACATGGCGCCCGCCAGAAATAGTAGCACCGCTATGATCGCGAGGACCCTGCAAGTATATACGCATGGTGTAGAGACCATATTAATTATACAACTTTAATGAACAAGACACCAAGTAGATATAAATTCTGTATTAAAGTTCAGTCTTCAAATTCTAAGAGAAATGATAAAAGAACAATGAATTATAAAGTTCTCGGGATGCACCACCACTTAGCGCACCATGCCACATAGACTAGCATTAATTAGTTTTAATGACGATATTTTCCTTGGTAATGGAAAAAAAAAGCAGACAGGATATCGGGTTGCGAATAACCAAATTATTTATGTACCATGAGGTGATGAAGAAGACCACCGCGGCGATGCGCTTGGCCCCCTTAGTCATCCGACATGCCCCACAACTGCAGATGGCCACGCTGGCAAGAATCTGCGTCATCGACGCCAAGATGGCTGCCACCACACCGCATGGCATCGCCGGCGATCGCCGGTACGTAGAGAACTCGCCATGGTCATCTTGATGATGTTTCTGCATGAACGAATGCACGCCTTTAAGAAAAATCAACAATATTATTATCAACTAGATTATGCTTAGCCGAAGTTTTTTTCCGGAAATCTTGCCTGAAGGTTTTAGAGTGAGAAAGAGATAGCATCTAGCATGTTACAACGAGAAAGACATAATATCTAGCGTGCGATGCGTGCATACCAGCGCCAAGAGAACCGCGCTGATGACTCCAAACACGACCGTCAGCACGGCGAGGATGCTGGTCACCACCACCAGACCTTTCTTCCCCATCGACGATCTCACTACTAATCGGAACAGATGAGTTAGATAGTGCATTGTCGCACGCATATAGATAGATAGAGATGAACAAGTTCAGGAATGCAATGTTAGCTTGAATAAGGTCACCCGAGGATGGGCTACCTCCTGCATGAAGATTGTCACCCGCATTGTTAATATATGTGATTAAGTTGCCTGTAACCAAGAATCCGTCGAGGATTCACGTGACTACGAGTGGAGCGGTGTCAAGAATTCCCACCCCATCAAGCATGGTGAAAACTTTGACTTCTATGGAGCGGTGTCTTTGTTACCGGCCTATACAGGGATGTATGATCTCAATCGGTACTTGATTTGCTTGTATCGTGACTCCATTTTCATAATGAAAATAGGGCCAAAAGAGAAACAACAATGGCAAAAAGGAGTGGGTCGTGGCTCCGAAAATACCAGCGAATAATCATCAAGATAGAGGCACCGCGAACTAACACAATGCGGTGATAAATAGAACTGCAACCAATCTCCCGGGGCGCAGAAATCCCCTAAAAAAGACTAAACTGGCAGAAACAGAGGAGGAGCAGAGGACTCATTACGTTATAGCTCCAAGTCAGTCGATCGACGGGAACCGGCCCAAATCAAGCAAGCAACCGTCGAAGCCTACACCATGAATTGAGCAGCAAAATCAGAGCAAGGATAAACACGGCCGGGAGCTACCAACGAAGCGCGGCAATGTCGAGGGAGATTAGTTGGAGCAGGCAAGCTCGCCGGGGTGGGGAGTGGAACGGAAACCAAACCTTTTCGTTGTGGGGAGGCAGAGCGAGAGGAGGAATGCATAGGAGAGGAGTGAGAGGCGAAGGCCTTACTTGTCCGTGACAGACTTACATCAAAGTAGTACTGCAGGTGATGCAGGATCCATACTAGCACATGACAGATTTTGGCACTGGTGTGAGCCCACAACCGGAGACAAGCACGCGTGTAGGCACCGTCGGTTCATCCATCAACGTCGGTCGACATGCGCTGGTGTGCCACACCACACCAAGAAGTTGATGTCGACCAGAACACGAGATTCACTTTTTTTTCCCCGAAAATATAAGGGCAGAAGCCGAGTTGGACGCCCATAGAAGAGTACGAAAAATAGAAATTACGGACGCGCTCAAAGCGTCATTATCGTCGTCGTCGTCGCCCGACCCACACAGCACAAGCCGCGGCTCGAGGGCGGCCGGGAAGTTGAATATCATACGGAAATCAACGGTTCAAAGAAAACATCTGAGCAACCACATTTGAAAGTTTTCAAAAATCTAAAAAAAAAAAAAGATGTTAAGAAGATGATGTTCTATTGTCATGTGAAGTTTGAAGTAGAAACATATTGCGGGATGCGAGCCCTGAAAAAGACAAATTTAGAATAATAAATAGTGACGCTACTGTTTGCCACTATTCAATGTTAACTCTGTCTTTTTTATAGCTCACATCACGTAATATGTTTGAGTTTGAAATTTTTGCACGGCAATAGAACATCACCCTGCTAACATCCTATATATATTTTCCAGATTTTTCAGAACTTGAAAGCATCGTTTTTGTGTGGTTTTCATCGGCTTCCACTAAATATTGGTTTGGGTATGATATCCTCCCGCCGGGAAGTGGCTCCTAGTCCCGTCACATATGACGGAGGAAGCAAGCACCGTAATAAGCAAGGAAAACTCCCGAGCTTGGCAGTAACTGATGAGCTGAAACCAGTCTCCGAGGGCAATAAATAAACTACTCCGTAGCTAGATGCGGGAGCAGAGGAATCCTTACCTGGACGAAGTGCAGCAATACAATGGCCAGGGGGTCGGGAGGAACCAAACCTCGCCGGAGATTGGGACGGAAACCTCGCCGGAGTAGTAGCACGATTTTGGACAGCTTATGGGGGAAGGGAAGGGGTCCGCGAGCGAATGGATCCCCGGTCGACACAAAATTTTCGTGACTCACATACGTTTGCGGAGAGAGAGAGAATCAGAGTGAGCCGACACGTGGTACGTACGTGCGGCTCAGCGGCTGGTCGACCGCTTCCACTAGCCAGACGTCGGCATATACAACTTTAATCATTCGGAGGTTTTTTTTTTATTTTGAGGTCTTAATGATTCAGAGGTTGGCAGGTGCCTCTCTTGTCTTGGCTCGATGTTTCGTCTCACTCTCAGCCGACCTCCGGAGAAGCACACAGGAGTGGTGATGCACGCGTGTACGTGTCGGCCAGACAGCCCCAGATATTTGGAGCCTGGTAAAAAGTACAAACACATTCATGTACTCTCTTTTTTTACGGCAAAACGAGACTCAAAACCTTTTACCAAAAGAGACTATTTTAGTGATCTAAACACTCTCATATTTCTTAACGAATGGAGTAGTAGAAATTACGGATTTAGCTCAAAGCGCCATCGTCAACCGGCACAAGCCGGCGCACCTCGAGCCACACCCGTTCATATACATTTCTTTCTTTCTTTATAGTGCCTGAAAATATGTAAATAAGCTTCACACTTTTCAATGAATAAGTACAGAATCAGGCGAGGCGGACAACGCGCAACCGCAAAAAGCTGCAACCGGCTGCGAGATAGCTGCAACCGGTGAGAATTTGTGCTGAAACCGTGAACTAGGAAAAAACTGCATCATAACCAGTAAAGAGATGGCAAATCAGGGAAGCAAATCAGGGCACTCTTGGTAAGATGCCAGACACCCATTTATGCCATAATATTTGAATCGGACGTTAAAAAACAATAAGGTTTTCATCATAAAGATCCACAAACCTTGCCATGACAAACTTCACAGCTGGTGTTCTCAGCTCTTGAAAAGATCATAACTCCTTTTAACATTCACGAAGATCATGTTTCTGTCAAGTCAGAGTATATATATACTTCTTTTCGCCATGGGCATGATAATAATCAGTCGTCGTCTTTCTTCGGCGGCTTACGGTACGTTTCCTCAACGTGCTTTGCCAGGAAAACATACGTGTTGAACAGCTTCTTGACATTTGGAACGTTGTAGTTCTGAGCCACATAGACGCCACATCCCACTCCCACTAAAAATTTGAAGCCGCCACCGAAAACCATTGCAAGAAAACCTGGAGCCGATGATATAAGGGGGGTTATGTACATGCATTTCCACACAGGATGTTTGTAAAATAAACATGGTAAGACAAAAACCTGGAGTACAAATGATTAGTGTCATGTGGCAGAAACACACTACTATATCGGTATATCCAAACAATAAAGCTAAATGACACATTTAGTACTGAAGTGCTTCCAGGAAAGAAAGTACAGAAGCTACGTTTACTGCCATGCCATTGTCTAATAGTGATTCATCTCTTTAGATTCCACCCCCATATGTTTGGTCATTACAGATAGAATCAGAATGTTGCCGCTCAGTTGCTTCATATAGATTGTTAGTCCCGTAGGACTCTCCCACAAGAAGAATAGAAGACACGTGACAGGAGAGGTTATACCAAGCAAGCAATGAGAAAATCACCCTGTCCTAACACTTCCCTGAACCCATCAAATTCTCTAATATGTCACCTTCCAAGAATACCATACTAAAGTAGCAACCATGACCACTTGTTACCACAGGCCCCGTCCTCTACTGAGCTACCCCTCCATCCCTGGTTTTTTAGCCAGCACCACCTCTGATATTACTGACCCCCAATGAGATTCCAAATATAGGATTGGGCGAATGTAATGAAAGAATCTATCAGATCTGCCAGTAACCTTCATCTTGCAAGGTCACCAAAACCGAATTCATGATCCAATCAGCCAACAATTTCATTTGTAAATTAACAACCAATTATTCTAAGAAATGAAAACTGACGAAAGCTCATGAAACCATGCATACTCATTTGTCAAGCGTAGATGCAACAATTCACAAACATGGGAAAACACATTTCAACCTATAGTCAAGGTTTAAAATGCCACTAACAATGCTCACTGACTTGCGAGCCCAACTATTTTGTTTGACCAAAATTTAGAAACTAATGTTTTATCAGATGGAAAACACTATTCTTCATCATGTATAACTACGTAATCTATTAAATCAGGACTAACTGCATGTCTACACACTTAAAATACTGCCGTCACCTCCTAAAATGTCATAGTACAAATTTCCCTTCCCCAATTACTCCATAAAGGAAAGAACTGTGGAAATGTAATGAGTATGTTTAATGACGGTCAATTCAGCTTAAAAAGAAAATGGGATAAGAGGTGAAGGTACGATATAACACTCTGACCTCTAGAGTGTTGCCGCAATGCTGCACCATCAGTTTTGATCCAATCAAGTACCAAAGAAAATACAGTCTGACACAAGATAACTTTTCTTTTTGAGGAATGACACAAGATAACTTTTCTTTTTGATGAGTGACACAAGACGATACAGATATCGAGCAGGGCATAAAACAACAACTAGAGAATCCCAGTCAACAACTGCAAATAAAGGTCCATGCATTTGAAGGACAAATAAAATTGTGCCATATAATCGCAACGTCTTCTATCAATCTGTTATCTCCCCCCTCGTCCTCCCAACCATCCTAAGCTCTAGTCCCCGATCCCATAAGCCATGTCGCCCAACCATCCTCGCGTCCATAGGTACCTAGTTTCTTCTGAATGCGAACTATCCCCATAGGTTCCAGGATCAAAACCTGGCTCTGGTACTAAGATGTCACGAGCTAGGTTACGGAGGGGATAGTTGTGAGTGATAAGAGGGCGAACGCTTAGCTTGGATGTTAACCCTCCCTTTTCTCTGTTTATTTCTTCGATCCCTGATTATACAAAGTATTGCCTTTTCTTTATAGCAAAGTGGGATGGTGGAGCTTCCAATTCATCAAATCGACTAAGAATGTCTAATTTATTTCAGAACTCAAAGTAATATTACAACATTATGGTCAATCAGCACTCCAATCCTTCCAAGTTAGAAGCTAATGGGCATTATCGCCGGACAGCGAGCAACGCCCCCAAGGACATTGCGTTAGCACGTGCATACATATATCCATCTATTCACAGTAGCAAATTATTACCAAACAGCAGCAATAGAGAACCAGTTACTAGCCTTTACAGTAGCATTGACCCTTCACAGTAGCAAAAAAAAAAAATTTATACATGCTTGCACCATTCATCCATCCATCCATCTAGCAAGCAAGCAAGCAACTAGCACCACTCATCCATCCATCAAGCAAATCATCTACCTAACATCAACGTACATCAATCTACCCAACATCCATTGATCCGTGTAACTAGCAGCATGAACAAGAGATGAACCAGGAACATAGAGGCAAGGAAGAGGGGCTCACCACGGGCAGGCAGCGGTCGAAGGAGAGCAGCCGCCGGCCACGCGCAGGAAGAGACGGCGGGAGGTGGCGGCGAGGGTCACGGCACCGTCCTTGGCTCGCCGGCTGCTGCGGAGGTGACCGGGGGCAGAGGACGGCAGGGGCAGGCGGGGTGGGCGCGTCGGGGCCGCGCTCGCCGGCTGCTGCGGGGGCCGGAGGAGGCCCTCGCTCGTCGGAGGGAGGAGGGAGGAGGAGAGGAGAGGAGCGGGCGGCGGGGTGAGGAACCCTAGCGCGCTCAGCTGATCCTGTTCGGGGGGAATCGAGCGAGGAGACAGGGGAGGGGGGAGGGGGAGGGGAGAGTCCGGCCGGCCCAATCGTTTTCGAGCTGAAAACAGGGGTAGGCTCTTCATGACGAGTGCTCAGGTGATTTTTCCGCCGATGCTTGAACTCGCTATCCTTTTTCTTCCTTTTTCCTGGATTGCTATATTTCTATTATGTTTATGTCGCAGTAATGAAAAAGGATTATGCTCGTTTAAAAAAAATACAAGGTAGGCTCCTCAACTTTCCAAGAAAACAAGGCCAGAGTCCTCCGTCGGCCGCCACCTCCTCTTCTTCTTTTTCTTCAAGAAAACAAGGCTAGAATTTCTCTACCTCCTGCCGGCGTCGTTGCCGATTCACCTCATCTCTGTTAACCATAGAACCATGAGACACGGTGGATCCCTTGTCGATGGAAAGGATATTACTTCGTTTTTAGATGGTTTATACTAGTATAAGGTGCATATGCGTTGCAACGGCTTAAAAATAAATAACTACTCCCTCTGTCTCATAATATCCTACATTATGGGACGGAGGGAGCATGTGTTTATAAATCTAAAAATAAATAAAATTACAAAATAGTTGCTTATTGCAAATTGTATATTTAGTGTTAATAGTATATGAGCTGCAATGTATGAAAAACATAGCTTTGATCTTCATTCAGAACACCTGCAGATAGTTTTATGACCAATCAGGGGTACCTATCGAATTTGAGAGAACAACACAATCAACAACAAAATATGCAACCCGTTATCATCAACATAACATACAACTCAACGGTTTTAGACCCCATGCTGTAACAACACTCTAGCACTTCGTCAACAGAAAACAGTACGATATTTTTAGATGAAATGATCGGGAAGACAAAGTGAAACAAATAGCACGCAGAGAAACATTACTTGCTTGCTATGTAAATTAGGTTTTGTCAACAGAAATGGTGCAATATTTAGAACTATATGACAAAATTAGGTTTCATGACGTAATAATAAGCATCAGACTAGTAAATAATACCTTACTTACTGTGGACTCCAAATTAGTACTCCCTCCTTTCCAAATTACTACACAGTGAAAATAATTTGCTCAACCTTTCGATAACTTATGTACCATTTTAAAAAGAAGAGCATGTGACACTTCAGAAATGTTCACACATTACAAAAGTGGATGACACTTTTGAAAAATGGTATACCATATAAAAAATGTTCTTTTAATGCCAAAGCATATTTAGTACCATCCAAAACAATGTACGTTACATTTAAAAATATGTTCACGCATTTCCAAATATGTTTGTAAATATTTGAAACAAAAAATTTATACAATGTAAAATAATATTTGCATAGTTTGAAAAAGTTTAGTATCATTTAAAAACATTTCAACATATATTTTTTAACATGTATTTCAAAAAAGTTTAAAAACATGTATTTCAAAAATGCTAAATGTGCATAAAAATTTTCTAGGTGTGTAAGAAAAATTTACAGTGTTTATAAAAAAAATAGAGATCAAAACATATTTCAAAAAATAATCACGTATTTAAAAAATATTAAACATGTTTACAAAATTTTAAACATGTTTAAAAAATGTTCCTAATGTATACGAAAAATGTACAATCTATATGAAGAACTTATACATGTGTTGAAAAAAATTTAAAAAAGGAAAAAAAACCAGATAAAATCGATGAAACTGAGGAAAGTAACAGAGAAAACCAAAAAAGAGAAAGAAGAAAAGGGAAAAAGAGTTGAAAAGCTGATGCAAAATAGTGAATGCCCCGATAATAAAACAACAGAAGAAAAAACTCATGTGCCGCTACAATATTGGGACACTCTGGAGATCTTCAAAGCACGACGGTCCACCGGGATATAGACCACTCGATAACACCCAAGCTAAGGACAGAGTTGGCATCCTCTACGACACAAGTTGGCTTCTATTCCAAGGACAAATACCGTCCATGGATTCCTGTCCAAGACACTAGCACCATAATCCTTGCGTTACTTCTACGCACTAAACCAAGCATAACCACATTAGATCAATGCATCATTACTACACCAACTAGGCCGATGTACTGTTCGACTAACTAGGCCCAACCTTCCCGACCTATATAAGGCAGGGCAAGGGCACCCTTGCGCGGCAGAAAATGACAAACAAAATTCACTCATATACTTGTACTACCACAAATTTGTCCTACGAGCCTTGATTAAACACTCGGTAGAAGTAGGGTGTTACCTCTAGGCAGAGGGTCCGAACCTAGGTAAATTCCTCGTGTGAATCCTGTACGTAGATTCTTCAAGTGTGTCTTGCTCCACGAATCCCACATCATGACTATTGCCACAAAATCCCCACAAAAGACTTTATTGGCAAAAAAAGAAATGATGACACACTATGAATCTTCTATATCTAAATAGCTAGCCTTCAATTACATATTTCTCATTTCAACATGCAACATCCATATGGGAAAAGGACTTCCGTCAACATGCATCCATGCATAGTAGAAGCCCACCTCAATACACAAACATGCATGAGATTTTTTTTTTCCATTATGCTATTTATGTTAAACAATTATTGTACAACATAATATATCATATATTTTCCAGTATTTATTATCATATTATTATCTAAATATATGTGTTTCAGACTTGATTTGCCCATGCAGAAGAAGGCCGGACACCGACTTTACACGCCGCAGTTGGCACCAAAGGAGGATCACCGTCTGTAGCTGCTTGCTGGTGGCCAGACTTCTAAATCAGAGCGTAGGTACCGAGATCAAGGCCGAGAACTAGAAAAAATAAGCACGTGGCTCCCATGAAGATTCCGACACCGGGTGAAATACAATTGCCGACACCAAAATGAACCATTGCTTGAGACCCGACCATCATTGCACCCAGCAGAAATATTATCACCACTTTGATCGCAAGGAACTTGCAATTATGCATGGAACATAGACCACAAAAATTAATATTTAAATAAACAAGCCCCCGAGATATATATTGATGGATTTTTTTTTCTTTCGAAAAGGAGGTTATCCCCTGGCCTCTGCATCAGAACGATGCATGCGGCCATCTCAGTGGCGGACCTAGCCCACTGGGTCAGGGTGGGCCAGCAGTGCTACTGTACATATACATTTATTTATTTCCTTTTAGTTTTTAGCCTTTCTCCTATGTATGAAAAGTATATGGTGTAGATAAATTATAAAGTTCAGATACAGATGCCGCTAGCAACTATTACTCTCTTCATCATTCAAAAATATAAGGTGCATCAATTTTTGTGGAAGTCAAATGTTTACATGTTTGACCAAAATTATAAAATAAATATCAACATCTTCAGTATCAAATAAATTAATTGTGAAAATACTTTTTATGATGAATCTAAAGTTGCAAACCCGGTATTGTAGATACTGATATTTTTTTGTCTAAAACCTAGTCAAACATGCAAAAAACTGACTATTGAAAAAAAAATCAATAGAAGTCCAATTGTATTTGGTTCTGATCACGTGCATACCGGGTGTGTTTGGTAGGGTGTATGAAGGGTGCATGAGAACAAAAGTTTTCTTCTCGACCCACTTTTGGGTGTTTGGTAGAGTGTATGAAGGGTGCATGAGTCCACACTAGTTGAACACAAATACACTAGGAGCATGCATGAGGAGAGCATGCATGAGGAGGGGTGTTGAGGTGAGCATGCATGAAGAGGGAACAACTATGCTGAGATGAGAACGCAACCAAACACACCCACCATGAGAAGATGAACAAGAGGACGGCGAGGACACGTTCACCCATGCTTTTGGGAGCCGGACACGCCCCGCAGCAGCAGCCGCAGCAGCCGATGGCCACGCTCGCGACTATCTGCGTAGTGAACGCCAGCGCCGCCGCTAGGAGACCACAGGGCAACGCCGGCGATAGCCTGTAGGTACAGGAGGCGTCGCTGCCGCTGCCCTTGCCCGGACGCGGAGCCGCTGTCTGCATGAATAAACGGATGGATGGAAACACGCATAGTTAAGAAGAAGCAAATTGTTACTAGTACTAACAAGATCAACTATGGCCGGGCGTCACAAAGCCATCTAGCATACGGGCGGTGCGTACCACCCCATGAAGATGGGGGCGACGACTCCGAACAAGACGGTCAGCCCGGCCAGCACGCTGGCCACCACCATCAAAACATTCTTGTTCTTCCCCGTCTTCGACCTCATGACTACGTACTCTGGGCTAGCTTTGCTGTTTAATTACTTCTCCTGTAAAGTTGTAACTAATGCTCAGCTGGGCTGGATCGATCATGATATATACTATAACGAAAGACGTAGGTTATCCCAGTACGGTTAGCTTGATGACGGCCTGACGTACTCAAGCATTGAGATTGCCAATCAATGGCATTGCTGTTGCTGCATTTCGATACAAGCTGTAGAGTATACATAATTAACATAACCTTGGAAGTTGCATGGAACCTGTCGATCGATCTCAGAAGTCGTTATGTACGTACGTAGTGAAGACAAAATTACTTTGGGTTCTCAACTCTATGCGGTGCATGCAGGTCTCGACTAGCAGCTATAGCAAAAGTTAAGCAACGACGTCGACGTGTTCCAAAGCTAAGGTGTCAGTTAGTACATCTCGTGTCCTATTTCCATGCCCCTCTCTCTCCGACCAACGAAAAATCCGCTATCGTCACACCGGTTAGAAGGTTTCTTTAGCACCTATAAATCTCTCCTCTCTCCCTAATAATAATAATAATAATAATAATAATAATAATAATAATAATAATAATAATAATAATAATAATAATAATATACAATAATCTTTTCCTAATAATAAATCACGGATTGACTTTGTCGGGTTTACCGTCACAATACGCTTCTTCCTGTGATTTTACACTTTCAGTTTGAATTTAAAACATATTTGAGGTGGTACTAAATTTTGTGTCTGTAATTTCGTCCATTCATCCCATCTTTTTCGTACCTCGCGCGCCACTGGGCCCTTTCGCAGGCACGCAAAAAAATTTCACCAACATCAGTTTTCGAACTCAGGACCTCAATTGTCGTGGAGAGCTGCAGCAACCAGCTAAACATCTATATTACATGTTTAATTATCCCACCTCGCTATTTCAGTTAGGATTCTACCAGTTTATAGGACCGCGGCTTCCCTAAAATCAACAGGGCGTCCTAAAAGAAGAGTGGGAACAAACTTGAGGCTAAACGGAATTGTGGGTTTGTCTTTCACGGTATTAAAGAAAGGAACTATGGATTTCCACATGCGGGGGTGCATTGAATCAAACATTCAAACGAGCAGGAGCAGCGCGGTTGCTGCGGTCTGCACGACCTGACCGACTGCATGAACGCGCAGAGGCCGAGCACACCCAGGCTCCTCCAGCCCGCCACACGCTTGACGTCGGCCAGCGGCCGTACCGAACAAGGAGCAGATAGAGTCGTGGCTCCTAGAAGAGAAGGTTGGCTGTCTTAAGGCCCTGTTCTTTTGCCATCCATGTGAAGAGATAAAGTCTTCTCTAGAAGAGACCACGTGCTTGAGCTAAAACCATTCACCAACGGAAATCAAATATGTGTACATACTTTTAGGAACGCGGATGGGACGAATAAAATGCATACTAAAAGCAGGATGGACTGGTTGCCAACTCATGCTCTCATATAATCCTTCTGTTTCTAAATATAAGTCTTTTTAGAGATTTCAATATGAATCACATACTGATGTATATAGACATATTTAGAATATATAGTCACTCATTGAGTATTATATAATGTCCAAAATGCAAATGCAATATCTTTATAAGTGTATGTGTCACTCATCCTAATATACTCACACATTTAAAATAAGTGCATATATGATCTACCACTTGCTATTTGCTTACAAAGCATGACACATAATTTTTGGTTTTTTATCGACTTATATCTATATGGGTTCATGAAAAGGGAGTAAATTTCCCAATAAGACTACTCTAACCTTTTGCTACATTTATACAAGATGTGCTTGGTGGACCATGAAGATGACAATAATTTTTCCCACACCTTCCCTCTGCTTGGAGGTCGTGCCAGCAGGAGTAAGATGTGTCGGTTGGCTATGGCGGGAGCAGCAGATGGGGCCAGTGTTGCGCCATCATCTTGTGGAGAACGTGTACAAGATGTGTGTAGTGCGCGATATGCCACCACGTCTTCATTGGCAATCCAGTTATTGCTTGTCGCTGAAGCGTTCCTCTCCTGGGCACCGCCAGATAGAAGCTCGTGTCGCTGAGGAGTGAAGATCTTGAGACACTATTATCGGGGCTAGAGTGTGTGATATTCTCCCGTTGCAACGCACGGGCCTTTTTCCTAGTCTCTCACTTAATAATAAAGCACGGATTGGGTCTCGGGGTTCACCGTCACGGTAATTTGCGAAAAGGTCTCTCTGTTATTTGATATTCAACCCGCAGTCACGTCCGTAAGTGAAAAACGGTTCGCCATTGGGGAAAAAAGTCACATGCCTCCTCTCGTACTCCATGCCTCTGGGCTCTGGCGCTTCGCCTCGCTTTGCAGCGGCGGCGACCCACCCCGTCGTCCGCCTCGCCTTGCCTCACGCCGGAGGCGTCCGGTGGTAGGTCGACCTCCACTCCCCCCTCCCCCTGCGCCAGCATCATCTACCACCACCAACCCCGCCGCCCCCTCCCCTCCCCCAGCTCGATCTAGATTCCTAACCCGTTCATCCCTCCCCTCTCGCAGCACAACGTGCTCCGTCGGCGGCAACGGCGACTCCTTCTTGCCGAATAGAGGAGCCGTTTGATGTTCAGCAGGAACTCCTCATCTGGTGAGATCCCCCCTCCCCAATTGCAAGCACCTATTTGATGTTCTTCTGCCCATCTAAATTCCACATGTTATGTCAGTGGTACAGCCGCATGGATTGGAAGTATGTATTTCAGCTTGGGTTTAAAGGGGCAGTCTGGTGATATGAAAATTTGTACAAACTATCTAGGACCTCAAGTTCACATGGGTGTGCTTATTTACCTTCTAACTACAGATGACACCCAATAGATCAATTAGTGCCATCTCCAGATTTCTATCATCATGTTGCTTCATTTATCTTCATATAAGTTTCACTGAGAGATGCATGCATTAAACATAGTGTTTTTTAGTGGGCATCAGACTTGGTTAGATGGCTTTTGCTGTGAAAGAAAATTTATCTCTCTAAAGATCTGTACTCTGAATCCTAGATCTCATACTTGATTTTTTGGTATAAGAATAGATATCTATAGATCGTTGCTGTATGGATACAGTATAGATGAGATACTTGATTTCACTACTCCAAGATCACTTACAGGTAATTGAACTTGCTCCGGAAGCATGGAGCATCCTGAGATCCCTGATGTGGTAGTTAGCTTCTTGCATGTTGCTTACACATACGTGCCAGTAGCTGTCTCCAGTCTCCACTGCATTTCACTAGCAGTAGTTTTCGCCTTGTGAGGTCTGAGCTTTCAAATATTCGAATGCCTTAACTTTTCTAGCTAATCCAATAGCCTAGGAGTATCACCATGTTTACACATTTAGAAGATTTTTGCAGTTAGACGATTCCGAGAGAGCAAAGAGTGAGTTGAGAGGGATGGAGAGAGCACAGAAGGGAAGGAGAAAGGAATAGGGAGGAGCGGCGGTGGTTGGTTCTCCGGCGGCACTGGATCGGGCACGGGCGCAGAGCTCCTGCTCGGGGACGCGAAGATCCTGGGAGGCACTCTCCCATTCAGTTACCCTTACTATCGGTTCCTAGGTGCAGCCCCGGCGGCCATCGTCTGAACGGCGCGGACGCGTGCTTCTCCCCAGGGAGGGCCATGCCGCTGCAGATGAAACTGAATCCCCTTCCGAGCCGGCGGACATGACATGGTAAGAACGCTCACGCAGAGATTCAGTTTTGGATGGACGGCTGTTCTTATTTACTTTCTCTGTTTTTCTCTTGTGCCTTGGTCATTCAGGTTGGTTTCACGGGATTGACTCGGCTACCTACAGAAGTGCCACCAATCTGAACCAAGCTGTTGCGTCAAGGTGAGATGATAAATTCCGTTCTTGACCACTGCCACCCTGTTTAGTACTCTTATTGATCTGATTTCTCTCTTGTTGATGCAACCTGCTCACTTCACGTGAAGGCATGTAGGTTGATTCATATGATTCTTCAGCGGCAGCAAGTTTTTCATGTACATTCCTTCCTATAAGCGACGGGCGCGATACGCACCTCCAACCAACGCTTTCCACGGTGATCCCCGGCCACGAGCATGTCTATCCCCTACAAGCCGCTACCGGTGCTCCCTCTCCGCTGGATGCGGCAAGGTCGTGCGAGTGTTCTGTAGCTCGGCGCTGCACCATGGGCACAGGATCGTCGCTCTCATGGCCACAGCCGCAAACTTTGTGTCTGGCCTGCTTATCCTCACCACTTTCAGAATCGGAGGCAGTGCATGACTGCTGACCAGTGTCCGACTTTGATCGTCGACGCTGATGATGGATTCAAGCACTCCACCATATTCTTGGTACAGCACCACTGGGGACTTAGCAAAACTGCTTTTTAGCCATTAACATCCAAGTCCTAGATATTGTTATGGCATAAATTTTGACGGTTAGGATTTTAACAAGGTGCAGAGCTGTGTAGGTTGAGATGACGGAGATAATAGTATGCTAAATGTGTAGACATAGTTTGACAATTTTGCTGAAACATAGTACTCCCTTTAGTAAAAAAGATGTCCTGAATAAGCTCTAATATGACATCATGATTGTTACCATTTGTTCCGAAGAACAAGTGTAAGTTCTATAAAATAATTGACTGTTATTTTCAGATTTTCTCCTCGTACACTTTTAATAGCTCATGATGTTTAGTGATCCTTTTTCCATATGCTTGTGATCTATTTTCAGGCTACATCATCAGGATTCACACCTCGTCAGATCCGAGACTGCTGTTTGGAAGGGATCCATTAGTCGTCGCCGCTGTTCAAGTTAGATGTAACACAATCTGTAAAGCTCCATTATTGCGATTCAAAGACTCCATCATGGAGTAATTTTTGCTGTAGCTTCTAGGTTAATTTTTTATGTGGTCGGCATAACACCTAATTCATAATAAAGTAATTTTAAATAAGTTATAAGGTTTAAGAGAAATCTTATACCAATAAAAAAAATAATCAGGTTGGTCAAGGGGAGGGAATGTGTCTCCTCCACTATTACATTACATCCGATACTATCTAATTAGATGCATGCTCACTAGAATGCCTCGTTTTTATTCTAATTTGCAAATTTAGGATTCTACCTACAAGACTTGCAGTCTTTGTATAAATTAAGATTAAGTAGGACAATGTTCTAGGTTTAAGAAAAAAAATTAGGTTTAGGATAAAACTGTTCTAGATTTTGAGAAGATTGTTACATATCCATGGGAAAAATGTCCCAAGTTAGAAAATTAACTATCCATGTTTTCGGTTCTTGGTTAATAAACTAGTCACAATAGTTTTTTTTTGAAACAAGCTGGTCACAATAGTTAACCTAATAGATTACCGGTCCTACATATGCCTCGCATTAACACCGGGCAAGAAATACGCCATCATCGTGAGTGGAGAGCACAGTGCAGAAGGGAATAAGATAGCAAAGCCGCGAACTAAACAATGCAAATATTTCTTAGCCATTTTGCAAAGATGGTCTGGCTGAAAGCATAATTCTTCATGTTGAGAATAGTTGACGTGGGTCATAAATTAAAGAATTACTCGTGTAATAGGCTATGCTTACGCGGTGTGATAAATTCGTTTCTCCCATCCTCAAAAAATAATTTCTTTTCTCCCGATGCAATGCATGGGCATTTTTGCTAGTCTCTCCCTAATCTCTACCTAATAATAATAATAAAGCAAACTGGGTTTCCGCCGTCCGTCACGCACTTTTACAGAAAACCCCCTGCATTTTTCATGAATTAACCCGCAGTACACACTTAAGTCATAACCGAACCATTATTTTACATTTTTACATAAACCCTCCTGACGTATTAGATAATTCACCCGCCGATCATATATAAGTCAAACAAATGTTTTTCTAAACTATTCATATCTTTTAAACCGTAACTCTGATTTTAACATGCTATATATGAAAATTGATTAGAAAAATGTGTAGAATCTGAATATGAGGTTATTTTGTTTGTTAAATATTTTTTAAATATTATTCTGGAAGATATTTAAGTCAAACAAATATTTTTCTTAATTATCCATATCTATTAAACCGTAACTCCAATTTTAACATGTTATATATGAAATTTGAATAGAAAAATATGTGGAATTTGAATATGATGTTATTTTTACCTATTAAATATTTTAAAATATTATTTTAAAAGCAAACTTGTAACCTGTAGGGCACGTCCATTTTTCTTTTGTACCACGACGATCTGGATTGCAAATAAACAACCACTAAAATCATAAAGAGACAAAAGAAAACATTGATAACCACACATGAGCACCTCTGAAAAAACTGGCAGGGAAAAAACAACATTCAAACACACTTTGGTTTGTGTGAACACTGAGGCCACTGAGGGTGAGAAGGAGGATAACCGGCAACATAAAAATGATGCCTCGCTAAAATAAAGTGCATGAACATATTATGGTTATTGGGTTAAGAGTGTGTGTTATTTTTTTTCTCCCGTTGCAACGCACGGGCTCTTTTGCTAGTAATAGTAAAGCACGGATTGAGTTTGTCGGGTTCACCGTCATTCTTTTTTTTTTCACTTCTTCCCTACGTGGTCTCTTTTGCCGGTTTCTACGAGGTGGTACTATTTTCTCCACGTCTCCTCTCCCCGGTCGGATTTTAAAAGAATTGTACGTCCGGGTACAGGCAGCCACGCTAGCCCATCTAACTAGCCGCAAAAAACATGGGCCTTATGGGCTGCGTGCAAGCTTTATTATCTTAGGTCTTAGAGAAAGAAACAAATCCTGCAACGATGCAGAATTGAGCCTGGGATCTGTCTAATTCTTTCGGCCAGGATAACCAACTGAGATAAACATATTACATGAAGAATAATCCCACCTCGCAATTTTGAACACAGTCAAACCAGTTAATATACCAGCTGCCGCAGTAATTAACAAACATCCGTGAAAAAAAGGCAGCTAATTATTGTGGCTAAATATATGCGGCTAATTCAAAGGAAGGATGGTGTGGGCTCGGAAGAAAATATAGGAAGGATGGTGTGGGCTCGGAAGAATATTTGAATGAAGGATGGGATCCTTAATAATGGTGTGGGCTCGGCTGAATATTTGAATGGATGGGATCCTTAATAAGGTAAGGAAGGATTGTGGTGGGCTTGCCAGAATATTTAAATGGATGGGATCCTTAATAAGGTAAAATAAAAAGGGATTATGTGAGGCTAATAATTAAAAGGAAGGATCTGATTGTGGGCTGAATATTTGAAGACGGTTGACTGTATGATCCGGTAAGGAATGATTTGATTATGGGCTGAATATTTGAAGATGGTTGAGTTGAGGAGGATTGTGTGATCTGGACAAACTTGACCACAAGTGTGTCTCTAGAAATGTACATTTTTTTGTTGTTTCTCCAGTTGCAATGATGGCCATTTGTATCGACGCGAACAACATTTTTTCCTATGGATCTCTATAGGCCCAATAATAAAAGCAAATCACATGCTACCGAGTCAATTAAAGGCTTCCATAAAATGTATTAATTTGTCAATCAACCATGTCATCTCATTATTTATGCTTTTTATTAATATTAATGTTATTTAGAGAGATAAGGCAGTACGTCTTCTCCTTATTACAATTGAAACCGTGTTTTAGGACCTCTAGAGCTTGATACCTACTATTTTTGTTTTTTAGAATTGTTTGTGTAAAATGCCAGTATTTCCACTTTTTTTATTTTGTTAATATTGTGTGACAGCGGCAGGATCGCTGACAATTGGTACTCACCAGCCGCCCAGCACATGCCAACACCGCATCTACAACCATCATGGAATATATTTCAAGTCGGGAGAAGATAACCAGTTCTATTTTAACTTAGAATATGACGATGAATCATAGCTCTGTATAGAAAATTCAAATTCATTTGGAAACCGTATATAACTTCCTATTGTATGGGTCTAAAATTTTGGTGCGCATTAAATTTCGCATGAACTATCATTGTGTTTTGCTCATCTAATTCTAACTAAATTTAAATACACATTAATTGTGTCTCCTATAGCAATGCACGGGCATTTTTGCTAGTTATTTTTTTAATCTCTACCTAATAATAAAGCGCGGTGGGTTTCCGTCGTCCGTCACCCCTATTTGTAAAAAAGTCCTTACAATGTGTTGAAATCAACCCGGAGTCCATCTATAAGTCATAACGAACCGTTTTTTTAACTTTTTTAGAAACCCCTGAGATTTCAGGTAATCAACCCGCCGTCCATATTTAAGTCATACCAATCTTTTTTTGTATTTTAACAGAAAACCCCCTAACCTTTTGGTTAATCAATCCGCAGTTTATCTAAAACAAAATTATCCATATCTTTTAAACCGTAACTTCGATTTTAACATATTATATATGAAATTTGATTAGAAAAATGTGTAGAATCTAAATATGATGTTACTTTTAGCTGTTAAATATTTCTAAACTATTAATTTGGGTGCAAACTTAATCTATAGTGCACGATCCGTTTTTATTTCACACCAGCGGCGATCCAAATTGCAAATAAACACACATTGAAACCTGGGAAAAAACATTGATAACCACGCATACACAACTCTGAAAAACCTCGCAGGAAAAAACAACACTTTTCTCATCTTATTCTGAGCGATTGTGTGCGTGCGAGCGCGCGCGTGTGTGTGTGTGAGAGAGAGACGCCTTAGGACTGACCACATTCAAATGCATTTTCGTTGTGTGAGCAGTGAGACCATCGTCGGGAACACAAATGTGATGCCATTTTAAATAAAGAACGTCTACCTATCAGGGTCTCGAGTCGTGGTCATTGGGTTAAGAGCGTGTATCTTTTCTGTCCCGTTGCAACGAACGGGATCTTTTGCTAGTCTCTCCCTATCTTTCCCTAATAATAAAGCATGGATTGGGTCTCCGGGTTCACCGTCGCGGCGTTTTACACAAAGGCCCCTCTGATTTTATGAATTGAACCCGCCGTCCCTTGTTAAGTAAATTTGAAAAAAAAACGCTTCATTTTTTCCTAAAACACCCTGTCGTTTGGACTATTCAACCCGCGGTCCGAGCTGATTTGTAAAGAAAAAAAGAACATGACACGGGCTCGCCTCCTCTGCCTCTCGCGAAGTCCCACTAAGTCATCGCCGCCGCCGCCACCACCCACGCCGGCCGCTTCCGGCGACCTCCGGCGCCGCGCAGCGCGCTCCCGAGCTCCCCACGGTCCGCGCATCCCTCCCCTCCGGCCAGATTCTCTGCTCCCGTCCTCTGCCGCTTGCTCGCAACGGGAGCCCCCGATTCGACCTCCCCTGCTGCGCTACCGCTCCCCAATGGCCGCGCCGCCCAAGATTCTCGCCGGGGCCCGGGGCCTCTCGCAGCCGCACCCTTCCCCTTCACGCACCCCCCATGCCATCGTTTCTATTGGTGCTCAAATCCATGGCTCTGGCGGCAAGCCGTAGGCCGGATGAGCCGGCGGCATACAGAGAAGGGGAAGGAGGTGGAGGTGGAGGTAGCGGCGGCGGCAGCGGCGGTGGAGGTGGATGGGGACAAATTCGACTACAACATAGAGGATTGCCGCCGCAGGTTCCAGGCCGTCTACCCTGGTGAATCGTTCAAGCACGACGCCTAGGGTTCCCCATCGCTATCCTTTGGTTCGCCTCTGGTGTCTACCACGACGTTCCAATCGCCAGAGTCGGAGCCCCGCCATCGTCCAATCCTCGACTTGGGGCCGTCTCTCATCAATTCCAGCCATTAGAGCACTGCACCAACAAAGGGAACCCAAGAGCAGCTCCTCGCGAAAATCCTCCATCGCATCGAATTTTTGAGTTCTTCCAGAACTTCGGTGAGATTGCTTCTGCACTGTTCGTCACAGGACGGTGAGTTCCTTCTCGCTGAAACATCTCGGTATATTATGCTTGGCATCAATTTTTTAGCCCCCTACCAATTGTTGTCAAAAGTAGGCCTGGCATTGTCAAAATAGCTTTTGAGGGATTTTTTTTAGAAACAAACTTCTGCGAGGCACAACCATAATCTGTGTGTTAGAAATAAGCTTTGTTCATGTATATTATTATGCCCAATTTAAAACTGAGTATGATCAGAATGGTTTCATTATGGTTATTGTGACTTGTGACTGAAGGACTATGCCATTGTTGCCCCGTAAAGATTTGTGCAGGTCCATACTTCCTTTTTCCAATGTGGTCGAGGTCTCTAGCAAGGATACCCTCCCTGGGGTGTTCCGCAACTTCGTGGACTGCGTCTGCTCACCCAACGCCAGTGGAGATCCGCTGCTGCAACACCTCAAGGAAGCGTCCTGCAACACAGCGCAACGGCCGCAAGATTGTCCTTCAGGAACTCGGCACCTGGACCTAGGCAGGGCAACGTCGTCTGTGCTATCCTTGTCTTCCTGGTGAGCCATACTTTCCTTTTCCGATCCGTCCGTTTGGAAACGGAAAAGCTTTATTACTTTGTTCGTTCACCTATCTGGAGGTCCTAGAAATCGGGGCATGTTGGATGAAGTATTAGCGGCTGGATTAACTGTGCTCAATACCACCAATGTTTTTCTTGAAAATGTGTTTTACATGCTTCTGTACAGTTAAATGATGTGCTTGCTTGTTACATAGTTTTTTTTAGCTACCTTTCTGGGTGTGATTTCCCTCAAATTCAGGGGCGATCGGCAATATCAATGGATGATACTTTGAAGGCTGTTGCATCTAGGTAATTTGGACCTAGAAGGACCAATTAGTATGCAGATGATGCCTTGTTAATGTACAAGCAGAAAAATACTCGAACACTCATGCTATGTTGTTCATTAATCTGTTTTTGCAAGTAAACTGGAGCTGGTTCTTTATAGTTGCAGATTTTTTAGCTTGCAAGATCACTAGAAGTTGAAACAAATTATATGTATGTGATGGATCAGCGAAAGTATATCAATCAAAGTAATGTTCAACTCCATGGACCAGAGAAAGTATATCAACTGGCAAAACAAATTAATCAAAGATAGGCGACCCTTGTATTTGTACAAATCTTTTGTGAGGCACTACTATAATCTGTGTGTTAGAAAAAAGCTTTGTTCATGGATATTATTATGTTCAATTTGAAACTGAGTATGATCATAAAGGTTTCATTATGGTTGTTGTGAGTTGACTTAAGGACAATGTCATTGATGTCGTAAAGATTTGTGCAGGTCCATGCTTCCTTTTTTGAAGTCTGCGCGGTCGAGGTCTATGGCAAGGACGCCCTCCCTGGGGTATTCCGCAACTTCATGGACTGCATCTTCTCACCCGACGTCAGTGGAGATCCACTGCTGCGACGCGTCAAGGAAGCGTCCTGCACAGCGTAGCGGCCGCGGGGTCATCCTTCAGGAACTTGGCGTGCGACCTGCTCACCTAGACTTGGCGGGGCAGCGGCGTCTGTGCTATTCTCGTCATCCTGGTGAGCCATACTTTTCCCATCCATCTGTTTGGAAACGGAAAAGTTGTATTACTTCGTTCGTTCATCTATCTGGAGATCCTAGAAATTGAGGCATATTGGATACAGTATTAGCGGCTGGATTAATTGTGCTCAGCACCACCAATGTTTTTCTTGAAAATATGTTTACATGCTTATGTACAGTTAAATGATGTGCTTGCTTGTTACATAGTTGTTTTTAACTACCTTTCTGGGTGTTATCTAAGCATAAGTTTTCTCTCAAATTCAGGGGCGATCGGCAATATCAACGGATGATTCTTTGAAGGTTGTTGCATCCAGGTAATTTTGACCTAGCAGGACCAATTAGTATGCAGATGATGCTTGTTATTGCTATGTGCAGTACTATTGCCAAATAATTTAGCTATGTGCAATACTATTGCCAATCATCTGTTTAGATGCTTTTCACATCAAAGGGGTGATTTTATACTAATTTAGTAATTTTCATATGTGGTTGCGATGATGGATAACATAAAAAGACATGTAGTTCAAATCGCCATCAAGCACATCAGTCCTTTGAATGTTAAGCACATCAAATGTGTTAAGTTCCTGCATCAGCTCCAAGCAAGCCACTTCATGACAGGAGTCAGGAGGCTACAAGTCCTTAATAATAGAAAAAAAATACTAGAAACCTTATGTGTTCTATTTTTTTAGATCAGAATCCTAGACGATGGCAGTTTATAAAATATTTCCAGAACCTCTGTTCTTTATATATATATTTCTCAAACTAATTCTGCCATTGATTAGCAGTGACATTTCCAAGCCTTGTCTTCCATTCTCAGGTCGATGATACCTGAAATTCTTCGGAGTTCTTTTGAATCGAAAGATCAGGAAATAAGCTTGTGGTGACTTTCTAAGGTTTTCGCATTGGACCGTTTGGAACTTCGGATTGGCAGAGAGCTAGAGACCCCGGTGCTCTGAAGGATGTTGAATTTGAGAACAGAATTTATTGTTGTTAAATAATATTTGCTTCTTTCATATGGAAAAGTTAGCGTTGTTGGGAGCTCGATGTTGCAGTGGGCCTTGACAGTGGCTAGCTGGGAGTTGGCGAGGTAGATGTCGTCGTCGACAAGGGCCGTGACCTCATCTCCTTTGGCCCCAAGTCCGACTACCACCACAACCAGACATGCTCCTCCATAGGTAAGGAACTTTTTATACAGATTGCTTCAACACATTTGTGATGACACTGCAGAGCTTAATAAGTTAGTATATGCAAGTTCTGTACTTTGTGGTTGTATCAGCGTAATGAATTTGATGTTCCAGACTGTTGCATGTACCACTCAAACTCACTACATTGGAGTGCGTCGATTTGGAGCTCGGGCTCAGCTGCACCCATAATCTGCGTCGTCCGTTGCAGTCTTGGGATTTGGAGAAAGCTAGCTGGCCTGTCCTGTGCGAGCGTTGGTAAATGGAGAAAACCTCCAAATACAGTATGGAACGGTGCACCGTAAGTGGGGCTGGCCCCCCGCGGTCGAACGGACGTCGCGGGTAGTCGGAATGGGCAGTGGACCAGGAACGTGCAATCCTGAGTACGCCGTGGACCATGGCGTTAGCTTTTCTAGTCTGGGCCTGGATCAGATAAGGAGTGCAAGATGGATTACGCTGTCTGAGCCGCTTGTCGGCCGCACCCCGTCCGTGTGTTATGAAAAAATAGGAAAGAGATATCCCTTTCGGTGGTTCATTCTAGAGGCCCCTCGCCGCCGTCGAAGAAAAAAAGGAGGAGAGTTCGCCGAGGCTGCTGTCGCGGGTGGCGGCGCCGGTGCCGTCGACGGTGCTTGACCGTGAAGCTGGGTGCGGATGGACATCGAGGGAATGGAATTCCTACTGGATGCGGTCGACAGGTTCGTTCCCGTGCATATCTGGTCCGTTTTTCTCCTAGGAACGACGATAGGATAAGCTTGATCTGTGAAAGATAACTAATCTTATGCGACTGATTCGCCGTTCTGTACGCAGGTTCCCCGTGTGGGAGGAGTTTGCCGACAACCTTGACCACATAGATCCAGTCCCGATGATGTACCTTCTGGATAATGGGGCTGCTAATCAGGATATTCGCCAGGGGGATGTTGATTCCGGGATAACTGAGATGGTGTGCGATGGTGTGCTCACCGACGCTCAGGTAGGTGGCCAGCGTAGGCGTGATGAATCTCCGACGAGGTCTGCCCAGTCGACGGGAAGAGTAAATCCGCAGGCCCCCGGCTGGACTAAAAGGTGAGGCTCCGACGACGACCATCTGTATCTTCTGTTACTGCCGTTACAAGTAGGCGCCCGATTGATCCTTGGTTACATATTCAGATGAAACAAATCTTGTGTGTGTGTGTGTGCTGGGGGGGGGGGAGTGGGGGTAATTACTTGTTTCACCAATCTTCTCTCACATAGAAATGCAGACATGTAAAAATTGATGGTACGGGTGTGAACTGTCAAAATTGGTTTTTGTGTTTTTTGTTTCTAGACGAACTAGGCTTTGCCTTTTTTAGATTAGAAAATAATATGATGACACAGGGAGGTTGAAAAACTGTGCTTTGCAAGACTATACAGGGAGAGATGGTTCTCTGACATTTGTTCGTGACAATCAGTTTGTTTGATAATCTCATAGACATCCAGCATGTAAATTGTGGGGCTTGCAACTCGCTGCAGGCTTCGTCTCGGGAGTGTGCCACCGGACCGTGTGCCCTGTCCTTCAAGGATGAGCGCCCTGGAGCTATCAATGCGTAAATACGCTGAGCAACCTGACAAGAATGTGGTCCGACCTGAGCTAGGTCTTAGTTTTGATTCACTGGGCGAGGCGTATGATTTCTACAACTTGTATTCTTGGGAAATCGGTTTTGGGATAAGATATGGAAAAAGCAGGCTGAACGCCGAGAGAACCAAAAGCATACAGGAGATAGTTTGTGGTTGTTCGGTGAGCGGCCTTTCAGTTTCAGATTAAAATGAAAAAAAAGTGTACAAAGTGAATTTGGTTGTACATATCAAATTGCTGGGATATTCTTTGACTAGCTCTGTTGTATGGTATGCAGGGGAAACCAGACGCTGAAAACAGCAGATCATGCATGTGCGAGTGCCCGGCTCTGATCAGACTGTTACGTGCATCAGACAACAGTTGGTACATAACAGAGCACCGGGCGAGCCACAATCATTCGATGTCGCTTACAATGGGAGAGAAAGTGCACTAGCCATCTCATAAACACATAGACGTCTATACCAAAGAGTTAATAAGGCAGTTGAGGGAGAACAACGTCAACCTTGGCAATGTATACATCATAATTGGGAGCTTCTTTGGTTCGGTTGAGAAGGTGCCTTTCACTAAAAGGACACTGAGGAACATTTGTGAGAAGATTAGTCGTGAGCAGGTTGAAGATGATGTACGGAAGACACTACAGGTGTTTGCCTACATTCGGTCGAGTGACCCTGGATTCTCCTTTGTGGTGCTCGCCGAGAAAGACAACAAGGTGAAGAATCTCATGTGGGCTAATGGGAGCAGCAGGATGCAGTACAAGTTCTTTGGTGACGTGGTCACATTCGACACCACATACAGGACAAATCTGTACGACATGCCATTCGGTCTATTTGTTGGAGTTAACAATCACTACCAGAGTATCATCCTGGCAGGAGTGTTGATGCGCGACGAGCAGGAAGAGAGCTTCGAATGGTGCGTTTTCAGAATTCATTCGCATGATGGGCGGACCTGCACCAAAAACAATACTAACAGGTGATTGATTTGAACACTAAAAATGTCCCTTGCTTGTACATATTTTATTGTAGATCCCTTCAAATTGCACTGGACGCAGTAATGAATTATGACATAAAAACATGCAAGGAAATAAGTCTTGAATTATGGTTCTGATTGAAACTGTTTTTTGGTTGCTCAGACCAATGCAGAGCAATGGAGGTTGCGATCAAGAAAATTTATCCAAACACTGTCCACCGTTGGTGCAAGTGGCATGTTCTGAAGAAGGCGAAGGAAACACTGGGGCTGTTTTACACGAAAAAGTGTGATTTCCAAGCTGAATTTCACAAAGTTGTTAACCACATGTTAGCTGAGGAGGAATTTGAAACAGCCTGGGACGCGCTGCTTGATAAGTACAACTTGAGGGGGCCTAACTATATGACCCAAATATATGAGACAAGACATAAATGGGCAAAACCATATTTAAGAGGTGTGTTTTGTGCAAAAAATGACAAGTACACAGAGGAGTGAGAGTGCAAACCATATGCTGAAGTCATACATGCCCCCCGCAAGCCCGATGCATGTTTTTGTCCGGCAATACATGAGGCTTCAGTTTGACCGTGAGCGCAATGAAAGCTACGAGGAGAAGAGGACAATGATTGTAAATATGTTGCTCCCATTCAAGAAAATAGATTTCTGTTTTTTACTGATTTCTGCTCAAGAACTGATCTTTTTTTGCGGGAAAAAAAAGATCAGTTCTTGAGCAGAAATCAGTAAAAAACAGAAATCTATTTTAATACTTTCATTATGTCAGGGAGGCGCCGTGCGGCAGGCTAACCTTGCGATAGAGCGACATGCCAGCAAAATATAT
This sequence comes from Triticum aestivum, assembly GCF_018294505.1. Classification (NCBI taxonomy): domain Eukaryota; kingdom Viridiplantae; phylum Streptophyta; class Magnoliopsida; order Poales; family Poaceae; genus Triticum; species Triticum aestivum. The sequence goes on from NC_057807.1 coordinate 43,281,851, forward strand.
ACAAGGAATATGTTTGAGGAATTTGGCCGCCTCCTAATAGAAGGAACTGCATACAATGTGACTGAAGTAGAAAGGATGAGGAAATACATCACAACTCACAATAATGCAGCAAAGAGAGAGAAGTGGAGTAGAGTGGAGTAAGAGGTGACAGTTAACGAAGACAAATCAATGTTCACGTGCGAATGTGGTCAATTTGAGCACACAGGAAATCAATGCTTTGCTGCCATGCTTTGAGGGTAATCTGCATAAGTGTATTGATGTACATAATTCAGTTTTTCAAAGGAAAAAAAGGACATGTCTCACTAACATATGTTAATTATGAAAAAAATGTAGGTGATGGAGATTCTACATCTTGATGAAATCCCTAAGTACCATATCCTGAAAAGGTGGACAAGAGATGCGAGGGTTATACTACCGGATCACCTGGTTCAATACCAGAACGACAAATCGCATAATTTGTCGTGCGTACAGGCATGCAACATTATATTTTAAAGCCATGGAAGTTGTGTGAATGGGGGACGCAAGTGTTGCATGCTATGACTACATGCATTCTGGGCTGGACTCTGCTGCGGGGTGGAGCGCCTCTGGCGGTCGCGCGGGATGGATTGGCATTCAAGGATCGTCTCATTGAAAATGGAAATGCCAGTGTAACTTGCAACCGCGATCCTGCTTTGGTTGATCAGGAGGCTGACCAATGCAACAGTGCTGCGAATTCTGTCGGCATGAGGCATGAATGAACTTCAGTGCCTCGTAGCACCAGAAAAGCGTAGAGGATCTGGCAGGCCGACAAGCAACAGGGAGAAGGCACTGTACGAAGGGCTGAGTAAAAGTACCAGGTTCTGCAGCATTTGCCGCCGCGAGGGGCACAAGAGGACCACATGTCCAGAGCGAGGGGATGCTCCGAAGAAGCCACGGAAACGGCAGATGCCAGAACTGCGGAATAGAAGGACACCGGGGAACACATGCAAGAGGCCTCTTGGGTTTGCCGAGAGCTGAGCTGTGCAATTTTCGGTCGATGAATATGTATTTGTCTTTTTCATGAGGTCTGATCTGCAGTCCGTCCCGGATCAGGATTTGTATGCTGTTCCAATATGAGATATCATGGTCTTGCATTCCTTGGGCAAGCAGAAAAAATGTGGGATGTTGTGAGAACAATTTGATAGCTAGTCTGAGATGTACTGTCCATGTTTGTAACGATCTAGAGTTGTGTCCTAGAGCACGCATAAGGATTTATGGTTTTCTGAAAAATTTGGTAGCTAGTCTGAATTTACCATCTGCTGTTTGAGATGATATCAACACGTAAACTTTAGTATTGTTACCATGTTTATTGTTGTTTCTGCACTATTTGATTTCTAAAAAATATATTCCTGCCGTCTCTATTTGAATCATACATAATTTTATATGGGAGGCCTTGGCATTTCGAAAGCTAAAAATTGATTTACAGTGGTTGCATCCTGTTGAGTTGCGTTTTGTATCCATGATCATGGTTACTGAATATGTTTGAGCGAAACAACTTCATTTGAGCAGTTTTTTTTGGCTGATGCTGACTGGGACTAGCAGCGTCGTCTGGATGTTGAGGCCTTTGTTTTTTCCCTTGATCAAGCATTTCTTCGTGGCATGTAAATGCGTCTGACGTAGCGACTCCTTGGACAACATGCGTCCATCGAAACGATGTGTGTGAAAACTCTTCTATGTCAGTCCGGTGAGATGTGTGTGAAATCTTGATTCAATATGAAAAACCTGACAAGATCGGATCAAAAAATACTTGCATCATAACGGATGCACTTGTAGAAACGATGCCCAACCTGGTTCCCACTCCTTGCGACGGCTGTCACTACCTCGTCGCCGCAGAGTGGACATGCCATCAGGGGTAGCAGCCAGTCCGCCGGGACGGGGAGAGATGATGTAGACGAAGTGGACATGTCGCCGGAGATGGGGACGGAGCTGGGTATGAGTGAACAATGGAGAGACTGGGGGAATGGGAGAGTGAATGAGAGCGTTGGGCAGATGGGCTGAGGGTAGGCCAATGCATTTATGTTTCCAGACGTGTTGACGCCGTCGGTGTTAAAACTTAAGTCATACGGCTCAGGGTGGCTCAGGTAAAGTGCCGAGCCATCTATCGTAGAGCTGTCCCGCGACGACGTTAGCTCAGATAAGATGACGAACCATCGGGCCTCTATCTGTCCCGCGACGGCAGCCCAACGCTCCGTAGCAATAAATGCTGACAGTCCGCCGCGCCAGACAACGAAAATACGGCCGAAAATACCCAAAGAAGCACAAATCCTGATGCAAAACCATGGGTGTGGATTGCGGGATCATCTGAGCCCGAGCTCAGAAGCAGATTTTCAACTACATTGATCCTTTTTTGTTTTTCCCCATGGCTCTCGCTTTGTCCTTGCACATATAGTTCAAAGAGTAAAACAGGAACACTACGCCATCACTGAATACACAAGTATGATATCCATATCATTTCCGGTAAAAAGGGGTTGAGATATTTAGCTCCCTTACAATCAGTATGATTTTATATCTATATGTTAACAAATAATTTCAGGCTGAAAAATATCACTAGAACCAGCATGAAAATTTGACCTCTTGGAACATGAAAACAGTGGCTTACTTCAGCAGGCAAGCTTAAGAGATGGTTCACAATTAACATCTGAGTTCACAATTATGGCTCCTGATTTCCATCTCAGAGGTTCATAAATACATATGTTGTTATGTTGATTACATCTGCATGTGCACTCAGTGGTCATGGTGAATTAAAAAATAACAGAAACAGAGGGCCCACTTTTAAAGTGCTCGCAATTATTTTTTAGTTTGATATGTCTCCACAATATGGTTGTGTGCATTTCTCGAACTATGATCTTAACTTATCTGAAAAATATTATTCGACATTTTAGGCCTTGGATTACTGTCAGCTACAAGATAAAGTTCGGAGAAAGGAGCTAAAACTTGACTCACCAGGTCTGCTCTATATTGTACCATACAGTTCATATTTTGGTAGTCTTGCTTCTTCGGAAATTTCTGAAATTCAAAGTTACCCTCAAAGTGGTAGAGAATGGACAGAACTAGAGCATGGGCTGTCAGCTTCTGTGTTGGTAGGGCAATTCTTAGGCCCACCAAGATACTGGTCCTGGACAAAGCCACTGCTTCGGTGGACAGTGCAACCGATAACCTGATCCAGAACACACTACAACATCATTTCTCAGGGTCAATTGTCATCACGACTGTGCATCGAACATTAAAACAAAACATTGATCCCCATGTGGGTAGTGGGTACACAAACATTGTCCTTTTGATTTATTTTTCCAGTAGATGATTGTGGACCATGTTTTTTTTACTCCATGCCCTTTTGCTGTACTACATAAGACAATAGAAAGCTGGTTCATACAAGAATGTATGAACATCTGGGTGCCTTCATCAACAAAGGAAAAAATAAACCAAAAAGTAGAGGTTGTGAAACTTCACTTATATAGAGAAGATAGTTTGAGAGTAGTACTCAATGAATTTCTACTTAAGATGAAGTTATAATTTAGGAAATCTACTTCCTAATACACCTAACCATTTCTAAGTTGTACAAATTCCAAAAAAATGTTAACTCCAGCTTCACTCTGGTTGCCCTTTTGCTAAGGCCACATAAGTTATATTGCTATACTGAAGTGTTGATATTAGTATATGTAGCAATAGCCTCTGCCAACATTCTGAAAATTGTAGCATCCTTTATTCTAACATTAAATGTTTTGGATGGTTCTGTTTCTTGAGCGGCTGCTCCCGTCCACGGCCTCCTTGATCTCAGGATCTGCTCCTTCCCCACGTCTGCCCACGAGGACAAGGAAGCACAGCGGTGGCCACTATCACCGCCAGAAGGACCGTCCATTAAGGCAGGATGGTGTACAAGTTCCTCTTTTTTTTCTAAGCTCAGGTTCCTCTTTCTTGCATGAGTTATTCTTAAGTAGGATTTACATTAGTTGGCGCAATCTGATTAACTTGAATTTTTTTATGGTGGCCACTATAATTTTTGTGAGTTTTTGTTGTTCGCCCGTTGCAACGCACGGGCACTTTTACTAGTCTCTCCCTAATAATAAAGCACGGATTGGGTCTCCGGGTTCACCGTCGTGGTTTGGGATATACAACCCGCCGTACTACCGCACGACCTACCTCCCAATCCCCTCCAAACAAATCCCTATCCCATCTCCACCTCCTGTCATGCCACACCACGCCCCGCCTCACCACGCGCCACCGGCCCACCCCACGCCGCCATGTGCCGCCGGGCACCCCCATGCCGCTGCGCGCCCACCACCACGCCGACGTGTGCCACCCTCATGGAAGAGGGGAAGCAGAGCAGAGCCATGGGTGGCTGGAACACGTGCGGCCGTTGTAGCCTGCGGTGGACCACGACCAGGCTTTAGCAGGTAGGAAGGAACTCGGGCAAGGCAGCTCGTGGGCGCTGGATGGAGGAGTGGCACTGGGTGGTGGGGAGGCCCTCTCTCTCCGGTAGGTGGCTGGGGTAACGGGGGCAGCGGGACCGATGCTTAGTGGCGCTGAGGGTCTCGATCAAGCAGGACTTAGCGCTGGACGTCGCGGGTGCTCCTGGCGTTCGTCGTCTCCAAGCCCAGACGAAGCAGGCAGCGACGGCGGCTCCCGACACGGTCGGAGAGGGTGGGCGGCGCGGATCTGGCGCTGAACAGCAGCGAGAGCTTGGGCATCGGGGTCGGAGATTCATGGCGCCCGTGTGATGCTCCCTGTAGAGAAAATATACGGAGAGGTGAGAGGTGAGGGAGAGATCCAGAGGGAGTTAGGGAAGGGAATGAAGAGGGAGAAGGTCAGCGGAGCAACGGCTCGAGTTGCAGGGGGTAGCCGGTGACGGCGCCGAGTGCCGGACAGGGAGCCGAGGAGGAGCTGCAGGCGCCGGGGTCGAGGGGACTTGCTTGCTCGGGCATGGTGTGGGAGGCGGCGTACAGGCCGTGGCGTTGTTGCAGCGCGGCTGGCTGTGTATGGGCTCCTGGCTGGCGGCCGGCCTGCACGCGCGAGGCCTGGCTGGGCCTGTGGCGGAGGCGTGGGAGGAAATCTGGTGGTGCGCGTCGGCTGCCGGTGGAGAAGTGGCGCTGGGTGGAGCTGGGTGGATGTGCGGAGAAGATAAGAACTGAGCGGTGAGAAAGGAATTCTCGATGGGATTGAGTGCCTGCTGCTACTGCTTTTTTTAAACAATGCCATGTCGCTGCTGCTAGATGTTGATCTTTATTTTTTTGCGTAGAGCTAGGCTAGCTAGATCTCGATCTCTCCTAGCATACAATTTACTTGGCCGCTGTTTAAGCCAACCATTTCTTAATCTTAATTATGAATATATTAGTAGTTACAGTACTTCAAAGATGTGTGACTGAAATATTGAAAAGATTTATCAAAAAAATACTGAAAAGAAATATTATTTCTTAAGGGAAAAGATATTTGGGGCTCACCTATGGACTACTTGATCATCTATATATTCCTTGAGTCTGGATGTTCCTGATGCCATTGATGAGATTGAGAGGAGAGAGAAATTCGAATTGGGTCCGGAGGAGGGGATGCGTCCTATTTCGCCCCACACGCCGGCTAGGGAGAGAGAGAGAAGCATGTGGTGATGGCTACGCTGACCATGTCCAGGGTCCTTTCGTGCACCACCTCCATACATGTGCCTACTCCCCTCCGCCATATCATCTCACCCGCAACTCTGCATATCCTAATCCTAATCATGTTCGAGCTCTGATGATGCTATCAAGGGAAGTAGCCGTGTTGGGCAGTCGGTGTGCTCCTACTGCTGGCGATAGTGTATCAACAAAAGAGCAACAAGCATTGTAAACTCTTTACTATCTAATGGGTCGTCTTATCTAACATATGAATTTATAATAAGATGAGGAAGAATCTAACAAATTGAGAGATAGATCTCAGTATTTCACCATGATAGATAAACTCTCGAATATCACGCAAAACCTGGAATATATTTCATATCCATTGCAACGCATGGGTTCTTTTGCTAAAACGTTGACTTTTATTAAAAATAAGGAAATTCCCATGTTTAACCATATTATCAACGTTTATTAAAAATAAATATAAAAATGATGCACAATGGAACATGAAGCAGGTTATGCCCATTTTTCCGCCCGATGCAACGCACGGGCATTTGTGCCAGTAATAATAAAGCATGGATTGGGTCTCCGGGTTCACCGTCGCAGTAATTTTTCAAAAAAGCCCCTATTGTTTTCTGTATCCAACCCGCAGTCCAATTTCGAGTGGATATGACAAAACGTTTCGTTTTTGCACAAAACTCACTGTTGTTTGGTTTATTCAAGCCGCGGTCCTTTTTACAGTGCCTGGACACATGGATCCATCCTCCTCCGCGCACCGGCGGGGCCGGTTGTTGTCGGCTCCGCCAAGCGCCTCCTCGTCCTCGACTGGGCAATGAGAGAGGCGGATCAGCCGGCGGGCGGGACAGCCCCCACGGACCACGCCGAGCCGAGCACCGCAACCGACATGTACATCGACTCCGGCGGAGACCATGCGGGCAGGGATCCGGGTGCCAAAAGGAGGCGCGGCGGCGGCAGCGGCGTTGATGCGCACGTCGTGGTCCAGAGGCGGGAGAAGCGCCAGATCCTCGCGTGGAGGGTGCGCCAGTACCGGTCCCTGGTGGCCGAGGCCAAGGCGGCGGCAAGGAGGGCAAGAATCCGGGCGGTGAGGAAGAGGACGGCCGCTTGGAAGAGCGTCCAACGGCAACTCACGCGCGCCGCCCTGAGCTGCGACGGCCTGCACAAATGGAGCCCCGGCGGCGGCGGAGGAGCTGCTTAGCAATATTAAAGATCCGCTGGTAATTAAATCAGCTCAATCCTCATGCTAATTAGGGAATAGAATTAGCACCCTAGCATTTTGTTTTCCTACTCGATTAGACAGTGCTCCTTGATCTGAATGACAGGGGAGCTCAGCTCAATTAGGTTGGCTTTTGTGATGTTATCCAATTGCGTGTAGAAATCCCATCTTTATGCTCCGAAAAACTTACTACTGATACTCTGAAAGACAACAATATATATTAGTGTTCTTAGATAATTGCGCACTTGAGCGTTTGTGCTCTAAGTTGATTTACCAGATGACACCATCAGTCTCGGCTGATTTTGCAGCTTCATTCATGCCTTCCACTTGGCATTGATCTGTCTCCAGTCTCCACTGCATTTCACTAGCAGCAGTTTTCACCTTTTGAGGTCTGAGCTATCAAATATTCGAATGCCTTTTCTGGCTAATCCAATATCCCAGGAGTATCACCATGTTTACACATTTAGAAGATTTTTGCAGTTAGACGATTCCCGAGAGAGCAAAGAGTAAGTTGAGAGAGATGGAGAGAGCACAGAAGGGAAGGAGAAAGGAATAGGGAGGCGCGGCGGTGGTTGGTTCTCCGGCGGCACTGGATCGGGCACGGGCGCAGAGCTCCTGCTCCGGGACGCAAAGATCCAGGGAGGCACTCTCCCATTCAGTTACCCTTACTATCGGTTCCTACGTGCAGCCCCGGCCGCCATAGCCTGAACGGCGCGGACGTGTGCTTCTCCCCAGGGAGGGCCATGCCGCTGCAGATGAAAGTGAATCCCCTTCCGAGCCGGCGGACATGACATGGTAAGAACGCTTACGCAGAGATTCAGTTTTGGATGGACGATTGTTCTTATTTAGTCTCTTTGTTTTTCTCTTGTGCCTTGGTCATTCAGGTTGGTTTCACAGGATTGACTCGGCTACCTATAGAAGTGCCACCAATCTGAACCAAGCTGTTGCGTCAAGGTGAGATGATGAATTCGGTTCTTGACCACTGCCACCCTGTTTAGTACTCTTATTGATCTGATTTCTCTCTTGTTGATGCAAGCGACGGGCGCGACACGCACCTCCAACCAACGCTTTCTCCGGTGATCCCCGGCCACGAGCACGTCTATCCCCTACAAGCCGCTACCGGTGCTCCCTCTCCGCTAGATGCGGCAAGGTCGTGCGAGTGTTCTGTAGCTCGGCGCTGCACCATGGGACAGGATCGTCGCCCTCCTGGCCACAGCCGCAAACTTCGTGTCTGGCCTGCTTATCCTCACCACTTTCAGAATCGGAGGCAGTGCGTGACTGGTGACCAGTGTTCGACTTTGATCGTCGACGCTGATGATGGATTCAAGCACTCCACCATATTCTTGGTACAACACCACTGGGGACTTAGCAAAACTGCTTTTTAGCAATTAACATCCAAGTCCTAGATATTGTTATGGCATAAATTTTGATGGTTAGGATTTTAACAAGGTGCAGAGGAGTGTAGGTTGAGATGACAGACATAATAGTGTGCTAAATGTGTAGACATAGTTTGACAATTTTGCTGAAACATAGTACTCCCTTTAGTAAAAAAGATGTCCTGAATAAGCTCTAATATGACACCATGATTGTTACCATTTGTTCAGAAGAACAAATGTAAGTTCTATAAAATAATTGACTGATATTTTCAGATTTTCTCCTTGTACACTTTTAATAGCTCATGATGTTTAGTGATCCTTTTTCCATATGTTTGTGATCTATTTTCAGGCTACATCATCAGGATTCACACCTCGTCAGATCCGAGATCTTTGATTTCCTGCTGTTTGGAAGGGATCCATTAGTCGCCGCTGTTCAACTTAGATGTAACACAATCTGTAAAATCTGTAAAGGTCCATTATTGCCATTCAGAGACTCCATCATGGAGTAATTTTTGCGTAACCTCTAGGTTAATTTTTTATGTGGTCGGCATAACACCTAATTCATAATGATGTAATTTTAAATAAGTTATAAGGTTTAAGAGAAATCTTATACCAATAAAGAAAATAATCGGGTTGGTCAAGGGGAGGGAATGTGTCTCCTCCACTATTACATTACATCCGATACTATCTAATTAGATGCATGCTCCCTAGAATGCCTCATTTTTATTCTTATTTGCAAATTTAGGATTCTACCTACAAGACTTCCGGTCTTTGTATAAATTAAGATTAAGTAGGACAATGTTATAGGTTTAAGAAAAAAGGTTTAGGATAAAACTGTTCTAGATTTTGAGAAGATCGTTACATATCCATGGGGAAAATGTCCCAGGTTTAGAAAATTAACTATCCATGTTTTCTGTTCTTGGTTAATAAACTGGTCACAATAGTTTTTTATTTTTTTAGCAAGCTGGTCACAATAGCTAACCCAGTAGATTCCCGGTCCTACATATGCCTCGCATTAACACCGGGCAAAAAGTACGCCATCATAGTGAGTGGAGAGCACAGTGCAAGAGGGAATAAAATAGCAAAGCCGCGAATTAAACAATGCAAACATTTCTTAGCCATTTTGCAAAGATGGTCTGGCTGAAAGCATAAATCTTCATGTTGAGAATAGTTAATGTGGGTCGTAAATTAAAGAATTACTCGTGTAATAGGCTATGCTCACATGATGTGATAAATTCTTTTCTCCCGGTGCAACGCACGGGCATTTTTTGCTAATTAATTTAATAATAAAGCACGAATTGGGTCTCCGGGTTCACCGTCACGGACTTTTTACACAAAGGTATCTGATGTTTTGGGTATCCAACCCGCAGTACGTTTGTAAGTATTACAAAAATTACAAACAAGAAAACGTTTCATTTTTTCAGATAGCCCCCTATGGTACTTGCTATTGACCCTGATGCACAGGGAAAAACGCATCTGGGCAGACATAAAACGCACGGGAGGGCTCTCCTCGATGCGCACGGACAGAGCCGCCGCCGCCACACGCGGCCGCGCGGCCGCTCTTCCTCTCCGACTCCGGCCATCCGCAACCCTCTTCTCCTTCGCCTTGCTGCGTCCAGCGTAGGACCGTAGGTCCCCGCCGCGCCACCTCCATGGAAGTCCGGATCTCGCTGCCGCCCCAAACTCTCCAGCTCGTCCCACACTGAGGTCTCATCTCTCCCAGAGATCCACTACAGCCTATAGTTTCTCGTGGAGAGCACCTGCTGACACCTGTGTGCGGAGACAGGCAAGCCGCCCCTCCTCTCGGACACATTGGAGCGACGTCTCACGCTCGACGTCGGTGGACAAGACGGCCACCATCAGCTGCTGCGGTGGTTCTCATCTGGCCTTAGTTCCAGGTACAGCAATAACAAGCTTTGCTTCCTAATTACCTCTGCTCCTCGCTTAGCTAAAATTACAACTGATACATGTATAGGTATATTAGCATATGTTGTGTCAGGTTAAAAGTCCCGAAAGATTTTGAACTACTGGTGGAGTGGAGATGGTGATTTGTAGTTCCACATTCTGTGCTAATACTTTGATGGATTGTGTGGTGATAAGCCAAGTGTGTCTGAAAATCTTTTCCCTCTGTACAATTATCTGTCTCCACTCCTCCTTACGGATCTGAGGTGAAAACAAAGTTGCAGGTAGAGAAAGCAAAGCACAATGATAAGTAGCTTCATGGTGTTTGTCTTATATTCAAACTGCATTTAGCTTGTAAGAATATGATATAATACATCAGAAATAGTACAACGTGCAGGCATCTCAAAATTCCACTCCAAATGAAACACGTATTCCGCTGAAAAAACACTCGCTCCAAATAACTTTACCATGGAATTGTTTGATCTATCCTGTGATGCGTCGGTTCTGATTTTGTTACAATTGAATTTATGCTGAGATCGCGGAAGAATATTGTTCTACTTAGGGTGATTAGATTATGCAAGTATAATGTTCTTTGCACGTCAGATTTTCCATGCTGTGATGATAACAAACTAAATTATAGGTGCCTTGCACGATGGTTGGTCTACATTGATGGAGATGACTATTTGATCAGGGTGTTGTGCCAAGGTAAATGTGATTTCTCTTAATGCAATTCTTTTGCCATTACGAGATGGTTTAGGAAAAGATCAGAGTGTGCATTTGAATTGTTTACGTGAAAACAATCTTTTTATTAGCAGAAGCAAGGTAAAAACAAGATAAAGGGGAATGGGGCTAAGAACTTGGTTTCCAATTTTTTAAGACATCGTTCCTTTTTACCTCTAGTGAAACCTATAGCCCCCGGGTCTATCTTTTATCATATAAGTTTCAAATCTATTTTTATTTGCATCTTTATTTTCTGCATCTATATTATAAAATATCAAAAATATATTTATCTTATCATATTATCTCTATCAGATCTGACTTTCGCAAGTGGCCGTGAAGGGATTGACAACCCCTTTATCGCGTTGGTTGCTAGTTATTTATTTGTTTGTGTAGGTTCGTGGGACTTGTGAGGAGCCTCCTACTGGATTGATACCTTGGTTCTTAAAAACTGAGGGAAATACTTACGCTACTGTGCTGCATCACCCTTTCTTCTTCAAGGAAAACCATCGCAAGATCAAGACGTAGCAGTCATCAACACGCGACTGCCACGCATTTACAATGTCTGCAGTTGCTGGGGCAAGTGGTACACCTAGCGGTGCATCAAGAACATAATTCTTCTATGCAGCAATGAGGATAATCCTCAAGTTACGGACCTAGTCCGTGTAGTTGATACCATCATCTTTCAAACTTAGCTTTCTCTAGGAACGCATTAAAATTCAAGGGAACGGTAGCACGGGCCATTGATCTACAACATAGATATGCACAAACTATCAGGACTAATTTCATGATAAATTAAGTTTAATTAATCATATTATTTAAGAACTCCCACTTAGATAGACATCCCTCAAGTCATCTAAATGATACGTGATCGAAATCAACTAATTCATGTCAGATCATCACGTGAGATGGAGTAGCTAGTCATCAACGGTGAACATCTCTATGTTGATCATATCCACTATATGATTCATGTTCGACCTTTTGGTCTCCAGTGTTCCGAGGCCATATCTATATATGCTAGGCTCGTCAAGTTTAATTTGAGTATTCTGCATGTGCAAAACTGGCTTGCACGCGTTGTCTCAGCACAAAGAACTTTCACAACGATGCATACTCGGGGAGAACACTTGTACCTTGAAATTTTAGTAAGAGATCATCTTATAATGCTACCGCCGTACTAACCAAAATAAGATGCATAAAGATAAACATCACACGCAATCAAAATATGTGACATGATATGACCATCATCATCTTGTGCTTTTGATCTCCATCGCCAATACAACGTCATGATCTCCATCGCCACTGGTTTGACACATTGATCTCCATCGTAGCGTCGTGGTCGTCTCGCCAACTATTGCTTCTACGACTATCGCTACCACTTAGTGATAAAGTAAAGCAATTACATGGTGTTTGTATTCCATAGAATAAAGCGACAACCATAAGGCTCCTGCCAGTTGCCGATAACTTCTACAAAACATGATCATCTCATACAACTACGTATATCACATCATGTCTTGACCATATCACATCACAACATGCCGTACAAAAACAAGTTAGATGTCCTCTACTTTGTTGTTACAAGTTTTACGTGGCTACTACAGGCTTCTAGCATGAACTGTACTTAACTACGGCACAAAAATCACAACGGCGATTTATCAAGTTTGTTGTTTTTACCTTCACAAGGACCGGCCGCAGTCAAATTCGATTTAACTAAAGTTGGAGAAACAGACACCCGCCGACCATCTTTATGCAAAACTAGTTGCATGTCTGTCGGTGGAAGCGGTCACATGAACATGGTCATGTAAGGTTGATCCGGGCCGCATCATCTAACAATACCGCCGAATCAAAATAAGACATTAGTGGTAAGAAGTATGACCCGTGCTACCGCTCGTCCCCGACCGCCACTCATAAGGAAGATTGGTAGGAAAAGACCATCGCTCGTCCCCGACCGCCACTCATAAGGAAGATTGATAGGAAAATACCATCGCTCGTCCCCGACCGCCACTCATAAGGAAGATTGGTAGGCAATTCTTTATCATGGGGTTGTCTACGAAATTTAGCAAAATTAAACTCATGAGACATATCCCCTAACTCAATAGTAACAACATCCTTTTCGCAATCAATCTTAGCATTAACAGTATTCAAGAAGGGTCTACCAAATATGATGGGACAAAAGTCATCTTGTGGGGAACCAAGAACAAGAAAATCAGCAGGATATTTAACTTTCCCACACAAGACTTCAACATCTCTAACAATCCCAATTGGTGAAATAGTATCTCTATTGGCAAGCTTAATTGTAACATCAATATCTTCTATCTCCGCAGGTGCAATGTCATGCATAATTTATTCATATAAAGAATGAGGTATTGCACTAGCACTAGCACCCATATCACATAAGCCATGATAACAATGATCTCCTATTTTAACAAAAGTAACAGGCATGCCCACAACGGGTCTATGTTTCTTAGCATCGGGCCTAGCAATTCTAGCAGCTGCATCACATAAATAAATAGCATGCCCATCAATATTATCCGTCAAGAAATCTTTAACCATAGCAATACTAGGTTCAACTTTAATTTGCTCAGGTGGTGTATATGTTCTAGTATTACTCTTATGGACCACAGTTCAAGCTTTAGCATGATCCTTTATCCTAACAGGAAAATGTGGTTTCTCAATATAAGTAGTGGGAACAATAGGATCATTATAAGTGATAGTCTTTTCTTTAATTGTAGTAGGTGCAACTACTTTTACTTCAGTGGGAGGATTATATTTAAACCACTTCTCCTTAGGGAGATCAACATGAGTAGCAAATGATTCACAGAAAGAAACTACTATCTCAGAGTCAAGTCCATATTTAGTGTTAAATTCACGAAAAGCATCGGTATCCATAAAATATTTAACACAATCAAACTTAGATGTCATACCTGACTCCTTACCATTGTCGGAATCCCAATCTTCAGAGTTGTGTTTAAGTCTTTCTAATAAATCCCATTTGAATTCAATAGTCTTCATCATAAAAGACCCAGCACAAGAAGTATCGAGCATGATGCGATTGTTGAGAGAAAGCCGAGCATAAAATTTTTGAATAATCATTTCTCTTGAGAGCTCATGATTGGGGCATGAATATAACATTGACTTAAGCTTCCCCCAAGCTTGAGCGATGCTTTCTTCTTCGCAAGGCCAAAAATTATATATATATATATATATATATATATATATATATATATATATATATATATATATAATTGCAATCATGATGAACAAGATGCATAGGATAAAACTTCTGATGAAATTCCAATTTCAATCGTTTATAGTCCCAGGATCCCATATCATCACATAGCCTATACCATGTCAATGCGTCTCCCTTCAAAGATAAAGGGAAAACCTTTTTCTTAATAACATCATCGGGCATACCTGCAAGATTAAATAATCCACAAACTTCATCCACATAGATAAGGTGTAAATCGGGATGCAATGTTCCATCTCCTGCAAAGGAATTAGCTAACAGTTTCTCTACCATACCCGAAGGAATTTCAAAGTAAATATTTTCAATAGGTTCAGTAGGTTGAGGAGCAACTCTTTTCTCTACTGGTAGGGGTGAAGATACCCCGAACAAGCCCTCAAAGGATTATTTTCCATAGTAACAAGTGACAGTAAATTTCAGCACACTATATAAATCTTTCCTTACCAAGTTCCACTTACCAAAGGTGCTTCACTCCCCGGCAACGACGCCAGAAAAGAGTCTTGATGACCCACAAGTGTAGCGGATCTATCGTAGTCCTTTCGATAAGTAAGAGTGTCGAACCCAACGAGCAGCAGAAGGAAATGACAAGCGGTTTTCAGTAAGGTATTCTCTGCAAGCACTGAAATTATCGGTAACAGATAGTTTTGTCATAAGTTAATTTGTAACAGATAACAAGCAATGAAAGTAAATAAGGTGCAGCAAGGTGGCCCAGTCCTTTTTGTAGCAAAGGACAAGCCTGGACAAGTTCTTATAATGAGAAAAGCGCTCCCGAGGACACATGAGAATTATCGTCCAGCTAGTTTTCATCAAGCTCATATGATTCACGTTCGTTACTTTGATAATTTGATATGTGGGTGGACCGGTGCTTGGGTACTGCCCTTTCTTGAACAAGCATACCACTTATGATTAACCCCTATTGCAAGCATCTGCAACTACAAAAGAAGTATTAAGGTAAACCTAACCCTAGCATGAAATATGTGGATCCAAATCAGCCCTTTACGAAGCAATGCATAAACTAGGGTTTAAGATTCTGTCACTCTAGCAACCCATCATCTACTTATTACTTCCCAATGCCTTCCTCTAGGACCAAACAATGGTGAAGTGTCATGTAGTCAACATTCACATAACACCACTAGAGGAGAGACAACATACATCTCATCAAAATATCGAACGAATACCAAATTCACATGACTACTAATAGCAAGACTTCACCCATGTCCTCAGGAACAAACGTAACTACTCACAAAGCATATTCATGTTCATAATCAGAGGAATATTAATATGCATTAAGGATCTGAACATATGATCTTCCACCAAATAAACCAACTAGCATCAACTATAATGAGTAATCAACACTATTAGCAACCCACAGGTACCAATCTGAGATTTTGGTACACAGATTGGATACAAGAGATGAACTAGGGTTTGAGAGGAGATGGTGCTGATGAAGATGTTGATGGAGATTGACCCCCTCCCAATGAGAGGATCGTTGGTGATGACAATGGTGATGATTTCCCCCTCCCGAAGGAAAGTTTCCCCGGCAGAACAGCTCTGCCGGAGCCCTAGTTTGGTTCCGCCTCGTGGCGGCGGAGTTTCATCCTGTGAGCTTGCTTATGATTTTTTCCAGGGTAAGAGACTTCATATAGCAGAAGATGGGCACCAGAGGGCTGCCAAGTGGCCCACGAGGCAGGGGGCGTGCCCAAGGGGGTAGGGCGCGCCCCCCACCCTCGTGGGTGGTGGGTGGCCCCCCTCAGGTATTTCTTTCGCTGAATATTTTTTACTAATTCCCAAAATGACTTTCTTGGAGTTTCAGGACTTTTGGAGCTGTGCAGAATAGGTCTCCAATATTTGCTCCTTTTCCAGCCCAGAATCCCAGCTGCCGGCATTCTCCCTCTTCATGTAAACCTTATAAAATAAGAGAGAATAGCCATAAATATTGTGACATAACATGTAATAACAACCCATAATGCAATAAATATCGATATAAAAGTATGATGCAAAATGGACGTATCACACATCATACGAAGCCTTGCAAGCAATGTGACTAATGAGTTAGTTGCAGGATGATGCATTATAGAACGAGTAAAGAGACTTGCTGGTAATGAGATTGAACTAGGTATGAAGATACCGACGATCGAATCTCGGGCAAGTAACATACCGATGACAAAGGGAATAACGTATGTTAACATTACAGTTCGGCCGATAAAGATCTTCATAGAATATGTGGGAATCAATATGAGCATCCAGGTTCCGCTATTGGTTATTGACCGGAGACGTGTCTCAGTCATGTCTACATAGTTCTCGAACCCGTACGTACCACACGGTTAACGTTCGATGGCAATATGTATTATATTTGTTATGTGTTTTGGTGACCGAAGGTTGTTCGGAGTCCCAGATGAGATCACGAACATGACGAGGAATCTCGAAATAGTTGAGAGGTAAATATTGATATATTGGACGATAGTATTCGGACACCGGAATGGTTCCAGAGTGTTTCGGGTATTTATCGGAGTACCGAGGGGTTATCGGAACCTCCCAGGTGAAGTAATGGGCCATATGGGTCATAGGGGAGAGGCAAGGCAACCCATAAGGGGGTGCCCCCCCATGGGGAGTCCGAATTGGACAGGGGGAGGGCGGCGGTCCCCCTTTCCTTCTCCCTCTCCCTCTCCTTCCCCCTTTCTTCCTCTGATAGAAGGAAGGGGGGGGGGGCGATTAGGACTAGGAGTCCAAGTGGGATTCCTCCCCACTTGGCACGCCCTAGGCCGGCCTCCTCCCCTCTCCCTCCTTTATATACGGGGGCACGGGGCACCTCTAAGCACATCAATTGTTCTTAGCTGTGTGCGGTGCCCCTCTGCACCGTTTACTCCTCCAGTCATATTGTCGTAGTGCTTAGGCGAAGCCCTGCGCGGATCACTTCACCATCACCGTCACCACGCCGTCGTGCTGACGAAACTCTTCCTCGACACTTTGTTGGATCCAGAGTTCAAGGGACATCATCGAGATGAACGTGTGCAAAACTCGGAGGTACCATACGTTCGGTGCTTGATCAGTTGAATCGAGAAGACGTTCGACTACATCAACCGCGTTAAGCTAACGCTTCCGCTTTCGGTGTACGAGGGTACGTGGACACACTCTCCTCCTCTCGTTGCTATGCATCTCCTAGATAGATCTTGCGTGAGCATAGATTTTTTTTTATAATTGCTTGCTACGTTTCCCAACACCCTGTTGTGCCAACAATCTTTCATCCTTGTCTGCCATAAGCCAAAGCTTCTAGTTCCGTTTAACTTCTCCACCTCGAACCTGGTACTCATTGGCGCCATGATCTTTTGTACGGCTGACACTGTGAACAATTATCCCAGCTTTACACATGATGCCCAAGTATACAAGCAGAACCAAACGTGGTATGCTTCCATGTACTAGTTGCAATTCAACTGCCTTCACATGATGTGCTCTTGGCTCAACCCCGATGCTGCTGTTGCTTTGCGCTGCATGTGCTTTTCCATGTACCGTCGTATCATACTGGATCTTTTCTTCGGCCGATCTGATCTGCCTCCTTCCGCGTCGTACACGAGAGGCCGCTGCCTCCAGGGACTCGGTCCCAATCTTTTTTTCAAAACAAATCCACGCTGTTGCGTTTGTACGCGCACAACACGAGTCCTCCACGCATGCTCCAGCCTGCTCTCGAGCGGCACCTGCGGGAGACGCGCTTCTGGCGAGCTTCGGCCTTGCCCCTGCTGTAGCCACATGGGTCGTACCGCCATGAGCCTCGCCTAGGCTTCCTGCTGCATGCACCAGCCGCCAGACCCCAGCGATCCCACCAGAACGTATAGGCGCCGCCTGATGCTCGCCCGATCGATCGCGACACATCCCTTGCCGCTACACTCGCATACGAGATTAACCCGACACCCTTTGCAACTCGTCACCGCCGACGCATCCACCACGCGACCGCGTCTTCATCCTATAGGTCAACCCTCTTCATGCCTAGCTCATGATACCACTTGTTAGAATAAATTCGAAGCAACAGTCGATCATTCGAGGAGCAAGCAATGACATGAGCATGATACCGACATTTGTTAACGAGGTTCAACGATATGGCTACACCCCCGGGGCCTGACTATAGGCGCTTCTCCCAATGACACCGTCACAATACCGCACGCCGGCCATCCGGGCGCCAGCACACGCGCCGGCTCCCCCTTGCGCGCCTGTGCTATTATGTTGGCATATGTTACATCGTGTGTCTACCCTCGCTATATATGAGAGGCCTAGGGTACAGGTGTCCTATTAGGACACGACTCCATATCATATCTAAACACAATACTACTCACAGTCCAACTATAACCAACCTTGTACACAATATTCGACACAACTCTAACAAAAGCAAAACAAGATCCCTGGATCGGCCTGGAATTGATCGCAAAGGAATCCATCCAAGCGTCGGGCACTAGCCCGTGTTGGGGATGCCCAAACGTGATCGCTCTCACTTACAACTTACTCCAGTGCGTATTTTTTTCGAAAAAGAGAATATATTAATATCGCGAAGATAGCAATTACACCTGGCCTCTGTGCCAACAAGATGTCCCAGGGCATCAAGGATATACACAGCCAAAAAGAAAATAAGAAGAATAGAAGAAGGAAAAAAAGAAAAAGAAAAAGACCCCGCCTCGATGATCAATCACTAGTAGCAGCAGCACTCTAACCACAATCAAAAACAACACCTGAACTGTAAAAAAGGTTCTCCAAAAGCAACGCCTCCAAGAAGGAAACAATGCACAAGCATTGTCGTTGTTCGATCAAGGATCTTGGGTTTTCACCGTGGAGAAAATCCGTGTTCACACAAAACAATGCCTTCAACAAGACCATTGCTAAGTACAATCAATAAAGGCCAGACCTTGGGTTTTCACCCTGGGAATCTGGACTCGGTACGAGGAGTAATACCAAAAATTGTAGTCCTGCAGTTGCCGTCCACGCTTGTCGAGACCGTTGTTACAAGTCACGAAACACCTGGCACATAGTCTTCACCGCATCCAATACACCCTTCCACCAAAGTTTCAAGACCGCCAACCGCAACCGTCATGACTTTATTCACCTCTATCAATACCTTGGGAATCTTGACTTAGACATGTTTCATGACACCGATAAGAATGTGAAGCTTCACACAACGCCCTCTTAATGTCGTGTTGGCTGATAATATGAGCGCATTCGACCAAAGACTTTCCGATCTAGATATTCAGGGGCGACATACGCCAATCCGTATAGATCTCCAATGCGTATAGGTGCACAAAGTTGTGATACTCCCTCCTTTCCGGTTTATAGGGCTCAACTCAAAAATCTGACCAACCAAGGTAGATAATGAGTGCTGGAATAATTTTGGTACTCCCTTTGTCCGAAAAAACTTGTTCCAAACTTGTCCCTCAAATGGATGTATCTAGCACTAACTTGGTGCTAGATACATTGATTTAAGGGACAAGCATTTTTTGGACGGAGGGAGTAGTTTGCAAAAGTACTTAATTAATATCCTCGTTTTCATCAAATAATTATGTTTACCAATGCATAAATTACAATACATGCATGCATGACTAATATATAACTAAGAAGTTTTATATGCATCAGAGAGTTTTCTTTTAATCCTTGCATGCAGTGATTTAATGCACCTCGATATCTGAGCATTTGATACAAAACAATAGAAACGGGACTTGTAAAACAGGGAAATGAAAGTTTTGAGACAAAAGGCCTATAAACCGGAAAGGATGTAGTAGCTATTTCATCGGTCCATCTTCACTAGGAGCATTTTCTTTCCTTTTTTTTCACAAAATGGGATTTTCTTTAATCAAGAGTCGAAAAAAGCAGGTAGCTTTTGGTGTACGAATGTTGTCGTGACTTGGTGTACTTTTTTTTGTTGACCAGAAAATTTGCATCGTGGGTCAAAAGGCTCATTATTAATGAGTCATTAATGATGTTAATTACTTTGTCAAAGCCTAATCTGAAGGGCCCAAATTAATGGTTTGTTTGACATACTATATCTGCTTTGGGAAGTCTGAATGTCCTATTTGTGGTTAAAAAAACAAGCACACATAAATATGTGTACGTTTTCTGTATTTATATGACACAATTAGAGACTTTGCAAAAAGCTTCTGGCTTTTGGCTTAGTTTTGCATATCTTTTCAGAAGTTGGCGGTAACCAAGCGCGGCCGGGAAAAAAGACTACTTCAGTCTTGAAAATTATTGATTCGGCTCACTTGACTATCCAAATTTGTTTTTAGTCTCAGACCACTCATAGTGAGAGTAACTTAGACTAATAACATATATGTTGGTTGTCTGTGTTACTACCTATATAATGAAAAGTAACATATGTGTAGTATTATCATGCAACACTTTATTTATTAAATTGTAGATTCATCTTATCTTTGTATGTGTGATATTATTCATAATGTTAGTATCACTACATGCCTCTCTATCCTCATTAAATATTTGCTACATCATATATTTTGCCAAAATATGTATGATGTTATCATTTGAACAAACACTCATAAAATCGCCTTCCAATTGAACCTTTCAAATCAACCAAAACGTCCGACTGACTGGCATCCCTTAGATCCAGCCCATGTGGGGTGGATATAGGGACACCCAAACGCATCCGTCATGCCCCATCTGACAGATTAGACCTATTCCAAATTCAATCCAAATTGACAAAGTCCACAAAATCGACCACCATCCTCCCATGTCTGTCCTCCATTACTCGCGTCTGATACGCCACCCTCCTTCATCCTTGCTCCACGTCCACGCCCCAATCTGATCCTGCCGTACTAGATGTTGACGCTGAGTACCCCGTCTCCCGCCGCTACCATGGACGATGCCTCGGCATAGTTTGTGCCGCTCGACCATCATCTCTTGCAAGGCGGGGAGCGTTGCATGGAGGGACCGGCACGCCCGGGAGTGCCTCCGGGAAGCTTCAGAGAAGGTAGCTGCGAAGAAGGTCGACAACGTGGACTTGGCGCGTTTGGTCGGGTGACCGCGGCAATCGCCTCCGCGCCGTCCACCGTAACCGTCAGAAGGAAGAAGTAGTCTGCCGAGCTTGACTTCGTTTCAGCCACCCAGTGGTCGGGCATCCCGGAAGACTAGATAGAAGAGAAAGGCGCCACGTGTTAGAAGGGGGAGAGGGATTGGCGGAATATGATGGATGTATTATTGAGCCTCGAGGGCGAGTATATATTGAGTACACAACTTGGAGGACAAGAAGCCTCTCCTGGAGATAAGTTAGGAGACGGATTACAAATCCTAGACTACCAAATAAATGTGTCACTATTGGAATCAGCTAATTTGCCATCTGCCAGCTCTTTGCCGTCTGCTAGCTGACGGCAAAGAAGCTCTTTGCCATCAGCTACCAAAAAGCAGACGGAAAAGATCAGGCGGACGACAAAGAAGCTCTTTGCCGTCCGCCTGATCTTTGCTGTCCGCCAGCAGACGGCAAAGAATCTTTGCCATCAGCTGGCAGACGGCAAAGAGAGAGGTGGCCCCCACCCCCCGCCCGTTTGGGAAAAACTTAACGGCCCACCTCTTTGCCGTCTGCCAGCAGACGACAAAGAGGCAAAAGGGCGGACGGCAAAGAGGGGCGGACGGCAAAGAGGGCAGTATCTAACGGCCCGTACCCCCCCCCCCCGCCCCTCTCTGTTCTTGTGACGCCCCCGATTTAATCGTACACTAATCATGCACGCAAATGTGTACGATCAAGATCAGGGACTCACGGGAAGATATCACAACACAACTCTAAAACATAAATAAGTCATACAAGCATCATAATACAAGCCAGGGGCCTCGAGGGCTCGAATACAAGTGCTCGATCATAGACGAGTCAGCGGAAGCAACAATATCTGAGTACAGACATAAGTTAAACAAGTTTGCCTTAAGAAGGCTAGCACAAACTGGGATACAGATCGAAAGAGGCGCAGGCCTCCTGCCTGGGATCCTCCTAACTACTCCTGGTCGTCGTCAGCGGGCTGCACGTAGTAGTAGGCACCTCCGGTGTAGTAGTCGTCGTCGACGGTGGCGTCTGGCTCCAGGGCTCCAGCAACTGGTTGCGACAACCAGAAAGAAAGGAAAGGGGGAAAAAGGGGGGGGAGAAAGCAACCGTGAGTACTCATCCAAAGTACTCGCAAGCAAGGAACTACACTACATATGCATGGGTATATGTGTAAGGAGGCCATATCGGTGGACTGAACTGCAGAATGCCAGAATAAGGAGGGGATAGCTAATCCTGTCGAAGACTACGCTTCTGGCAGCCTCCGTCTTGCAGCATGTAGAAGAGAGTAGATTGACGTCCTCCAAGTAGCATCTACAAGTAGCATCTCCAAGCAGCATCTACAAGTAGCATCGCATAGCATAATCCTACCCGGCGATCCTCTCCTCGTCGCCCTGCGGAAAAGCGATCACCGGGTTGTCTGTGGAACTTGGAAGGGTGTGTTTTATTAAGTATCCGGTTCTAGTTGTCATAAGGTCAAGGTACAACTCCAAGTCGTCCTGTTACCGAAGATCACGGCTATTCGAATAGATTAACTTCCCTGCAGGGGTGCACCACATAGCCCAACACGCTCGATCCCATTTGGCCGGACACACTTTCCTGGGTCATGCCCGGCCTCAGAAGATCAACACGTCGCAGCCCCACCTAGGCAAAACAGAGAGGCCAGCACGCCGGTCTAAACCTAAGCGCGCAGGGGTCTGGGCCCATCGCCCTGAGCACACCTGCACGTTGCGTACGCGGCCGGTGAGCAGACCTAGCACCTCCATTACAAGGAGTTGCGTTACCAGTCCAATCCGGCGCGCGCCGCTCCGTCGCTGACGTCTGAAGTGCTTCGGCTGATACCACGACGTCGGGATACCCATAACTACTCCCACGTAGATGGTTAGTGCGTATAGGCTCGTAGCCAGACTCAGATCAAATACCAAGATCTCGTTAAGCGTGTTAAGTATCCGCGAACGCCGAACAGGGCCAGGCCCACCTGTCTCCTAGGTGGTCTCAACCTGCCCTGCCGCTCCGCCACAAAGTAACAGTCGGGGGCCGTCGGGAACCCAGGCCCACCACTACCTGGATGGAGCCACCTGCCCCTTCAGCCCCCAACTCCGAATAGTATCACAGGTAATGTAACAGTGTAAAGTATATAGTATATGCCCGTGATCACCTCCCGAAGTGATCACAGCCCAGTAGTATAGCATGGCAGACTGACAAGAATGTAGGGCCAATGATGATAAACTAGCATCCTATACTAAGCATTTAGGATTGCAGGTAAGGTATCAACAGATGTAGCGACAATGTCAGGCTATGCATCAGAATAGGATTAGCGAAAGCAGTAACATGCTACACTACTCTAATGCAAGCAGTATAAAGAAGAGTAGGCGATATCTGGTGATCAAGGGGGGGGGGGCTTGCCTGGTTGCTCTGGCAAGAGAGAGGGGTCGTCAACTCCGTAGTCGAACTGGTCAGCAGCAGCGTCGGTCTCGTAGTCTACCGGAGAGCAGAGGGGGAAGAAATAATGAATACAGAGCAAACAAAGCATCACAAAATATAACAAGGCAATACGCGGTGTTCGGTGTGCCCTAACGCGGTAGTAGGTAATACCGGTGAAGGGGGGAAAACATCCGGGAAAGTATTCCCGGTGTTTCGTGTTTTCGGGTAGAGGAGCCGGAGGGGGAAAGTTGCGGGTTCGATAGGTTAGGGGGGTGTGGCGGACGAACGGACTGCGTATCCGGAATCGTCTCGTCGTTCTGAGCAACTTTCATGTTGAAAATAATTTAATCCGAGTTACGGATTAAAAGATATGATTTTCCAAAGATTTTATTAATTTCTGGAATTTAATTAATTATTTTATTTAATTCGAAAATGGATTTATGACATCAGCATGAGGTCATGCTGATGTCAGCAGTCAACAGGGTTGACTGGTCAACCTGACCAGTGGGCCCCACTGGTCAGTGACACATTTTTAATTAAACATTTTAATTAACCTAATTAGTGTTAATAGGGGGTGGGCCCCACTGTCATACTCTGTTAGCTAATTAACAGTAGTTAATTAGGTTAATCAGTCATTAGATTAATCAATCTTAATTAGCTAAGTTAATCAGAATTAATTAAGTTAATTAATTAGTTAATTAATTAATTAATTATTTTTATTATTTATTATTGATTTATTTTTTTATATATTTTTTTAACTCTTTTTTTTTACAGACACGTTCTCTGGGGGCGTGGGGCCCCTGTGGTCAGTGGCCCATGAGGCTAAACGGGCGCGCAGACGCGGGCGCTCGCCCGAACGGGGCGCGGGCAAGGCCGTGGCCGGCGGCGCGGCGCCGGCAAGGGGAAGCGGGGGCGAGGCCAGACGCGGTGGTGGCCGGGGCGGCCGACGGAGAGGCGGGGGAGCACGGGGCCACCGCAGCAGCGGGGCACCCGGCAGAGGCGGCGAACGGCGCGGGCTATGGCGAGCCTCGGCCATGGCGAGCGGTGGCCGGTGAGAGGGGACAGGGAGGAGGAGGAGGACCGGGGTCCTCACCGAGGGAGCGTAGGGCACGGGGCAGCGGGCTCGGGGGAGATTGGGAAGGACCGGCGAGGAGGAGGACGGGGACGGCGTTGACGGAGTCGAGGCGGAGGAGCTCCGGGTGGCGGCGATTGGCGTTGGGGCGACGAACATGACGTCCTGCGGAGCTCGGGGAGGAGGACGAGGACGCGAGGTCCGGCAAGGAGGCGGTCGGTCCGAGCGGCGACGGTGGGGCCTTCGGCGGCGGTGGTGGTGGTGGCGCACGGCGATGACGAGCGGGTGCGGTCCGGTGGGTGGCTCCGGCGACGGCGGGGCGCGGGGTTCGGGCGCCCCCGAGCGGCGGCGGCGTCGAGCGCGGTCGTCGGGGCAAGCGGCGGGGCGCTGCCCCGATCCGATCGGGGAAAGGGAGAGCGGCGTGGGGAGGGGAAGTGGGGATCGATCCCGATCCAGATCGGATCGGGAGAGGGGGAGTGGGAGCGAGTGGGGAGGGGTTAGGGTTTCGGGTGTCGTGGGGGGGGCATGTGTAGGCCAGGGGTGGGTGTGGGCCGGCCTGGTGGGGTGGCCGGCTAGGCCGGTTGGGTTGGCCCAGTTGGGCCACGGCCCAGGGGGCTTTCTCTTTCCTTTTTTTTTTGTTAGTTTTGTTTTCTGTTTTTTTCTGTTTTTTTTATATACTTTGCTTTCTTTTAGTTTCCTATTATTTTAGTTTTAGTAAATTACCAAAGTGGCACCTAAATAGCATTTTACAAATTATGCCACTGCCACAATAGTTTAATACTTATAACAATTTAGTTTTGAAAATGTTTATTATTTTTAAAGCATTAAACTAATTGTTTTTGCTACCTTTTATTCATTTAACAGTATTTAAACATTTTATAAAAGTGTGGTTTCTCCACCATAATTATCTATGTATTATTTGGTTCACTCCGAACATTTAAATTTTAATATTTGAAAACTTTTAGTGTTTACTCGATTTTTGAATTTGAAATTCGAACTAGGTTCCGAACTAACGCGAGTTGATCCACAGTAACCGAGGTGACGTGGCATCATTAGCGGGGATTACTGTAGCTTAATTACCCGGGCGTCACAATTCTCCTCCACTACAAGAAATCTCGTCCCGAGATTTAAGAGGGGAGTAAGGGGAAAGTTCTGGCTACGATATTCTAACGGATCTTCTCGAAGAAGTTAATTCCTTTCGTTGATGTCTTCAATCCTTTATTCCGATGCATCATGATAAACTTGTCATCATTTCTTCGGGAGCTCCATCGTACTTACGAAAAGATAAGGGGCAGCTCACTACGACATAATGCTTTTGAGGGAAACAATCTGGGGTTAACCCATGAATTAGTATAAGATTATCTCTCGAGTTGAACATATGAAATACCTCGAGAGTAAGGTATGAAGGTACCATAATAGGCTCCAAGCGGATAGATAGTTGCTCGAAGCCTGAACCAGAGTGAGAAAGGGGTTCAGAGTAGCGAGAGTAAGTATTGCGTCTGATACCAGAATAGATGATCTCATCGGTAGGTGGCTCATGAATTTCATACGAGTCCACGCGCGAGGAATCACTTTGGAAACATGAGGGTGTACAGGAGAGTCAGGTTTCGATCCTGGTGGAACTGTGGGTTATGGGCCCACCATGTGGGTTAAAAGTAGGAAGGACGGAGACGTCTTGCGCGATCATGCAAGCTAGGCATGTCAGGGGGGGGGGGTTATCCTGTCAATTATGTCGGCGACAACGTCGATACCAAGGGCGAGGGACGAAGAGAACTACTTTCCTGCTCGTTGAACGAGGCGGACCAATAGGCAAGGTTCTCATCCATCGGTGGTTACCGGAATATCATCAACAATCGTAACAGGGTCTTACTGACCAATTATACATCGAAGTGTTTACATAAGCAGTGAATCTTTACTGCTTAGATTATATAGATCACAAGAATGTCAAACACAACAATGGAAAGGAAAATATGATCATCAGATTAAACAGAACAATGGAAAGGAAAATGTGTTTAAACACATATTTCAGGGGTATATCCTTCCCAATGACAAGCAGAGCATGATATCCATGACAGGATATAAAGTAGAAAACCATTTAGGTAAGGGGGAAGGAATCTCATGATATTACCCATACAACGGTGTTAGGATAAGTGATAAATAAAATTTAGCATCGTGCTTCAAATGTTCCTGTTGAAAATCGGAGTACCATTGACATGCTTCGAGATAGCATTGACATGGTCTTCAGGTGAAGATCAGACTTTGGAAACACGAAGGATCCATCAAGAATAACTAGTAGAATAAGTCTTAAAATTTCCTCATGGATGAACGGATAACCTTGCTGAAAGGAATCTATAATGATAGGTCCTCCAGCCAGGGGGGGGGGTGCTAGGCATGACATCATGTTACCGGGTCATCAAAGGATCAACATCATAACTCTTGGAAAGTTGTCCCAACCATCATATCTGACCGAGATTCAGATCCGATTGGTGTCAGGATACATCAGACTTAGGATACCTGAGAAGAAAAGGTGCAACGCAAATTGACGAGATGACAATGTAAGATTCTCGGTGGAAAGGAAATATGAAGTGATTTCCGTTAACAAGAGTCCATCATTAACCCAAGGAGAGGACAAGGAGGTGTCTGGTGAACTCAACGGCAATTCACCGAGATTCCCAAGAGATGGACTTCCACAATTAAGTGAACAAGGAGATAACATTTGTTGGATCAAATGATAAAGAGGTGTATGCTCGAGGAGAACATACACAGTTGAACATTGGATGAGAGGTGCACCCGAAATATGGGCTGGGTCGCACGACCAACGTCGGAATGATGATTCAATAATCAATATTCTAAGAATGAACGGCCGACCATTAACTTCAAAGCAATAGGGTTGCTAGAAGGGAAGAATCCAAACAGCACTGTTCACTTGTTGGTACCCCTGTTGGAATCAACACGAGCACCAAGAAAGAATGGTGATGACGAGAAGTATCACTGTACCAAGAATCCTTAAGAGGTGGAGTAATCCTCACGACATTCTTGTCATAAAAGATGGTAACACTCCAAGGTAAAGGAGAACAAATGCTAGATAGCAAGGAAAATCAAGGTATAACACAAAACATGAACAAGTTTGTGTTGGAGGGAAGGCAATAAAGTGGCCGATGATAACACAAATCATCGAGGACAAGGATGGTATTTCTCATCATGAATGCAATTGATATCCTAGATGAGCTCTGAATGTTGATGATCACGACACCTTTGTCGCGAGAGTTCATGAAGATGTAACCGATCGGCGACGACATCAAGTCAGGTAATGATGAAGTGAAAGGTTATTGGAACCAAGGGTACGACACAACTCGAAACCAAGCTTGTTGTTTAAGGCGAAATGGTATGACGATGAGGATCGACGTAAGGTTAGTTCATCGTCAAAAATTGTGCTCCGAGAAGAAGGACCGGGTAGCACAGTTAAAATCATCACGACAATGATATAGCCAAACAGGCTAGGAATGGCGTGATCGGGTACAAACTCGTACTTATAGAAGCTCACTGAAGAGTTGTTGAACTGTAGTGCGGACTCGGTTCATTTATCGGTGTCTTTGAGTGTTTAAAAACTCAGAGCCCGTGAAAAATTGGAATCAGTGGGAAGGTAGCACTTGATGAAGAACTCATAAAAAGTTATGCAGTTCCATGATAATCTCGAGATACCAGGGGGGTAATACTCGACACAAGATCAAAGTAAAGGTTGGACTGGTGTATTGATCCATAGAAGACAATTGTTTTAACCTGTCGGAGAAATGAGATCAAAGAAGAACAATCATGGTCGGAACCACGATTGCAAAAGGCCAGATCCTAGATATAAGAAAAACTTATACCAAGGGAATAATTAATTCAAGAGAAGCTCTAATGATAAGATCTACATCGTGCCCATGGGCATGAACACAAAGTTCAAGGTCGACTCCCACTTCTTCAATGTATAACCTTCCATTCACTTCTCGCTTTGATAAAGGCATTACTGTTGAGAGTTTTACCTGGTGAAATACCAGATGAGTATGTCTCGTGAAAACTTCCGAGTTCACACATATTAAGGAAGGCATAGGTTCAACCCATCCGGGCATCTTACGAACATATACCACAAACTTTGGGGCAATTAATACAAACTCGAGAGTAGAGCATTGTTGGTCAAGCAGAGGATACAATGTACCAAAGGCATTTTGTATCAGGGGAAAGAACTCACAAGGTGATTAATTATGAAGGACACTATCGGATAATAATCCAACAGTGGATATGGCGATCCACAACGGGGCTGACGTGAGTATCGGTACTCAACCAGAAGAAGAAGAATGCAAGGAGATCAGAAGATAGAAACAACTGACTAATTCAAAGCTTAATTGCAAAGGAATTATGAATTCCATGTCAAGGGATCAGAAGCAATGCTCTGATTAGGAATGGGTAAGTTGAATAGCCTTAGGGTACAATCAACGACAATTGGATTGGTCGAGAACCAATTCCAGTTAAAAGAATGGAAGCTCAGCCGGAAAAGTAATTTATAAGGATCAATGATGGTTGCGTGTATTCGCAAACATATTGAGTCAACAGACTCAAAATGGTAATGACAAGGAATGTCAATATGACTATGAGACTTATGGGATTATCCATAATGCAAGCAAGCAAGAATTTCAAGAGCCAAGGCTCCAGAGGATGTTCGAAAGATCGAATATTATTTTGAAGACTTTTGTGAAACTCATGAACAACTGGGGATGAGCGGATACTTGACAAGTGCGGCGATTTATTTGAAGGGGTATTCATGTGGCAAAGAACTGCTAGGCAGTAGGCACGAAGTATTCTCGGAACAATAGAGAAAACTTCGGGTATCTTGTAATAACAAGAACAATGGGGAATGATCGTAAGAATGGCAAGTGTAAGTAGTTATCCATAAGGATTTATCGGTGGTCGGGAATAGCAAAAGTGATGGGCACAAGTTCTCGGGTTAACAGCGGAGAGTATCTTCAGGGTCTTCTGGTGCAGCAGACGATCATCAGTAACAAGGGGCTCTCCGGGTGAAAGTGATAACGAGATCCTATTGTTAGATTTAGTAAACTTCATTTAACCCGAATAGAGAGAGATTCAGAGTCCCAGAGTAAAGGTCGAGGAGTAAAAGATCCTAATACCACCCAATGGCGACGTGGGCCCATGGGCCACACAGCCATGTTAGTAAAAGTTTTTCAACGTCTAGACTCGACTTCGGCCAAGGAGTTGGAAGGGGGATTCCTACAGGCAGTCGGCTCTGATACCAACTTGTGACGCCCCCGATTTAATCGTACACTAATCATGCACGCAAATGTGTACGATCAAGATCAGGGACTCACGGGAAGATATCACAACACAACTCTACAAATAAAATAAGTCATACAAGCATCATAATACAAGCCAGGGGCCTCGAGGGCTCGAATACAAGTGCTCGATCATAGACGAGTCAGCGGAAGCAACAATATCTGAGTACAGACATAAGTTAAACAAGTTTGCCTTAAGAAGGCTAGCACAAACTGGGATACAGATCGAAAGAGGCGCAGGCCTCCTGCCTGGGATCCTCCTAACTACTCCTGGTCGTCGTCAGCGGGCTGCACGTAGTAGTAGGCACCTCCGGTGTAGTAGGTCGTCGTCGACGGTGGCGTCTGGCTCCTGGACTCCAGCATCTGGTTGCGACAACCAGAAAGAAAGGAAAGGGGAAAAAGGGGGGGAGAAAGCAACCGTGAGTACTCATCCAAAGTACTCGCAAGCAAGGAACTACACTACATATGCATGGGTATATGTGTAAGGAGGCCATATCGGTGGACTGAACTGCAGAATGCCAGAATAAGGAGGGGGATAGCTAATCCTGTCGAAGACTACGCTTCTGGCAGCCTCCGTCTTGCAGCATGTAGAAGAGAGTAGATTGACGTCCTCCAAGTAGCATCTACAAGTAGCATCTCCAAGCAGCATCTCAGTAGCATCGCATAGCATAATCCTACCCGGCGATCCTCTCCTCGTCGCCCTGCGGAAAAGCGATCACCGGGTTGTCTGTGGAACTTGGAAGGGTGTGTTTTATTAAGTATCCGGTTCTAGTTGTCATAAGGTCAAGGTACAACTCCAAGTCGTCCTGTTACCGAAGATCACGGCTATTCGAATAGATTAACTTCCCTGCAGGGGTGCACCACATAGCCCAACACGCTCGATCCCATTTGGCCGGACACACTTTCCTGGGTCATGCCCGGCCTCGGAAGATCAACACGTCGCAGCCCCACCTAGGCAAAACAGAGAGGCCAGCACGCCGGTCTAAACCTAAGCGCGCAGGGGTCTGGGCCCATCGCCCTGAGCACACCTGCACGTTGCGTAGGGCGGCCGGAAGCAGACCTAGCCCCTTAAGTAGGCGTTCCAGTCCAATCCGGCGCGCGCCGCTCCGTCGCTGACGTCTGAAGTGCTTCGGCTGATACCACGACGTCGGGATACCCATAACTACTCCCACGTAGATGGTTAGTGCGTATAGGCTCGTAGCCAGACTCAGATCAAATACCAAGATCTCGTTAAGCGTGTTAAGTATCCGCGAACGCCGAACAGGGCCAGGCCCACCTGTCTCCTAGGTGGTCTCAACCTGCCCTGTCGCTCCGCCACAAAGTAACAGTCGAGGGCCGTCGGGAACCCAGGCCCACCTCTACCGGGATGGAGCCACCTGTCCTTCAGCCCCCTCGTCAGAATCACTTGCGGGTACTCAATGAGCTGACCCGACTTTAGTCACCATCTGTATAGTATGTATGTATGTATAGTATATACCCGTGATCACCTCCCGAAGTGATCACGGCCCGATAGTATAGCAAGGCAGACTGACAAGAATGTAGGGCCAATGATGATAAACTAGCATCCTATACTAAGCATTTAGGATTGCAGGTAAGGTATCAACAGATGTAGCGACAATGTCAGGCTATGCATCAGAATAGGATTAACGAAAGCAGTAACATGCTACACTACTCTAATGCAAGCAGTATAGAGGAGAATAGGCGATATCTGGTGATCAAGGGGGGGGGCTTGCCTGGTTGCTCTGGCAAGAGAGAGGGGTCGTCAACTCCGTAGTCGAACTGGTCAGCAGCAGCGTCGGTCTCGTAGTCTACCGGAGAGAAGAGGGGGAAGAAATAATGAATACAGAGCAAACAAAGCATCACAAAATATAACAAGGCAATACGCGGTGTTCGGTGTGCCCTAACGCGGTAGTAGGTGATACCGGTGAAGGGGGGAAAACATCCGGGAAAGTATTCCCGGTGTTTCGTGTTTTCGGGCAGAGGAGCCGGAGGGGAAAGTTGCGGGTTCGATAGGTTAGGGGGGTGTGGCGGACGAACGGACTGCGTATCCGGATCGTCTCGTCGTTCTGAGCAACTTTCATGTTGAAAATAATTTAATCCGAGTTACGGATTAAAAGATATGATTTTCCAAAGATTTTATTAATTTCTGGAATTTAATTAATTATTTTATTTAATTCGAAAATGGATTTATGACATCAGCATGAGGTCATGCTGATGTCAGCAGTCAACAGGGTTGACTGGTCAACCTGACCAGTGGGCCCCACTGGTCAGTGACACATTTTTAATTAAACATTTTAATTAACCTAATTAGTGTTAATAGGGGGTGGGCCCCACTGTCATACTCTGTTAGCTAATTAACAGTAGTTAATTAGGTTAATCAGTCATTAGATTAATCAATCTTAATTAGCTAAGTTAATCAGAATTAATTAAGTTAATTAATTAGTTAATTAATTAATTATTTTTATTATTTATTATTGATTTATTTTTTTATATATTTTTTTTAACTCTTTTTTTTTTACAGACACGTTCTCTGGGGGCGTGGGGCCCCTGTGGTCAGTGGCCCATGAGGCTAAACGGGCGCGCAGACGCGGGCGCTCGCCCGAACGGGGCGCGGGCAAGGCCGTGGCCGGCGGCGCGGCGCCGGCAAGGGGAAGCGGGGGCGAGGCCAGACGCGGTGGTGGCCGGGGCGGCCGACGGAGAGGCGGGGGAGCACGGGGCCACCGCAGCAGCGGGGCACCCGGCAGAGGCGGCGAACGGCGCGGGCTATGGCGAGCCTCGGCCATGGCGAGCGGTGGCCGGTGAGAGGGGACAGGGAGGAGGAGGAGGACCGGGGTCCTCACCGAGGGAGCGTAGGGCACGGGGCAGCGGGCTCGGGGGAGATTGGGAAGGACCGGCGAGGAGGAGGACGGGGACGGCGTTGACGGAGTCGAGGCGGAGGAGCTCCGGGTGGCGGCGATTGACGTTGGGGCGACGAACATGACGTCCTGCGGAGCTCGGGGAGGAGGACGAGGACGCGAGGTCCGGCAAGGAGGCGGTCGGTCTGAGCGGCGACGGTGGGGCCTTCGGCGGCGGTGGTGGTGGTGGCGCACGGCGATGACGAGCGGGTGCGGTCCGGTGGGTGGCTCCGGCGACGGCGGGGCGCGGGGTTCGGGCGCCCCCGAGCGGCGGCGGCGTCGAGCGCGGTCGTCGGGGCAAGCGGCGGGGCGCTGCCCCGATCCGATCGGGGAAAGGGAGAGCGGCGTGGGGCGGGGAAGTGGGGATCGATCCCGATCCAGATCGGATCGGGAGAGGGGGAGTGGGAGCGAGTGGGGAATGGGTTAGGGTTTCGGGTGTCGTGGGGGGGGCATGTGTAGGCCAGGGGTGGGTGTGGGCCGGCCTGGCAGGCCACTAGTTGGGCCGAGGCCCAGTTGGCCTGGGGGGTTTTCTTTTCCCTTTTTTTTGTTAGTTTTCTTTTCTGGTTTTGTGTTTTCTTTTCTTTCTATTTATTTTCTTTTGTTTTTATTTTACTTTCTTTTAAGTTTACTTTTTACTTAATATTAAAATGATCCCTAAATTAGTAATACCATGAAACCACTGCCACAAAAGGTTTTATCCCAAAACAATTTAGTTTAGTATTTTATTTATTTATAAAAGCATTTAAATATCGGTTTTGCTACTGTTTTATTCATTTTAGATTAATTACACATTTTATAAGAGTGTGGTTCCTCCACCATAATTACCTATGTATTATTTGGTTCACTCCGAACATTTAAATTTTAATATTTGAAAACTTTTATTGTTTACTCGATTTTTGAATTTGAAATTCGAACTAGGTTCCGAACTAACGCGAGTTTATCCACAGTAACCGAGGTGACGTGGCATCATTAGCGGGGATTACTGTAGCTTAATTACCCGGGCGTCACAGTTCTCTCCTCGCCCCGCCACCACTTCCCACCCCACCGCCGCCGCCGCTGCCCGCCGCGCGCCGCCGCCTCTCGCCTCGCCGCCGCCGCCCCCGCCGCCCCCCCGCCCCGCACGCCGCCCCGGCGCCCCCCGCCCCGCGCCCCACCGCCCCGGGCCCGCCCCCTGCCGCCCCAGGCCGCCCCGGCGCCCCGGCCAGCTCCTCCACCGCCCCGCCCCCCTCCTCCATCGGCCCTGCCCCAGGTGAGCCCCCTCCTTTTTTTGTTTTTTTTTCTGTTTTTTTCTTTTTTAGTTTTAGTTTAGATTTAGTTTTAGTTTTAGTTTTAGGTTTAGTTTTAGTTTAATTTTAGTTTTTTCCTTTTTTTATGTTTTATTAGTTTTAGGTTTATGTTTAGTTTAGATTTAGTTTTAGTTTTAGTTTTAGGTTTAGTTTAGTTTGAGGAAAGAAGAAGAAGAAGAGAAAAAGAGGAGAGGAGGAGAAGAAGAAGAGGAAAAAGGAAAGGAAGAAGAAGAAGAGGAGGAGGAGAAGAAAAAAGAAGAAGAGGAAGAAGAAGAAGAAAAAAGAGGAGAGGAGGAGAAGAAGAAGAGGAAAAAGGAAAGAAGAAGAAGAAGAAGAAGAAGAAGAAGAAGAAGAAGAAGAAGAAGAAGAAGAAGAAGAAGGAAGAAAAGGAAGAAAAGGAAGAAAAGGAAGAATAGGAAGAAGAAGAAAAGGAAAAAAGAGGAAAAACCCCGACCCGACACGGCACCCCAACCCGACACGGCACCCCGAACCCGACACGACACCCCGACCCCTAGACCCCGATCCCGACACCCCGACCCCGACCCCGACACCCCGACCCCGAGCCCTGACCCGACACCCCGTCCCCGACACCGACACGGCACCCCGACCCCGACCCGGCACCCCGACCTGACACCCCGACCCCGAGACCCCGACCCGGCACCCCGACCTGACACCCCGACCCCGAGACCCCGACCCCGACACCGACACGACACCCCGACTAGACACCCGACCCTGAGACCCCGACCCCGAGCCTGACCCGACACCCCGACCCCGACACTGACACGGCACCCCGACCCCGAGACCCCGACCCCGACCCCGACACCCCGACCCCGAGCCGGACCCGACACCCCGACCCCGACACCGACACGGCACCCGACCCCGACCCGGCACCCCGACCCGACACCCCGACCACGAGACCCCGACACGGCACCCCGACACCGACAGGACACCCGACCACCGACACCTCCCGAAAAGGTGTTCTTTGGCCTTCCAGAGGCCGACAGGGTCATATATTTGTGAATTATTAGTTAGGTCATATATTTTTCGATTTTGTTATGAAAACATCATATATAATTGTGTTGATCGTGTAGTTTTAAATGTGCAGTTGTTTCATCGTTGCGAGGTTTGGTGTTTGACGACCTCGCCGTGCGTTTGACGAGCTCTGCCCCTTCGTTCGTGGGTGAGCACAAATGACAAGTCCTCCTCCCCCATTAATTATTTGATCTATTCCGATGAAACTTGATAGCTAGCTATATATGTGTCTTGAATCATCAGTATGCGTAACCAATATGTGTCTCCCGTTCGAAAGCGTCATAGTTATAAATATGCATGCATTTGCATATTTATAACCTTGATTCTTTCGAATTGTCCAACGCTATCCATGGACAGCCCGAGTATGTGTAGATTGGGTTCATTTTCCCATATGCTTTGCTCCGGATCCGACGCATATATTTCGTCAGTGCCTCCCCTGTTGTTCTCCGGGTACACATCCTCTCTGTTTATTGCAGAGACGTGTATCAGGAGAACAGCGGGGAGGTGCTGCCGAAATTTTGCGTCGGATCCGGAGCATAGCATGGGAAAATAAACCCAATCTA
Organism: Triticum aestivum; assembly: GCF_018294505.1. Lineage (NCBI taxonomy): Eukaryota > Viridiplantae > Streptophyta > Magnoliopsida > Poales > Poaceae > Triticum > Triticum aestivum. Next base: position 43,317,537 of record NC_057807.1, read on the forward strand.
CACATACACGGGTGGGATTAGGACCTATCATTACCTATTAGAGTGTAGGTTGCATGGACGTAATAAAATTGACAAAGTAGATCAACTGATGAATATATACATGGTGAATTACATATATAATTGTTGTGTGTCCAGTAGCTCCGAAAGTCAAGATGAGTGACCGTGCTTGGATGTATACCGGTCACACTGGTCAGAACAAATGGAGCGCTGAATGGTTCACAAAAACTAAGGGGTTTGTGCAAGCCGCATTTGCAAATGGCCAAAAGAAAACCTGGTGCCCCTGTTTCCGGTGCGGCAATTGGGAAAAGAAGACAGAGGCTGAAATGGGCAAACACCTGCAGAAGAGTGGTTTTACGCCCGATTATACGGTGTGGACATTTCATGGTGAGTCTGCCCAATGTGACCGAGCTGAGGTGGATCGTCGTCGCACCGACGAGCATGGTACCGGGATGGAAAACATGGTGCAAGGCTATGATGATGCTCGCGATTCGGACGAGGAGATGGAGGAATCTGCAAAGGCCTTCAATGAAATGTTGGAGTCTTCGAAACGTCCGCTCCACGAGCACACTGAGCTTTGTCAGTTGGATGCCATCTCACAAGTAATGGCTCTGAAGGCTCAGTTCAACTTGGGCAGAGAATGCTATGACGCAATTATGACAGTATTTGGACGCTTTCTACCCAAAGGCCATGTAATGCCTGCAAACCTGTACCAGTCGGACAAAATCCTCCGTGCACTGAAGATGCCCTATGAGAAGATACATGCCTGTGAGAAAGGATGTGCCTTATTTAGGCTTGACTATGCGGACTTGAACTATTGTCCCATTTGCAAGTCTTCCAGGTATATTGTGGTAGACAACGGTATGGGTGAGAAGACACAGACCAAAATCCCCGTTAGTGTTCTTCGGTATATGCCAATCGTACCAAGACTTCAACGTCTTTTCATGGTCGAAGAGACGGCCAGACAGATGACATGGCACAAAACAGGCAAAAGAACCGAACTAGATGCAGATGGGAATCTGATGATGGTACACACATCGGATGGTGTTGCGTGGAAAAAGTTTGATGAATTACATGCTGACAAAGCGGCAGATCCGAGGCATCCTCGAGTCGGCATCAGCACGGATGGGTTCAGTGTGTTTGGTATGACGGCAGCCCAATACAGTTGTTGGCCCGTATTTGTCTTTCCACTCAATCTCCCCCCGGACAGATTATGCAAAGAAAGAACATTTTCCTGACGTTGATAATTTCAGGACCCAACTATCCGGGCAAAAATATGAATGTGTACATGCAACCGCTTAAGGACGAATTGCAAGAAGCCTGGGATAATGGGTTCAAGACATACGACGCCTTTAGCAAACGGAACTTCATAATGCGTGTCTGGTACATGTACTCGACGCATGACTTGCCGGCGTATGCGCTATTCATTGGCTGGTGTGTGCATGGAAGGTTCCCGTGCCCCACATGCAAGGGAGCTCTTGAGTTTCATTGGCTTCAGGCCGGTCGCAAGTTTTCTTGCTTCGACATGCATAGACAGTTCCTGGTGTTGGAAATATGCCCTAGAGGGAATAATAAAAGTATTATTATATTTCCTTGTTCATGATAATTGTCTTTTATTCATGCTATAGCTGTATTATCCGGAAATTGTAATACACGTGTGAATACATAGACCACAATATGTCCCTAGTGAGCCTCTAGTTGACTAGCTCGTTGTGATCAACAGATAGTCATGGTTTCCTGACTATGGACATTGGATGTCATTGATAACGGGATCACATCATTAGGAGAATGATGTGATGGACAAGACCCAATCCTAAGCCTAGCATACAGATCGTCTAGTTCGTATGCTGAAGCTTTTCTAATGTCAAGTATCTTTTCCTTAGACCATGAGATTGTGCAACTCCCGGATACCGTAGGAATGCTTTTGGTGTATCAAACGTCACAACGTAACTGGGTGGCTATAAAGGTGCATTACAGGTATCTCCGAAAGTGTCTGTTGGGTTGGCACGAATCGAGACTGGGATTTGTCACTCCGTGTAAATGGAGAGGTATATCTGGGCCCACTCGGTAGGACATCATCATAATGTGCACAATGTGACCAAGGGGTTGATCACGGGATGATGTGTTACGGAACGAGTAAAGAGACTTGCCGGTAACGAGATTGAACAAGGTATCGGTATACCGGCGATCGAATCTCGGGCAAGTACAATACCGTTAGACAAAGGGAATTGTATACGGGATCGATTGAGTCCTTGACATCGTGGTTCATCCGATGAGATCATCGTGGAACATGTGGGAGCCAACATGGGTATCCAGATCCCGCTGTTGGTTATTGACCGGAGAACGTCTCGGTCATGTCTACATGTCTCCCGAACCCGTAGGGTCTACACACTTAAGGTTCGATGACGCTAGGGTTATAAAGGAAGTTTGTATGTGGTTACCGAATGTTGTTCGGAGTCCCGGATGAGATCCCGGACGTCACGAGGAGTTCCGGAATGGTTCGGAGGTAAAGATTTATATATGGGAAGTCCTGTTTTGGTCACCGGAAAAGTTTCGCACTTTATCGGTATTGTACCGGGAGTGCCGAAAGGGGTCCGAAGGTCCACCGGGGGGGGTCCACCTGCCCCGGGGGGGCACATGGGCTGTAGGGGGTGCGCCTTGGCCTATATGGGCCAAGGGCACCAGCCCCAAGAGGCCCATGCGCCAAGGAAACTTGGGGAGGGAAGAGTCCTCAAGGGGGAAGGCACCTCCCGAGGTGCCTTGGGGAGGATGGACTCCTCCCCCCTCTTGGCCGCACCCCTTCCTTGGAGGAAGGGGCAAGGCTGCGCCTCCCCCCTCTCCCTTGCCCCTATATATAGTGGAGAGGAGGGAGGGCATCAATACCTAAAGCCCTGGCGCCTCCCTCCCTCCCGTGACACCTCCTCCTCTCCCACAGGTGCTTGGCGAAGCCCTGCAGGATTGCCACGCTCCTCCACCACCACCACGCCATTGTGCTGCTGCTGGATGGAGTCTTCCTCAACCTCTCCCTCTCTCCTTGCTGGATCAAGGCATGGGAGACGTCACCGGGCTGTACGTGTGTTGAACGCGGAGGTGCCGTCCGTTCGGTACTAGGATCATCGGTGATCTAAATCACGACGAGTACGACTCCATCAACCCCGTTCACTTGAACGCTTCCGCTTAGTGATCTACAAGGGTATGTAGATGCACTCTCCTTCCCCTCGTTGCTGGTTTCTCCATAGATAGATCTTGGTGACACGTAGGAAAATTTTGAATTTCTGCTACGTTCCCCAACAGTGGTATCAGAGCTAGGTCTATTGCGTAGATTCTTTGCACGAGTAGAACACAAAGTAGTTGTGGGCATTGATGTTGTTCAATATGCTTGTCGTTACTAGTCTTATCTTGATTCGGCGGCATCGTGGGATGAAGCGGCCCGGACCAACCTTACACGTACTCTTACGTGAGACCGGTTCCACCGACAAACATGCACTACTTGCATAAGGTGGCTGGCGGGTGTCTGTCTCTCCCACTTTAGTCGGATCGGATTCGATGAAAAGGGTCCTTATGAAGGGTAAATAGAAATTGGCATATCACGTTGTGGTCTTTGCGTAGGTAAGAAACGTTCTTGCTAGAAACCCATAGCAGCCACGTAAAACATGCAAACAACAATTAGAGGACGTCTAACTTGTTTTTGCAGGGTATGCTATGTGATGTGATATGGCCAAAAGGATGTGATGAATGATATATGTGATGTATGAGATTGATCATGTTCTTGTAATAGATGATCATGGATCCCCAAGATGGAGATCAAAGGAGCTATATGATATTGGCCATATCATGTCACTATTATTTGATTGCATGTGATGTTTATCATGTTTATGCATCTTATTTGCTTAGAACGACGGTAGTAAATAAGATGATCCCTCATTACAATTTCAAGAAGTGTTCTCCCCTAACTGTGCACCGTTGCTACAGTTCGTCGCTTCGAAGCACCACGTGATGATCGGGTGTGATAGATCCTTACGTTCACATACAACGGGTGTAAGACAGATTACACATGCAATACACTTAGGGTTAACTTGACGAGCCTAGCATGTACAGACATGGCCTCGGAACACAGAAGACCGAAAGGTCGAGCATGAGTCGTATGGAAGATACGATCAACATGAAGATGTTCACCGACGTTGGCTAGTCCGTCTCACGTGATGATCGGACACGGCCTAGTTGACTCGGATCATGTAATCGCTTAGATGACTAGAGGGATGTCTATCTGAGTGGGAGTTCATGAACTTAATTATCCTGAACATAGTCAAAAGATCTTTGCAAATTATGTCGTAAGCTCGCGCTTTAGTTCCACTTTTTAGATATGTTCCTAGAGAAAATATATTTGAAAGTTGATAGTAGCGATTATGCGGACAGTAGAAAGCTTATGTCCTTAATGCACCGCTCAGTGTGCTGAACCCCAAACGTCGTCTGTGGATGTTGCGAACATCGGACATACACGTTTTGATAACTACGTGATAGTTCAATTAAATGGTTTAAGTAGAGGCACCAAAGACGTTTTTCGAAACATCGCGGAACATATGAGATGTTTCGAGGGCTGAAATTGGGATTTCAGGCTCGTGCCCACGTCAAGAGGTATAAGACCTCCGACGATTTTCTTAGCCGGCAAACTAAGGGAGAAAAGCTCAATCGTTGAGCTTGTGCTCAGATTGTCTGAGTGCAAGAATCACTTGAATCGAGTGGGAGTTGATCTTCCAGATGAGATGGTGATATTTCTCCAAAAGTCATTGCCACCAAGCTACTAGAGCTTCGTGATGAACTATAACATATCAGGGATAGATATGATGATCCTTGAGGTATTCGTGATGTTTGACACCGCGAAAGTAGAAATCAAGAAGGAGCATCAATTGTTGATGGTTGGTAAAACCACTAGTTTCAAGAAGGGCAAGGGCAAGAAGGGATACTTCATGAAACAGCAAATCAGCTGCTGCTCTAGTGAAGAAACTCAAGGTTGAACCCAAACCCGAGACTAAGTGCTTCTGTGATAAGGGGAATAGTCACTAGAGTGGAATTACCCTAGATACTTGGTAGATGAGAAGGCTGGCAAGGTCGATAGAAGTATATTGGATATACATTATGTTAATGTGTACTTTACCAGTACTCCTAGTAGCACCAGGGTATAAGATACCGGTTCGGTTGCTAAGTGTTAGTAACTCGAAATAAAAGAGCTACGGAATAAACGGAGACTAGCTAAAGGTGAGCTGACGATATGTGTTGGAAGTGTTTCCAAGTTTGATGTGATCAAACATCGCACGCTCCCTCTACCATCAAGATTAGTATTAAACCTGAATAATTGTCATTTGGTGTTTGCGTTGAGCATAGACATGATTGGATTATGTCTATCGCAATACGGTTATTCATTTAAGGAGAATAATGGTTAGTCTATTTATTTGAATAAAACCTTCAATGGTCTTGCACCTAAAGGAATGGTTTATTGAATCTCGATCGTAGTGATACACATTTTCATGCCAAAAGATATAAGATAGTAATGATAGTACCACTTACTTGTGGCACTGCCATGTAAGTCATAATGGTATAAAACGCATGAAGAAGCTCCATGTTGATGGATCTTTGGACTCACTCGTTTTTGAAAAGTTTGAGACATGCGAACCATGTCTATTGGTGTATACGCATGAAGAAACTCCATGAAGATGGACCGTTTGGACTCACTTGATTTTGAATCACTTGAGATATGCAAATCATACCACATGGGCAAGATGACTGAAAAGCCACGGTTTCAGTAAGATGGAACAAGATAGCAACTTGTTGGAAGTAACACATTTTGATGTGTACAGTCCAATGAGTGCTGAGGCATGCAGTGAATATCGTTATGTTCTTACTTCATAGATGATTCGAGTAGATGTTGAGAATATTTACTTGATGAAACACAAGTCTGAATTATTGAATGGTTCAAGTAATTTCAGAGTGAAGTAGAAGATCATTGTGACAAGAGGATATAATGTCTATGATATGATCATAGAGATGAATATCTGAGTTACGAGTTTTGGCACACAATTAAGACATTGTGGAAATTGTTTCGCAATTAATACCGCCTGGAACACCATAGTGTGATGGTGTGTCCGAACATCATAGTTGCACCCTATTGGATATGGTGCGTACCATGATGTCTCTTATCGAATTACCACTATTGTTCATGGGTTAGGCATTAGATACAACCACATTCACTTTAAATAGGGCACCACGTAATTCCGTTGAGATGACACCGTATGAATTATGGTTTAGAGAAACCTAAGTTGTCGTTTCTTAAAGGTTTGGGGCTGCGACGCTTATGTGAAAAAGTTTCAGGATTGATAAGCTCGAACCCAAAGCGGATAAAATGCATCTTCATAGGACACCCAAAACAGTTGGGTATACCTCCTAATTCAGATCCTAAAGCAATATGGATTGTTTCTTGAATCGGGTCCTTTCTCGAGGAAAGGTTTCTCTCGAAAGAATTGAGTGGGAGGATGGTGGAGACTTGATGAGATTATTGAACCGTCACTTCAACAAGTGTGTAGCAGGGCACAGGAAGTTGTACCTGTGGCACCTACACCAATTGAAGTAGAAGCTTATGATAGTGATCATGAAGTTTCGGATCAAGTCACTGCCGTACCTCGTAGGGTGACAAGGATACGTACTACTTCAGAGTGGTACAGTAATCCTGTCTTGAAGGTCATGTTGCTAGACAACAATGAACCTACGAGCTATGGAGAAGCGATGGTGGGCCCAAATTTCGACAAATGGTTAGAAGCCATGAAATCCGAGATAGGATCCATGTATCAGAACAAAGCATGGACTTTGGTGGACTTGCCCAATGATCGGCAAGCCATTGAGATAAATGGATTTTTTTAAGAAGAAGACGGACGTGGATGGTAATGTTACCATCTATGAAGCTCGACTTGTGGCGAAGAGTTTTTCACAAGTTCAAGGAGTTGACTACGATGAGATTTTCTCATCCGTAGCGATGCTTAAGTCCGTCGGAATCATGTTAGCATAAGCTGCATTTATGAAATCTGGCAGACGGATGTCAAAACGAGTTTCCTTACCAGTTTTCGTAAGGAAAGGTTGTATGTGAAACAATCAGAAAGGTTTTGTCGATTCTAAGGATGCTAAAAGGTATGCTAGCTCCAGCGATCCTTCCATGGATTGGAGTAAGCATCTCGGAGTTGGAATGTGCACTTTGATAAGATGATCAAAGATTTTGGGTTTATACAAAGTTTATGAAAAACTTGTATTTCCAAAGAAGTGAGTGGGAGCACTATAGAATTTCTGATGAGTATATGTTGTTGACATGTTGTTGATCAGAAATGACGTAGAATTTCTGGAAAGCATATAGGGTTATTTTGAAAGTGATTTTCAATGGAAAGCCTGGATTAAGCTACTTGAGCATTGAGCATCAAGATCTATAAGGATAGATCAAAACACTTAATGGTACTTTCAAATGAGCACATACCTTGACATGATCTTGAAGGTGTTCAAGATGGACCAGTCAAAGAAGGAGTTCTTGCCTGAATTGTAAGGTACGAAGTTAAGACTTAAAGCTCGACCACGGCAGAAAAGAGAGAAAGGACGAAGGTCGTCCCCTATGCTTTAGACGTAGGCTCTACAGTATGCTATGCTAAGTACCGCACCTGATGTGTGCCTTGCCACATGTCTGGCAAGAGAGTACAAAGGTGATCAAGGAGTGGATCATCAGATAGCGGTCAAAGTTATCCTTAGAGGAATAAGGATATGTTTCTCGATTATGGAGGTGATAAAGAGTTCGGCGTAAAGGGTTACGTTGATGCAAGCTTTAACACCTATCCGAATGACTCTGAGTAGCAAACCGGATACGTATAGTGGAGCAACCATTTGGAATAGCTCCAAATGGAGCGTGGAAGCAGCATTTACAATATGACCTAGAAATTTGCGAAGTACATACGGATCTGAATGTTACAGATCCTTGACTAAAACCTCTCTGACAAGTAGAACATGATCGAACCCCAGAACTCATTGAGTCTTAATCACATGATGATGTGAACTAGTTTAATGACACTAGTAAACTCTTTGGATGTTGGTCACATGGTGATGTGACCTGTCAGTGTTAATCACATGGTGATGTGAACTAGATTATTGACTCTAGTGCAAGTGGGAGACTGTTGGAAATATGCCCAAGAGGCAATAATAAAAGTATTATTATATTTCCTTGTTCATGATAATTGTCTTTTATTCATGCTATAATTGTATTATCCGGAAATCGTAATACACGTGTGAATACATAGACCACAATATGTCCCTAGTGAGCCTCTAGTTGACTAGCTCGTTGTGATCAACAGATAGTCATGGTTTCCTGACTATGGACATTGGATGTCATTGATAACGGGATCACATCATTAGGAGAATGATGTGATGGACACGACCCAATCCTAAGCCTAGCATAGAAATCGTGTAGTTTGTATGCTGAAGCTTTTCTAATGTCAAGTATCTTTTCCTTAGACCATGAGATTGTGCAACTCCCGGATACCGTAGGAATGCTTTGGGTGTATCAAACGTCACAACGTAACTGGGTGGCTATAAAGGTGCATTACAGGTATCTCCGAAAGTGTCTGTTGGGTTGGCACGAATCGAGACTGGGACTTGTCACTCCGTGTAAACGGAGAGGTATCTCTGGGCCCACTCGGTAGGACATCATCATAATGTGCACAATGTGACCAAGGGGTTGATCACGGGATGATGTGTTACGGAACGAGTAAAGAGACTTGCCGGTAACGAGATTGAACAAGGTATCCGTATACCGACGATCGAATCTCGGGCAAGTACAATACCGTTAGACAAAGGGAATTGTATACGGGATCGATTGAGTCCTTGACATCGTGGTTCATCCGATGGGATCATCGTGGAACATGTGGGAGCCAACATGGGTATCCAGATCCCGCTGTTGGTTATTGACCGGAGAACGTCTCGGTCATGTCTACATGTCTCCCGAACCCGTAGGGTCTACACACTTAAGGTTCGATGACGCTAGGGTTATAAAGGAAGTTTGTATGTGGTTATCGAATGTTGTTCGGAGTCCCGGATGAGATCCCGGACATCACGAGGAGTTCCGGAATGGTCCGTAGGTAAAGATTTATATATGGGAAGTCCTGTTTTGGTCACCGGAAAAGTTTCGCACTTTATCGGTATTGTACCGGGAGTGCCGAAAGGGGTCCGGAGGTCCACCGGGGAGGTCCACCTGCCCCGGGGGGCCACATGGGCTGTAGGGGGTGCGCCTTGGCCTATATGGGCCAAGGGCACCAGCCCCAAGAGGCCCATGCGCCAAGGAAACTTGGGGAGGGAAGAGTCCTCAAGGGGGAAGGCACCTCCGAGGTGCCTTGGGGAGGATGGACTCCTCCCCCCCTCTTGGCCGCACCCCTTCCTTGGAGGAAGGGGCAAGGCTGCGCCTCCCCCCTCTCCCTTGCCCCTATATATAGTGGAGGGGAGGGAGGGCATCAATACCTGAAGCCCTGGCGCCTCCCTCCCTCCCGTGACACCTCCTCCTCTCCCACAGGTGCTTGGCGAAGCCCTGCAGGATTGCCACGCTCCTCCACCACCACCACGCCGTTGTGCTGCTGCTGGATGGAGTCTTCCTCAACCTCTCCCTCTCTCCTTGCTGGATCAAGGCATGGGAGACGTCACCGGGTTGTACGTGTGTTGAACGCGGAGGTGCCGTCCGTTCGGCACTAGGATCATCGATGATCTGAATCACGCCGAGTACGACTCCATCAACCCCGTTCACTTGAACGCTTCCGCTTAGCGATCTACAAGGGTATGTAGATGCACTCTCCTTCCCCTCGTTGCTGGTTTCTCCATAGATAGATCTTGGTGACACGTAGGAAAATTTTGAATTTCTGCTACGTTCCCCAACACCTGGATCCTCGCCATAAGTTCAGGAAAGACAAGAAGAACTTCATCATGGGTAGAGTTGTCAAAAACTCTGCACCACCTGCATTGACAGGCCAACAGACCCTGGCTCAGTTAAACGCTCTCGAGCCAGATCCACAACGTCCAGGGTACTTCAAGGGGTATAATACTAAGCACGCGTGGACTCACAAAACATGCTTATGGGATCTGCCTTACTTCAAAGACCTCCTTTGCCCACACAACATCGACGTGATGCACACTGAGAAGAATATCGCCGAGGCACTTTTTGGTACATTGTTCGGCATAGATGGGAAGTCAAAGGATAATACTAAGGCTAGAGTCGATCTGGAGGCGCTATGTGATAGGCCGTTACAAAACATGAAAGAACCGAAAGGAAAGCAGAACTGGACGAAGCCAAAGGCATGGTTCAATCTTGGAAGGCCAGCTATGAGGGAAATTATCTTGTGGGTGCAACAGCAGTTGATGTTCCCCGATGGGTATGCAGCGAATCTAAAGAGGGGAGCGAATCTTGATAAACTGAAGATATTTGGTCTCAAGAGTCATGATTGGCACATATGGATTGAGCAGGTAATGCCGGTGATGTTGCGTGGCTTCATCCCTGAGGATGAATGGCTAGTACTGGCAGAACTCAGCTATTTCTTCCGTGTTCTTTGTGCAAAAGAACTATCGCCTGGCGTGCTAGAAGAAATGGAAGAGTTGGCGCCGGAGTTGATCTGCAAGTTAGAGAAGATCTTTCCACCGGGCTTCTTTAATCCAATGCAGCATTTGATTTTGCATCTCCCGACCGAGGCAAGATTGGGGGGGCCCGTGCAAAATCGTTGGTGCTACCCAACTGAGAGGATGCAGAAGACGCTTCGAGAAAAATGTAAAAATAAACGTAGAATTGAAGCATCGATGGCTGAGGCATTCATCACAGAGGAGGCGGCAAACTTCGTAACAGCGCACTACGAAGCCAAAAATCGTCATTTGCATAATCCGAAGCCTCGGTACAATGCTGACGAGCCTAAAAAGGGTGGATCCAACCTCAGCCTATTCAAAGGGAATCTCGCACCAGCTAGTGTTTCACATCCAGTATCTTTGGATAACGAAGAATGGCGGACCATTTCGTTGTATATCTTCAACAACTTGATAGAAGTGCGGCCGTACATCGAGTAAGTTCTCGGTACATTGTTTCGCAACTTCTATTTCCTTTGAACTACTCTTATTCCTGGATATGTCATACAGTCGATACGTCACCATATTCTCGTATGGAGCGGAGATCCAAAAGGATTCCGTCGAAGAGTATGAGCTTCTCGCAAAGCAAGGAGGTGGCTATCCCGGTTTCATCTCTTGGTTCAAACAAACGGTAATTTCTATTAGACAATTTCATATCATTCGCTAATTTGTGCATAATGCAACAATCCTTTCATATTAAACTTGTAGGCTAATTCAGAGTCTATGGACGCCGAATTGAGACAAGTCGCTAATGGTTTTGACTATAAGGTCCGTTCATTTGACAAGTACGACATCAACGGGTATCGCTTTCGTACCTATGGCAAAGAGCTATCTATGGCCGACCGAAAGTCAACAAATTGTTGTGTATCTGCTATCGGCGAAGGAGGTACCGAGTATTATGGGAGAGTTGAAGCAATTTATGAACTTCTGTTCTATGGTGAAAATCCACCGAATGTTGTAGTCTTCAAATGTTATTGGTTTCAGCCGAAGGAGACTAGAAGGACTCATGAACATGTAGGGCTAGTTGAAATCAACCAAAGCACTCATTTAGATGTTCCTGATGTCTATATTATGGCTCAACAGGCGACCCAAGTATTCTATCTACCGTGGGCCTGCCAAACTAATCCAAATCTGAAAGGTTGGGATGTCGTTTATGAAGTGCCGCCACGTGCTAGACTTTCTCCCCCAAAGGAAGAGGATTATGAACCTCACATTAACCCAGACACATATGAAGGAGAATTCTTCCAAGAGACACGTCTTTCCAAAAAGCGTTTCAAGAACCGCTATACTTCACCCCAAAACATTGAAGTAGACAGCGACAATGAATCCGACATCACCCCAGAGGAGGAACAAGAAGAGCCGGAACAAGAAGAGGTTACTACTGCGGATGACCTGTCAATGCTTGACCGATTACGTCAAGGTGGCCTTGCACATGTTGATGCCAATGAACCCTATGAGCCCGTCATTGATTATAGTGATGATGATGATTATGCATTTATTGATGATACTGATCGAGATTATTAGTAGTGTCAGGTATTACATTTTTTTATGTTGTACTTGATGATGATACACTTAAGTGATACACATATTATTATTCATGTCGGTCTTTTTTTATGTTGTACTAATTTCGTTTACTGTTTGTCATGGCAGGTGTTGAAAGATGGTCTATCCAGACAAGCATCGCACGATCCTTCTCCAGCTACCGACACGAGCCACCCCGCTCCTACACCTCCTACATCTTGGTAAGTTTATCTAGTGTTTTGCTTAACACATGCATAAAGACCTAGACTTAGCTTTATTTCCTCCAATGCTTACCATAATGACCTAGACTTAGCTTCTTCACCTCCAAAATGACTTAATAAGCTTACTGACCTCCAAAACCATCCATTTTACCTAAGTTAGCTCTAAAACGATCTGTACTTAGCTTACTTATGTCAAAAATTGCATAATTAGCTTAGTTAGCTTATAGACGATCCATTTTACCTAAGTTAGCTCTAAAATGACCCATTTTACCTAGGTTAGCTTATAAATGATCCAGTTCATCCAAGTTAGCTCAAAAATGACCCATTTTACCTAGATTAGCTCCTAAATGATCCATTTTACCTACGTTAGCTTTAAAATGACCCATTTCACCTAGGTTAACTCCAAAATGACCAATCTTACCTAGGTTATCTCATAAACGATCCATTTCAACTAATTTAGCTCATAAACGATCCATTTCACCTAGGTTACCTAAAAAACGATCCATTTCACCTAAATTAGCTCTTAAATGATCCATTTCACCTAAGTTAGCTCAAAAAGATCCATTTCAACTAAATTAGCTCATAAATGATCCATTTCACCTAAGTTAGCTCAAAAACGATCCATTTCAACTAAGTTAGCTCATAAATGATCCATTTCATCTAAGTTAGCTAAAAAAGATCCATTTCACCTTAGTTACCTGAAAAACGATCCATTTGACCTTAGTTAGCTCATAAACGACCCATTTCAACTAAGTTAGCTCATAAATGATCCATTTCACCTTAGCTAGCTCATAAACGACCCATTTCAACTTAGTTAGCTCATATATGATCCATTTCACGTAAGTTAGCTCATAAATGACATACTCTTCTTGTTCTAGTCTTCTTCTTGTTCTACTCTTCTTGTTCTAGTCTTCTTCTTGTTCTACTCTTCTTCTTGTTCTACTCTTCTTGTTCTAACTTTCTTATTTTTCATTTTGCAGAGTTCATTCACTTGACGAAAGCTTGCATAGATGGAGTGCTCCTTATCCCTTTCTCTGTTTCTTTTGTATCGTTGAACTATGCATGTATCGTTGGATGAAACTATTGTAATATATATGGTTGGATGCCTCTATGTTGAACTTGTTATGTATGATGGAACTATGCATGTAATATATATGGTTGGATGATGAAGTTATGTGTTGGATATCTTATATGTTTGCTCTGTAATGGCCTTTTGAAATATATCTATATATGTCATCTATATTTGTGATGAAAATTGTTGGATTTAATAAAAAACAGATAAAAGAGCCAATATGCAGGCTCTTTGCCGTCTGCCACCGACGGCAACGGGCTCTTTGCCGTCTGCCGCGGACGGCAAAGAAGGCACGTGGCATCCAGCTGTGCTTCCTGGGAGCTGACCCGTTTGGTCAGTTTGCCTACAGTGGCAGACGGCAAAGACTTTGCCATCAGTGGCAGACGGCAAAGAACCTGCCATGTAGTGACATGTAGATGACATCATACGGCGGACGGCAAAGACCTAGAAAGTTTGCCGTCAGCGGCGGACGGCAAAGGCCTGCCGTTAGCCACTTAACGGACTGACAGCGCAATTATTGCCGTCCGCCTTCTTTGCCGTCTGCCGCGCTCTCTTTGCCGTCTGCGGTGGACGGCAAAGACTTTGCCATCAGTAGCAGACGGCAAAGTAGCTGTTTACCGAAGCCTACTTTGCCGGAGCCTTTTGCCGTCCGCGGCTGACGGCAAAGGCCTTTGCCGTCTGCCGTTCATGCCTTTGCCATCCGCCGTGGCCGACGGCAAAATAGCTGATTCCTGTAGTGTGTCCCAAATATATCTCTAACATCCCCCCATAGTCATAGCGGTAGCGTTGAGAACAACAGGAGTGTCGCGGACGGTCAGACTGGAGAGAATAGCAGCTGACGGGCTGACATCCCCCCTCCTCCCCCCCCCCCCCCCCCGCAGTCATAGCGGGAGTGTCGTGGATGGTGTCGCATCGCGGACGCCCTGACTGTAGAGGAAGTCGACGAGTTGCTCAAGCGGATGATAGCCCTTTGTGCTGTTGTCGAGGTAGCCGAGAGCGTGGGTGGTGTAGCCGTGGTCGAGGTAGCCCTGCGAAGAATGCCGTGGTTGATGTCGAGTCGGGGTGGCCGGTGTGGAGGAAAATGCCGTGGAGCCGCGGGCGCACGGAGGCGCTGAGTTAGCATGGGCGCAATGATGACGAAGTAGGGGTGCGCCGGGAGGTAGACGGTGTTGACAAAGCGTCACACAGGGTGTACCAAACCCGGGAACACGTCGTAGATGAAGGCACGCGTCGGTGTTGCCAGCATCGGGGATGCGAAAGACGGACGAAGACGAAGTTGATGAAGTGCCGCTCCAGGCTTGCCAGGCCTGAGGACATGTCGTGGACGAAGGCATGCACCGGTGTTGCCAGTACCGGGCTTGCATAGACGAGGGACCTGCACGAGTTGTACGCCATATCGGAGAAGTCAGAGAGGCCACCAGATAAGGACTCGGCGATGGTTGCGGCGTCCATCGGCGGGGGGCCGATGTCACCAACGGTGGTCGGAGTAGATGAAGTGGTCGCGGTAGATAACGGCGACGCTGGCGACGGGCCGATACTGGACGAAGACGAAGGAGGTGGACGGACAGCGGCGGTGGCGACGAGGGTAGCGGCGGCGGCGGCGGACAAAGAAGAGCGGCGGTGGCGGCGACGGCTAGGTTAGGAGCGCGGCGGCGATGCTCGAAGTAGGCGAGGAACCCGACAGCGTGTTGAAGACCGGCGCGGACGGTGGCGTTCCCGCGTCAAGGAAGATGGCGCGACGCATACCATGGGAGGTCGACGCATGGTGACGGCGGAGTGGACCGCGGGCCGCGGTGCTACGGCCCCAAGGCGCGACGGCGGGAAGACCTTGGGGCGCCAGCGGGGACCGCGGGTTGCAACGCTACGGCCCGAAGGGGCCACGCAACGACGGTTCGCAAGTCGGTGCAGCCGCGGGGACGGCCTTAGGACAGCGGCGTGGACCACGTGCCGCGCTCGCTACGGCCTGTCGGGGCGATGCAGCAGCCACGGGATGGCCTGGAGCGGACGGCCTCGGGACGGCGGTGAACCGCGGGCCGCGACACTACGACCCGAAGGGGCGACGCAACGGTGACGCTGGTCGGTGTAGCCGGAAGAAGAACCACGGGGCGGCGGCGCTGCGGCCCGATGAGACGACGCAGCGGCAGCCCGTTGCTCGATGGGCGGAGGGGCGTGCTGAACTCGAGGATGATCTTCACTGGACCTGTGGAATGCGTGCAACCGACTAGCCAAGTCGATCGCACGGCACGGGTGAATTGGATCCCGTGCGCTCAGATGATCAGTCCAATCGCTCACGAGGTGGAAGATGCGCAGACGACAGTAGAAGGCCAAGCATCATATGCCAGCGAAGCAGCACAACTAGCCCAGTCCACATCCCGTCCACTACTTGCGTACGGTATATGTAGATGCACAACACATGTGCGTGCATGTAAGCACTGCCTACAAGCTAGCTGGATGTGGACAGCGGACGGAGCACCCGGCCACACGCGCGTAGTCGTCCGGCGGTTGATGAAACGGGGTGAATGAGTTGATATAGAATTCCCGATCCGATCGAGGCAACGACGATTGACGGCCGACATGCGAATGGAGGCGCGGACATCTGTAGTTCCGGGCCGCCGTGTACCGTGCAAAGCCGTTAATTCGGAGAAGACACCGATAGAGTCGATGCCAAAGTCGGAGTAGAGGCGCGGGGCTCAACGCCGGCGGCGGGCGACACAAACAGATCATAGATCGGAAAATCAAAAGAAACGCCGATCAAAACGACCAACAATAGAGAAAAATACGGAGCAAGAGTTCGGGAAAAAAACTCTCTAGGGCAGCCGGTCAACACGACCGGCGGACGAACCCTAAGTACGGGCGGCGTGGTCCCCGTCGGCGACCATGTAGGCGGACCGCCCTGGGGCGGCGCGGAGCGGAAGCGTCGGGCGGCGGCTAGGGTTTGGATCGATTAGACTGATACCATTTTAGAAGGGAGAGAGATTGGTGGAATATGATGGATCTATTATTAAGCCTCGAGGGCGAGTATATATTAAGTACACGATTTGAAGGGCAAGATGCCACTCCTGAAAATAAGGTAGAAGATGAATTATAAATTTTAGACTACCAAATACATGTGTCTCAAATATATCTCTAACACCACAGAGACAGTGTGCGACTCGGCGCAACTCAAACGAGAGCGGCCAACGTTGGGAAATGCCGATGTCGGGCATGCCCATATCCTGTTCAACGAAATGGCCAACCAGGACACCACACATTCTTGCGACATATGCCATCGTATCGATTGCTTCGTTTGATGCACATACCGTTGGACAATCTAGGGACGGTAGTTTCACTGGGATGCATATTGTAGGAGAGATTCACGATGAATATGATACATGATGGACAATAGCCTATGCATTTTTTTTGTTTGTGAGATAATTTCCAATCTATTCATTTTTAATCATGACAGTATAATGAATATCAAAAACAATAAAAATTATATTCAGATCCGTATACCATCTAGCCTATGCATTTTGACTTGGATGATATCAATTCCTCTATGTAGGCAAACATCACACACTAAAAAAGGTACCAAAGGCAAGAGGTCCAAAATCCACAGCCTTTGAAGATGGGGTTACCCTTGAAAATGTGTTGTTGTGTGAATCTTGGTTGGTCACGAGCATAGATTCAACTGTGAAATCAAATAAAAGAGTGTCAAGTATTGAAATTTTTTTCACAAACCCTACCTTAAGCACAACAACTACGTGGAGCCGCACACTGTGCATACCACCCGCAACAGGGATTAATGAGACAAAAAGCCAAAAGCCAAAGACGAAAGCATCTAAATAGGTTCTTTTTGGGCTTATAAGCCAAAGTGAAAAAGTCAACTAAAATCCCAAACAAACATCCTCTTAGTTCTACAGTGGTTCCTTGGTTTTCGGAACCTTTCGAAAGGTCCTGGTCTGGCTTTATTTTATTTTTCGTCTTATTTTGTTCCCTATTTTTCTTTTACCGTGTTTCTTCGGTTCCTTTTTCTTTTTTTGTTTTTTTTAAAACCTACCTTTTCATAAATGTTCAGGAATTTTTAGAATGACCCCATTTCCAAAAAATATCCGCGACTTCAAATATTGTCTAGTATTTGAAAAAATGTTCTCATTTCCAAAATTTGTTCACAAATTCCAAAAAAATGATCGTGTTTACAAATTTTGTTTGCAATTTTAAAAAATATTCTTGTCTTTAAAACTTTGTCATACTTTCAAATTTTGTTTGGAATTCAATAAATGTTCCCATCTTTAAAGTTCATTCATAGAACAAAAAACTGTTCATGTTTTTTAAAACTATTCAAAATTGTTTATATTTTCAAAAAGTATTTGAAATTTACCAATAATACTCATAATCCCAAAATAATAGATTAGAAAAAGGATAAATAAATGGGTGCTACAGTGACGACACACTACAGTGTGTTGGTTGCGTCAAAATTCCTCAATTCGCTAACGCATGCTCCCTAATTTTAAAAAGGTGTTCGTCAAGTTTCTAAAAAATTATTCAATTCTAAAAAGTGCTCAACCATTTAAAAAATGTTCATGTAGGTTTTAAAAAGTGTACAAGCCTTTTAAAAAGTTCATGCAACTAAAAAACTCACTATTTTAATAAATTGTGTAAATTTGAATGTAGCCACACCTTTTAGAGAAATGTTCAGCATTTTTCTAAAATGATAGAGTATTTGTCAGAAAGTAATGTTTATAGCTTCTAAAAGAAATAAAAAGGAAACATGGAGAAAAGAGGAAAAGGAAACATAAAAAAAGGTAAAAAGGGAAAAATAAATATGTTGGCTTTGGCAAAGGTTGCTAGTATGTACGGCCGTAGCTCCAACTCCTCTATATAAGAGCAACTCTAGAAGATGCCCGATATGTGGTTTATCGCCATAATAATCGCAAGTATGGCAATCACACACAAAAAGCCACTCGAGAGTCGTCATATATGTCGCGATCACCATATATTATGGAGCTCCCTCCAAATATAGAGGATGTGGGGGGCTCGTTTGGAGATATATCCAGACCCAATTACCATGGTGCGAATGAAGTTTTATCTCCTTCCGCATCGCGCCAAAGCCGGATTTGAAGCGGCAATGTCGCCGACACAGAGAATTACCAGCGAGGGGGGAGATGTGACCGTCAACTACCCGGCCATTATATGGCGTGCCTGCTCCTCTAGATTCCCATGGTAGCCTATCGGAAGGTTGTCACGCGGCATCATCACCCTGCATTTGATGTCGTGTGAATGGCCATCCGTTGCCTCCCCAACTGCCTCTGTAATGGCACTTGTGGCGGCTTATAAAATGCCAACATCCTCCTGTCTCGCTCTTTCAGATCCCCTCTCTAGCGCCTCCCAGTCACTGCTTTGAGTCTAGGAGGAGTTGGAAAAACTAGCTCCCCTTTGGGCCTTGTACGATAGGGCCATGGACACGAAAAAGGAGCAATGGAATTGGGATGAGTACCCTCCACCGTTGATGCCCGCGCATGGCTTGTGGGATGAGGCTGTTGAGGCCCTTTTTCGGGTCGTTGCGACCCGAGATGCCACCGCTCGCACATGGTCGACATGGGACGAGGCCCTCATGGCCTATTTCCCCAAGATTGTGGAGTTTTTCGCATTCCGCACCATTGCCTGTTATTCTTGTTGTCGCCGTTGCCACATTAGCCGCAAGTAATTAGTTGTAGGCTACTTACTAGTTTTGTTTTGTTCTAGAAAACTTCCAATTTATCCATCAAACATTGAGGTAGTATAAATAATATTAGAAGTAACGAAAATTGCATCCAGGACAGTAGACCACCTAGCAACGACTACAAGCATTGGAACGAGTTTAAGGCGTGGTGCCATCACCCCCCCCCCCCCCCCCCCCCCGGATTTAGAAAAACCTTGTTTTAGTAGATAGTCGAGAGTCGTTATGGTAAGGCACCGTAGGACCAGTGCACCAGAACAGTAATCGCCGCCGATGATGAGAAGCGTATGCTGGAAGACTTGAACATGTAGACAGACAAACATAGACGAACAAAGGTAAAGACTGAACGAATCCCATGGGATCGACCGGAGACACACCTGTCCACACCCTTCGATGACGCTAGACACGCCACCAGGACGAGGGCTAGAGAAAACCTTATTCCATCTTCAGGAGGCGCCGCCGCCTCACCTTCTTGAGCAAGACACAAACCATAAACAATCTTTAAAGCCACCTAAAAATGAAGCCTCCCCTCAGAGCCCACCGCGCCTACATGGCCCTCAAGTCACAGATGGGGTAGATCGGTGCGCCGACAAGAGACAGGGGAAAACCTATCGCCCCTTCACCTTGCCTTGCAAGTGAAGGGAGCGAAGGGGCATGTATGCGTCAGTAAGTGGCTACTTATTAGGTTAATCAATTAGTTATTCTATGGAATGTTACGCACAGTGCCATTAATTTTCTGGCCCTATTTATAGGAATGAATTGTGTGTTTTTGAATCAAAGGTTTGCTTATGACTCGGGGATTATTGAGAAGAATTTATGAACCAATGACAGATGAGTCCTACTTTGAGGTAATATCATGCATTGTTGATTTTTCGACGATGCTGACGTTGCTAAGCGTTCATATTTTGATGATCGCCTGCATAGCATTTTTGGTGATACAAATTATGGCAACTTGGTTTAGTTATTCTAGTGCCGGTAGCTTCAGCTTTTGGCTCAGATCGGCGGCTGGAACGTGCAGCACGAGACGACGTACGAATCACTACTCCAGCTTCTTCCCATCACACGCATGGAGAAGGCACCCGTGAGGCGTACGTACCAGTGGAATGCTTTTCTTCTTTTGGCGAATGAAAACTAGGGAATTTTATTCAGAGTTCATCACATCCGGAATACAAGCAATATCTAGAAGGATCCCTAGCCACACGTGGCGGCCCACCGGCAGAGACGCAGCTCCTTTTGCAACCGAGTGGGCCTCGAAATTGTTTTCTCTACGCTCAAAACGAAAATTAACTGAAGAGAAAAGATTCATACTAAAGTGCATATCCTGCAAAATAGGCGCATACACTGGTAGTGCTTGTGTACTCATATTTGAGATCAGTTCTAAACAATCAGACGCAATCACCAGATCCTGCACATTCAGATCGCGAGCAAGGGCGAGCGCTTCACTGCACGCGTGCGCCTCCAAACTCGCCGGGTCGAGCAAGCCTTCAAAGACTAGTGCTGATGCTCCAAGAAACTTCCCTATCTTGTCTCGGCAAATCACAACCGCTGCTCCCTTCTCTCCCAGGGTCGATAGTGCACCATCGCAGTTAAACTTGACCGCTTCACCCTCGGGTGGCAGCCATGCCCGTGCTCTCGGAGCAACATGCACCTGCATCGGTCGCTCCTTTTGGGACTCAACAATATCCAAATCCTCCAAAAAGCGCCTAATGAAACTCATGGTTGACAAAGGGCTCTGAAACACATCTTCATGGATTGCTTTCTGGCACGCCCACCAAATTGCCCACATTGTCACGAGAACCCGAGTAACATCACGTTGGCTTGTTGATTCAAACAGCCAAAACAGCCATAGACGTGCACCCGAGTTCTGGTTTGATATCACATGCTCGAGGAGCTCCTCATCACCCAAAGCCCATACACATCGCGCCATGGAGCAGCTAAACAGTGAATGACGCCAGGTGTCTTCATCTGCTCCGCAAATCGAGCATGCTGGTGAATCTGCCATATTTCTCTCATGTCGCATGAGCCCCGTCGGGATCGAGGTATGTGCTAATCTCCATACAAAGACTCTGATCTTTGAGGGAACCCGTACCTTCCATAGCTGCGACCAAGATTTCCTGTCAGCTGCAATGTTTGAGTGTCCCGGCCGATGATCAAGCTAATCCTCCCTCTGAACTTTGACTGCAGAAATCATACGGTAGGCTGATCGAACCGAAAAAACACCCTTCTTATCATAGTGCCAGGCCCAGAAATCATCCTGCACCCGAGTACTTAGTGGTATATTCTGAATGACTTCAACATCGGGAGCGATGAAGTGTTCCATGAGCAACCGCTTGTTCCATGACCTGGTAGTGGGGTCAATCAGATCGGAGACCAGAACTGGAGGATTGTTCGACCGTGAGCATATTGGCCTGAGTTTGAAATCCCTCGGCATCCAATTGTCGTGCTATATGTTCGTATCTGTCCCGGAGCCAATGCGTTTGATGAGCCCTTGCGCGAGAACTTCTTTTCCCTCTAGAATGGAGCGCCAGACCTGGGACGCACCTGTACCCAAAGTGGCATCCAAAGAATGCCTTGCCGTATATCCATAGCTTTACCGAGTTTTGTTAGTTTTTTTCTTGACGAAACCGTGTTTTGTTAGTTTGAATGAATACAAGATGTGGTGTATAGTTCTATTGGTCCAAATAATATTGGTCCAACTTATATTTTAGAGTGGTCACATATTTTAGAGAAAATGTTCAGCATTTTTATAAAATGATAAGGTATTGTCCAAAAATGTATATCTTCTAAAATAAACAAACTTGGACAAGAAAACAATAAAAGAAACATAAACAAAAACAAATGACAAGAAAAAGAAACAATGGGTATGGCTGAGGCTGCTAGCATGTTCGACCCGTGTGTCTTCCTCTATATAAGAGCAACTCTAGCAGATGTGCTATATGTGGCCGATCGCCATTATAATCACTAGTGTGACGATCAACATATAAAAAGGCGCTCTAACAGATCACCATATATGTCGTGATCGCCATATATTATGGAGCTCGCTTGGAATATGGAAGTTGTGGAGGCCTTGCTCGGAGCTCTGTCCAAACCCAATTGTCATGGCAGAAGTGAAGTTTTATATTTTTCCTCATCACACCGAAGCCGCGATTTGAAGCAGCGCTGCCGCGACATAGAGAATCACCGGCGAGTGGGGAGACATGACCGTCAAGCACCCGACAATTAAATGGCCCACCCGCTTGGTCAAATTCATGTAGTGACCCGTCAGATGTCCACCATGCGACATCATCTCCTTGCTATGGATATTGTGTGAATGCTCATCGGCCGCTCGCCGCTCCCCAACTGCCCCCTTACTAGCTCTGCGGCGGCCCATAAAAGGCGGACGCCGTCCCCTCTCACCCTATACAATCACCTCCCCTACGCCTCCCAATCATGACTTTGAGTCAACGCCGCAGCGGAAGTAGCACCCTCCCATCTTTCGCTCTGAGGAGAAGGACACTAGTAGAAAAACCCCCATTCGTTCCGGTTCGTGAAGGTCATTTGTTCCGAATCCCGAACCGGGACTAAAGGGTCGTTACTAAAGCCATGTCCCTTTAGTCTCGGTTCGCCTAGGAACCGGGACAGATGGGGCTCCACGTGGCCGCTGCCGCTTGCCCAGGCAGGGAGCCTTTTGTCCCGGTTGGTGCCACCAACCGGGACCAAAAGGCTTCCACGCGTCAGCATTTCAGAGGCTGGATTTTTTGTTTTTTTTTTTCTGAAGGGGGGGTGAGTTTTGGGGGTTTTGTAGGGTTAATTTAGGGTTTCATATATTGTGTTAGCTAGCTCATAGAGAGAAGTGCCCTCTCTTATCTCCGTGCTTGGTCGAGCTACGTATAGAGAGGACTCGACATGCTAACTAGCTAGTAGGCAAATGAAGGAAACTATTAAGTACAGAAGATCGTCATGAACATATACATAAGTGATCGACCTCTCCTTCTCCGAGAGATTGGTCGAACAACAAGTTTTTGCATATCTTACCGACGGTACTGGCTACATATATATATATACAATGTGTAAGATCTCTTACAATACCCTAACATATGAACTCAACTTCCACATGCATGGTGGTATTCTCCGGCTTTATTGATGACGTGGTCAAGAAAGAATCCAGCCAATTCCTCTTGAATTACATGCATGCGATCTTGTGGTAGGAGTTCATTCCGCATCTCCCACATCTAATTTGAATAAGGGGGTCAATATATATATGAATGAAACTCAACAGAAATGATGGTAATAAAATAAACTTGTGAATATTTTTGCTTACGCACTTGATATTGTCTTTTAGAGTAGCCCCGCCTATTCTTGGCCCTCGCGTTGTAGATGAACTCGCAGACGTAGTATCCACAGTAATTATTCCTGGCTTCCTGCCACAAAAACTTTACGAGAAATAGAGGTCAATCAAACTGATAATGAAGCATTATAAATGGCTTTGATGAAAGTAGCTAGAATCAACGGGAGATGGGCAGAACTAGCTAGCTAGTAGTACTTACTTTCGGGTATTTCCATCGCAGATCCCGCGGCAGTCCTGAAGCTTGTGCGGTGAATACTTTCCAAACCCTGCGAGACAAAGAAAACAATTACTTGATATCATGAAATGAACAAAGTTGCCGATATGGTGCGATAATGATCGATTCAACTTACTTCTCGAGCATTTTAGACATGTCTGCATAGTCCTCGGGATCTTTTCGTCTCGAGTCTAAAACGTTTACTAGTCCCTGCTCAAGCTTAATCTCTAGGAGAATATAGTGGAACCTGTGCATGCATGCATAACTCATCAATTACATTAATTACTATAACCTCGAGTAATAATTAAGGGAAACCAAATATGCACAAGACAGTAACACTCACTTGAATCTGCATAATATAGTGAGGATAATTATATATACATGAAATGAAAGAGCTGGGCTATATATAGAGACTTAATGACAGAAGTAGTACTTACAAACAATAGCAAGTGACCGTTAATTTATCGAGGGCCTTTAGATTGAAAAACTGGAAGAACTCGTCAAATGGAACAGACAAGTCCTCAAGTCCAACGAGGTCGTGTTGATCCTCTTTAACTTTCAGCATCAAAGTATCGATTTTCTTCCTAGCTGACTGCTTTCTGCAGGTTTCCATGTACCAATCATGGAATCTTTGCATCATCGTTGTTAGAGTAGTTCCATCTTTGACGAGAGTCTTCCTGTACTCGTATTTGAATTCGTCCACCTCCATTATATCAAAATGTGCATCATCGTCGTGCATGTAATCTGCAGGATTGGTACCGGGCAAGATCCCCGGATGATTAGCGACGATACCGCTAGACACCTTGAGCGGGGGGCATGATTGGTTCGCTTGTTCGCCGAGCTGGGGAATACTTTCCCACTTCTTCGTTCTTGTAACCTTTTGTCACTGCAAGTACTTCCCGACCGCTTCGCTTCTTTATATGTCTTTTCAATAATGCGCTCATAGTTGGTTTGCAGCGGAGACGGTGGTGGTCGCTGCAGGGCATCAAAAGTGCGCTTCACTTTCATCGGATCTATCTTCTCCTACGGAGGTGGATGTCTCTTAGCTTGTTGCGTTTCGAAGTAGTCCTTCACTTGGGCTTGACAAATCTCCTCGTTTTCCTATTCGGTCATCTCGTATGGTAACTTCTCTGAAGTGTTGAGAGATGGACCAAATTTGTATTGCCTCCCGCCTCTGGCTGTACTGCTAGACGCCGAAGCAGGCCGAGCGGCTGCGGTTGTCTTCTTCCGTTGCTTACGAGGCGGAGGAGAAGGACTACGACGCGTCGGAGCAGCCGAAGCGACGGCTGGTCTCTTCCGCCCTTGCCGAGGAGGCGGAGAAGGAGGAGGCTGGCTGGTCGGGCGTGCCAGCGCAGGTGGAGTGTTGCCACACGCTGGAGAAGGAGGCAGAGTGCCCTGATCACTCGCCGGAGGAGTAGGTGGAGGAGGAGGCAGAGTGCCCTGACTCGCTGAAGGAGGAGGCGGAGGCGTCCAGTTTGGAAGGTTGATGAGCTCCTTCCGCCATAGGCATGGAGTCTTCAGAGCAGAACCCAGCTGAATCTCCCCTTCACCGGTAGGGTGGTCAAGCACGAGCTCCTCAAATCCCTCCGTTGTTTCATCCACCGTCACCCTAGCATATCCTTCTGGAATTGGACGGCAGTGAAAAGTTGTGCCAGGTTCGGGAGGTCGAACAGAGCTGATAGCCGCCTTGACTTTGTAGTTCTGCCATTGCGTCATAAGGTGGCAATATTGAGACTCCACGATAGCATCCACGGGGTAGCTAGCAGGAGCCGTGAAGACAGGCTCCAGCTGAAGTAGCTCAGTGGAAGCCACGCTGCTTCTCCGC
Organism: Triticum aestivum; assembly: GCF_018294505.1. Lineage (NCBI taxonomy): Eukaryota > Viridiplantae > Streptophyta > Magnoliopsida > Poales > Poaceae > Triticum > Triticum aestivum. The sequence continues at coordinate 43,343,083 of NC_057807.1, forward strand.
TGAGATGGCAGGGTAGCTTCGGGGGTAGCTTCGGCAGGTCGCTTGCTTCGAACTGCATCTCGTTCCTCTAGCTTCTGTACCCTTGCATGCAGCTCCTGCAATTCGCTCTGCTCCACTTTCCTCCTCCTCTCTTGGCATTTGTAACCGCCTACGTCCGGAAATCCAGCCTTCCACGGAACGGAGCCTGGCATGCCTCGTGTCCGTCTAGGGTGCTCAGGATTTATGAGAGCCATTGTGAGCTCGTCCTTCTCTCTATCTGGAACGAACGTCCCTTCCTGCGCTGCGGCGATATAATGCTGAAGTTTCGGGTATTCGCAGTTGCTCGAGCATCCAAACGCACTTCCCTGTTACAGGGTCCAAGGTTCCGCCAACCCCGAAGAACCAAGTCCGGCAATGGTCTGGCCAGTTCAATGTCTCTGGTTTGAACCCTTTATCAAGCAGGTCGTTCTCAGCCTTGGCCCATAACGGCCGGGCTTTGAGGTAGCCACCTGACCTCGTGTGATGGTGATGCTCCTTCTTCGCAGCATTTATCTTGTTTGTCGCTGACATCTTCTTACTCCTCTCTAATGTCTTGTTGGCCACAAATGCGTCCCATTGATCTCTGAGCTTCTCGTACCGGCCGATGAATTATGTTGTCTTTTCTTTGTCGAGAAACTTTGCTTTCAGGTCATTCTTCCACTTCCTGAATAGATCTGCCATCTTCTTGAGAGAAAAGGACTTGATCAATGGCTCTATAACTGGATTCTCCGGATCCTCCTCTTCCGGTAGGGTGAAATTTACCTTCAACGCTTTCCAAAGATCATGTTTCTGTCTATCTTCGACAAAAGAAACTTGAAACTCTTCATCCTTAGGCTCATTCCATAGCTCGATGCTGATCGGGATCATGTCCCTAACAAGAACCCCACAATGAGCAGTAAATGTGTCCTTGGTCCGGAGGGGTTCAATCGGTTGGCCATCGGGCGCGATTGATGTGATCGTGAACCTTTCATCCGAGCGCAACTTTTTCTTCGGGCCTCGTCTCTTTACCGAAGTTGTGCTCGATCCGGAGGGCTAGAAAAATAGAAGAAAGACGAGAGTTAATATGTGTAGATACCAAAACAATGAATGCATCAATTAGCTAGTCAGCACAGGCTTAATTAATATATATACCTGGCCGAACTCTGTTCGGTCACCAGAGACGTCATCACGGTCTCCTTCTTGCACCAGCATTCGGTCACCGGTCACGGTCTCCTCCGTTGTTCGATAACCGTAGCCTGCTTCTTCACCCTCTCCTTCCAGACCATCGGTTTCGTTGAGATACGATATGACATCACCTCCAGCTGCGATTATGTCCCCCAACACCCGTTCTGCTTCCTCGTCTCGGCTGTGCTCCATAGTTTCTGCAAATATTACAACATGGCAATTATTATACAAACATGACAGATGGATATATTAATGGCAAACGTAGACCTAGCAATAGCTAATCACAACAAGGAATTATATTAATTAATGGCCTCGACGCTTCTCTAGGGTTTGGGGTGGCCTCGACGACAACGCTCTTTTAACTTGGTAAAGGAGGGGGTATATCGACAACGACGACATACATACATGGAAAAAATGTTATCGGGGAGGGGGTATATCGACCCTCCCCCCTCATGTTGAATATATGTTGAATTCCCGAGAGAGTTAGGAACCGGAGGGGGACTCCTCCCTCCTCATGTTTGACGAGTTTTTACTCCATCTCTCCCATGAAACATTCATCGAACAAACTTAATACGAGTTTTAACAGAAAACATTCATCGAACAAATTTACAACAGAAAAAATTGACCAAGTTTTCATATATCATCATCATCATCTACTATAAAAAGATTTGACATATTCTTTGCATATGAACGTACAAACATTTGCATATTCGACAATAATATCACCAAAAAAATGTTATCCGGGAGGGGGTATATCGACCCCCCCCCCTCATGTCGAAGTTATTGGGGAGGTGGTATATCGACAACGACATACCCGATAGAAAATAAGAAGAGGAAGAAGAAAAAAAAAGAGAAGAAGAAGAAAGGAATAAAGAGAGGAGAAGATCGAAGAAAAAAAAAGAAAAAAATGAGAATAAGAAAGGAATAGAGGTGAAGAAGAAGAAAATAGAAATTACTCTATTTTTTTCTTCTTCTCTTCTTTTCCTCTTCTTATTTATTTCTCCTTTTCTTCTCCTTCTCCCTCTTCTTATTATTTTCCTTTTTCTTTTTCTTCCTTCCTCCTTCTTCCTAGATAAAACTTTTCTAAAATGTAACTTTTGCATATATAAAAGTTTTTCTTCTTCTTCCTTCTTCCTTCTCTTCCTTCTTCCTAAATATATAAAACTTTTCTAAAAATGAAACTAACCTAAAATGCACTAAATCAGAGAACATACATAGATGAAATTTTTCTAAAAATCTAACTTTTGCATATACGAACATATATACACAGAGAACATACATACATATATACATTTTTCATATATATGAAGAAAAAATCTCGAAAAAAACAGGACATATAATCATATATACACACATACATATAATCACACATATACATATAATCTAAAAAAACATCATATATATGAAAAAAATGAGAGGAAGGCCGGCCGGACCGAGTGGCGGCGGAGTGTGGTCGGGGCGACGGCAACGGGGTCGGGGCAGGGGCGGCGCGCGCGGTGACGGCGACGGTGTCGGGGCAGGGGCGGCGCGCGCGGCGAAGGCGACAGTGTCGGGCAGGGGCGACGCGGTGATGGCGTTGGGAGAGAGCTTCGGCGACGAGGGCGTCGGGGCAGTGCTCAGGGAGGCGACGGCGTGGCACGGGGCGGAGCTTGGGGCAGGTTAGGGGCGCGGGTGACGGCGACGACGACCTTGGGGCGGTGACGGCGTCGAGGAGCAGCAGCAGCCTCGGGGCGTTCGATCGAGAGAAAAATGGCGGATGGGGGGGGATTCCTAAGTGTTGGCTTATTTAACAACCACCTATGGTTCCGGTTCGTGGCACCAACCGGGACCAATACCCCCTTTAGTCCCGGTTGGTGCCACCAACCGGGACTAAAGGGGGAGCATTGGTCCCGTTGGTGCGTCGAACCGGGACCAATGCTACCCTTTAGTCCTGCTTGGTGGCACCAACCGAGACCAAAGCCCTGGTGTTGCCCATGTCGCGGCCAAGTCCCACCTCGCTAGTTGAGAGGGGCTCGGAGTGGTTTATAAACTCCACTGTCGCTGCCCTATCGAGCTCCTCTCCAATGCAGGCTTACGGGCCTAATCTCTGTCACGCTGTGCCTGTGGGCTTGAATCCTGGCCCATGGTTGGGTTTCTAGTCGTATTCAGGTCGTGTTGGCCCATTAGGTGGCACTTTTTTTTAATTTTTTTTGTTTTATTTTTTGCTTTATTTATTTTATTTTGTTTCTACTTAGAGCAAAATACGTACTAGTTTTTCAATGATTCTTTTTACTTTTAGGTAATAAAAATTATAAACTTTCTGTTAGTACCATTTGTTTTCTAATTTGAATAGTTTAAATTTGAATTTTTGGCAATTTGTGTGAATCACTAGTATTTGAATAGTTTTACTATAAAAATTGATTTTTCAGGGATTCATTTTCCTGCTATTTATCATTATTATGTTTTATCATTAAAGACCACCCTTTGGTCTCGGTTCAGGCCACTAACCGGGACCAATGATGATGGGCCAGGAGCGAGGCCCGTTGGTCCCGGTTCGTCCCATCAACCGAGACCAAAGGAGCAAGACGAATCGGGACCAATGCCTCCACGAGGCCCGCTAGGTCCCCTGGCCTCACGAACCGGAACCAATGGGCATGTGATCAAAACACATGTGTGCATGTACTGCTTGCTTTTCAGTGGTACAGAGAAGAAACAAAAGAATTTGTGCGGACGTACGTTTGCCCGTGGAATGCTGAACCATTTTGGACTCAAAAGTCTTGGTGAAGACAAAGTGATTGCACGTTTACTCCAACGGTCGTCGACTAGCTACAACACATGCATGCATGTCTATCACCTATGCTCCAATTAAATTAAGCACTACATATTCCACACACTGCTTAGACAAATGTTCCATCAGTGTACAAGACAGTTTTCTTGCTTTCAAATCACATACAGCGAGTGGTGAATTAAAACGTTTCATATTAGTTTACGGAGAGAGTACATAGTTACCTTGGTCGTCACAATGTGCCCCTACTAAACACTAATGCATCCATGAGTGTCTATTATTGTACGTCTTTTCATAAATATAGTAATGCGGCAATGAAGGCGTGCGCATTTCGGATTGGTCTGTACTGTATTATATAAATGGAAAACTTAAATATATAGTTTGTCCGGGCACTTTGTGCGACCCATGTGAGCATGTCAATGGCTTGCCATGCAAGGTTACTTAAACTGGCAAAATGAGAAGAGAGTTGCAGGACAACTAAGAATTTAAGATTCTTTGAAAATTATAGAGAATAATTTGTTGCGGACAGAAGCGATGCTCTGCTTAATTGGTGTAGGGTTTTTAGGGTATATGCCAACGCCTCTATGTCCCCCCTACCAACCAACTGACGCCGCGCGAATATTGGCGCCCCTGTCCCGTTGCTACAATTTCCTCTCTGAAGATCTTCAGGTTCCTTGGTGTTAGAAGGGAGAGAGGAATTTGGTGGAATAATTCGTTGTATTGCTTGAGCCTCGTGGGCGTATATATAGGAGTACAAAGACCAACTTGGAGTACAAGACAAGGCAAGACCGAATCCTAGTCTATCATATACTTCCTAATTATCAATATACTCAACATCCCTCGCAGTCACAATGGTAGCGACGTAGACGGTGAGACTTGACGAGGTTGCTCAAGCAGGCGGTAGCCCTTTGCGCCGTTTGTCGATGTAGCCGAGAGCGTGTGTGGTGGAGCCATGGTCGAGGTAGCCGTGCGAAGAATGCCGCGGTCGATATCGAGTCGGGGTGGCCGGTGTCGAGGAAGTCGCCGTGGAGCCGCGGGCGCAAGGGGGCGCCGAGTTAGCATGGGCGCAGTGGTGTCGAAGTAGTGGTGCGCCGGAGAGAAGATGTTGTTGACGACGCGTCGCGGCGGGTTTGCCAAGCCCGGGGACACATCGTAGCGAAGGCACGCACCGGTGTTGCCAGCACCGGGCATGCATAGACGGACGAAGACGAAGTTGACGAAGCGCCAACCAGGCTTGCCAGGCCCCGGGGACACGTCGTGGATGAAGGCACGCATCAGTGTTGCTAGCACCGGGCATGCGTAGACGAGGGACCTGCACGAGCTGTACGCCATGTCGGAGAAATCGGAGAGGCCAGCAGAGAAGAACTCAACGACGATTGCGGCATCCATCGGCGCGGGGCCGATGTCACCAACGGTGGTCGGAGTAGACGAAGTGGTCGGGGGAGATGACGGCGACGCTGGCGATGGGCTGGTGCTTGGACGAAGACGAAGGAGGTGGACGGGCGGCTGCGGCGGCTACCACTAGTGCAGAACCGGGCAATAGCACCGATTCGTAAGGCCCTTTAGTGCCGGTTCCGTAACCGGCACTAAAGTGTGGTCACTAAAGCCCCCCCCCCTTTAGTACCGGTTCAGCACGAACAGGTGCTAAAGGGCAACCACGTGGCACGAGCCAGCTCCGGGCGCCTGGAGCCCTTTAGTACCGGTTGGTAAGACCAACCGGTACTATAAGGTTTGGGGTTTTTTCGTTTTATGATTTCTTTTTCATTTAATTTTGTGTTTCCATTTTAATTCTTTTTCGTTTGTTGGTATTTTACGATACTACACATTGTAAACGTTATGCATATATATATATATATATATATATATATATATATATATATATATATATATATATATATAGAATTTCTAGTAGAACCAATCATCGAGTTCAACATGATTGTCATGATATTATAAGCGTTCATATATAACACCACAAAAGCAAATCACTTAAGTTCAGAACGAAGAACACGGACATGAAAAGACAAGTACTAATTAAGAGCAGCATGAAGAACTAGCTAAATCACTCCTGCTAGCTACTCTCTCTCTGGTAAAATAGCATAGAACATGTATAGCTCTCCTGATTGATCATACTGGAGCATGCCGATGAACCTGTCTCCTAATCGTGGGCTGCGCTTCTCATTGCTGCCCCCTAGTACTTCTCTGTGATCATTAACAATTTTCCTCAAATCTTTCACTATTAAGCATTCATCGCTTCTAGAAATCCTGAATGCATTCATGTGCAATGCAGGATATCTTGGCCGTAAGCTAACAATTGACATCTGACCTTTAGTCTCGATCCCTTGAGGCACAACTGTCATCGGGAGTCCCTTGAAGAACATCATATAGTACTTAATTAATATACTTAGCAATGAAAGTTTAGCAAAAAAATATGTATGCAAAATATGCACTGAGGACAAATAGTAAATATCTTACCATCATTCCTAAATAGATGTGACCGTAGTTTAATACCATCACTATTGGTCGCACGTTTTGAGTACTAACATTTGTAAGTGCAGGAAAAAAATTTGTCTTGACAGTATGAAGATCCTCAAGCCATGAAACATAATGACTTATCTCCTCGCATTTTAGTTCAGCTCCGGGACAGTAGAAGGTCCTGTCTACGAAGCGCCGGACATGTTTGGTTGAATGGAGATAAGCTGTCAATAGAAATTAGTTATCAGTTATTTTTGAAATAAGCAATATCAAAGACAAAATTATATTTGAGAAGAAGTCACATAATGGTAGAACTGGAGGCGTTTGCACATCGACCCATATGTCTCTATTACCTTCAATATCATCTTCCGGACGAATATCAAAGGTGCTAACCATACCAGGCTCAAATGCATAAGCCTTGCATAGTGCTTGCCAAGTTTTGCATTAAAAATAGGTGTACGTGTGTGCATTGTATACTTTGACGTTGAAAGTATAACCATCATACTCAGTTTTCAGGTAAGCTCTTTTTACCTCCATAGTTTCCATATCTTTGAAACCTATCTTATCCAAGACAAAAATTCTTGCATGACAGGGGATGCGCTAGTAGAATAGTGAAAATTAAAAATTACAAGTCAGGCAAATGAAGAATATATAAGTCATGCTTAATTACGAAAACAGACTTGTCGTTGTGACTTACTGTATCGAATTCGAAAGTCTCATCCAGCTTGATGCTGAATCGCCTACCATCAACAAGGAAATTTCTGTCGCACTGGCCGCGCTGGTCTTCACAGTATTGGCACATACCGAAATTTTTTCCGTCGTCAGACGACATTTCCTATGTTCATATTAGGCGAAACATTAAACACTTACTAATTCAATTATTTCAACTACTTCTATCAATTCAACAAGTTCAACTAAGCATTTACTAAAAATAAACTAGTTCTATATATTAATTCAACTAGCTAGTTCAACTAAGCATTATATTTACTAAAAATAAACTAGTTAATTATTATATTAATTCAACTAGTTGAACTAAGCATTTACTAAAAATAAACTAGTTCTATATATTAATTCAACTAGTTCAAAGTAAGCATTTACTAAAAATAAACTAGTTCTATATATTAATTCAACAAGTTCAACTAAGCATTTACTAAAAATAAACTAGTTCTATATATTAATTCAACAAGTTCAACTAAGCATTTACTAAAAATAAACTAGTTCTATATATTAATTCAACAAGTTCAACTAAGCATTATATTTTGATAACTAAAACAATAATAATCTAAATAATCTAAACTAATTCATACATATGTGTGTGTGTGTGTTCATCATGCTCTTGTGTGTGTGTGTGTGTGTGCTCGGGGAGGGGCGGCGCCCATGGTGGCTGTCGGGGGCGAGGGAGAGGGGTTAGAGGGGGAGAGCTCACAGCGGGGCGACGGCGACGGCGAGGTGACGGCAAGGCGACGACGACGACGGGGACGGGGGCGGCGACGGAGACGAGGGCGGCGACGGGGACGGGGGCGGGCCCGGGGCGGCGACGGAGATGATGGCGACGACGGGGACGGGGGCGGCGACGGGGACGGGGGTGGCGACGGGGACGGGGGCGGCGACGGAGACGATCGAGGGCGGCGGCGACAGCGACGGCGACGGAAACAGAGGAACAAACAGAGAGGAAAAACGAAATTTTCGGACGTGTTGTATATATAGACCCCCCCTTTAGTACCGGTTGGAGCCACCAACTGGTACTAAAGGCCTGTTTTGGCCAGGCCAAGCGGCCGGAGGCGACCCCTTTAGTACCGGGTGGTGGAACAAACCGGTACTAAAGGCCCCCCCCCTTTAGTGCCGGTTTGTTCCACGACCCGGTACTAAAGGCCACGCGCTGCCACCCCAAAGTTTAGTCCCACCTCGCCGGGCGAAGGGCAGCCGCACTGGTTTATAAACCCAGCCGCGGCTACCACCTCGAACTCCTCTATATAGCAGGCTGGTGGGCCTAAACTCTGCGCGCTGCCCTGTGAGTCTGCCGGGCCTTTAAGGCCTGTAATTTCATCTGTGGCCTATCAGGCCCACAGGGCAGCGCCCCAATTTTTTTTATAGTTTTTTCTTTTCTGCTTTATTTTCTTCTATTTATTTTTGCGTAGTTTTTTGTATAGTTTTTTCTTTTCTGTTATATTTATTTTCTTCTATTTATTTGTGAGTAGTTTTTCATCTAGTTTGCCAAAATTCAACATTTTCAGAGTTTATTTTGTAGTGATTTTCAATTTCACGGTCATTTTGTAAACGATTGAAAAATAGCAAATATAATTTTTTTTCTGCTTTATTTTTTCTTCTATTTATTTCTGAGTAGTTTTTTCTTTTCTGCTATATTTATTTTCTTCTATTTATTTCTGAGTAGTTTTTTATATAGTTTTTTTCTTTTCAGCTATAGTTTTTCTCTTTTCTTCTATTTTTTCTTTTCTGCAAAACTTGATGGTCAAAGTCTGGTGTTATAACCAAAGTTTTAAAAAAAGAAATGCCGATGTGCAATTAGTTTTTACCATAACAGAAGAAGTCCGGAGTTGTAATAAGTTACTAAAAATAAAAAAGAGGTGCAATGCTCGTTAATTTGCTTCAAGCCTTTCAGAATAGTGTAAACTGCATTGCGCATTGCTCCGTGCAGTCTACCATATTCCTGAAGGCTTGAAGCTAAGCAACGTGAGCATTGAGCCTCTTCTTCATCGTCTCTGCACTCAGGGCTTATAAACAGCTCCTAGTCCCTTTATCTTCGCGAGGTGGGACTAGAAACAGCTTGCCATAACCTCATTAGTACCGGTTCGTGGTACGAACCGGCACTAAATGGTGATGGTGGGGCCATAGCCTGACCACAGGCTGACACAGCCTCTTTAGTACCGGTTCGTGGCATGAACCGATACTAAAGGTTCGCCACGAACCGGTGCTATTGATCGCCGCCACGAACTGGCACTAATGTACACATTAGTGCCGGCTGAAATTCAAACCGGCACTATTGTGCTTCACATTTGACCCTTTTTCTACTAGTGTACGTGAGTAGCGGCGGCGGCTACAAAAGAACAGCGGTGGCGGCGGCCTGACGGCGGTGGCGGCGGCTAGGTTAGGAGCGCGGCGGCGGTGCTCGAAGTAGGCGAAGAACCCGGCAGCGTGACAAAGACCGGCACAGACGGTGGCGTACCCGCGCCAAAGGAGGTGGTGCGGCGCATGCCACAGGAAGTCAACGCGCGGGGACGGCGGTGGACCGTGGGCCGCGGCGCTACGACCCGAAGGGGCGACGCAGCGTCGGCGGGCAGGTCGGGGCGACGACGAAAGACCTCGGGACGGTCGCAGGGACCGCGGGCCGCGGTGCTACAGCCCGAAGGGGCGGCACAGCGGCGGAGCGCGGGGTGGTGCAACCGCGTGGACGACCTCGAGACGGCGGCGTGGACCGCGTGCCACGCTCGCTACGGCCCGACGGGGCGACGCAGTGGCGGCGCGAGGGTCGGTGCAGCCACGGGGACGGCCTGGAGCGGACGGCCTCGGGGCGGCGGTAGACCGCGGGCCGCAGCACTACGGCCTGAAGGGGCGACGAAGCGGTGACGCGGGTCGGTGCAGCCGGGAGAAAAACCACGGGGCGGTGGCGCTGCGGCCCGACGGGGCGACGCAGCGGCAGCCCGTTGCTCGATCGGTGGAGGGGCGCGCTGAACTCGGAGACGATCTTCACGGAACCTGCGGAGGCACGCGTAACTGACGGGCCAGGTCGGTCGCGCGGCGTAGATGAGGCGGATCGCGGCGGCGAGCGGGTGATCAAGCCGATCGCGCGCGAGGTCGGGGACGCCGCTCGGTGGAGGCGTGGTGGCGGCGGAGTCCGAGATGAAGCCGGCGGCGGCGGGCGGCAGGGCGGCTATGATTGGCCACCGCATGGCGCGAGGCCGCCGGGTCGGGGTGATGTAGGAGTCCCGTTCGAAGTAGGGCGGTGACGACTGGCGTAGATCGACGGGCGGGGGGCGCGCGGACGACGGCCTTGAGGGCTGCCTGTCACGCGAGGCCGCCGGGTCGGTGAAGTAGCCGACCGGTTGCGCCGATGTCGGAGTAGAGGTGCAAGGTGTCACGGCGGCGGTGGGCGACGCAAACCGATCAAGAAAAGATCGAAAAACCAAAAAGTAGACGCCGATCAAAGCGACCGAGGAAAGAGAGAAAAACCCGGATCAAAGGATCGGGAAAAAGACTCTCTAGGGCAGTCGGCCAACACGGCCAGCGGACGAACCCTAGGTACGGGCGGCGCGGCCCCCGGCGGCGGTCATGGAGGCCGACCACCCCAGGGGCGGCGCGCAGGTGCGGAAGCGGCGGCGGCTAGGATTTAGGATCGACTTGTGATAGATACCATGTTAGAAGGGAGAGAGGGATTTGGTGGAATAATTCGTTGTATTGCTTAAGCCTCGTGGGCGTATATATAGGAGTACAAAGACCAACTTAAAGTACAAGACAAGGCAGGACCGAATCCTAATCTATCTTATACTTCCTAATTATCAATATACTCAACACTTGGGATCAGTTGTAAGCAACTTGTGATCTTGGTCTCTTACTAATGATACATATGTATGCACAAAGTGGCTTCTAGATGCATGCATGCATCAGTGGCAATGTGGCAGGCTAGATTGATCTTTGCATGTGAGCTGCATGCATGCTATACTTGTAGATTTCGAAAATATGATGTTATATATGCATGCAAAACGGTGTAGGGTGCGTATGCTCCCTAATGAACAGTAATTTCAAAATAAATAGTAAATATAATTTAAAACATCTGATTTTCTTTATTCTTGATAGTGTAACAAGCATGCTTACAATTTTCATATAAAACGGGATAGCAGTGCTTCATCGGTGAATTTTTTTTAAGTGTAACATTTGAAGGTGACATTCGACATTTGACTTGTTTTTTTTGTCACATGTCAAAATGCTGGTTAGTGTGGCGTATATTAATTTTTAATACGATCTAACCAGATAGTGTCAAAACGCGGAGCATCTTTAGTCGATCAATATTGGGCACAGAAATCAGGTGATCTAGTTTTGTCGTCGGCGCGACTTTTTTTTGAACATTTTTATGCTGGTTTTTTTTCTGAACATTCGTCGGCGCGACTTGGTATGTACTTTTTGGTAGGCATTTTCTTTGGCGGGGATACTTTTGGTTGGCGTTTAGCTAGACAAATTTGCAGCTGTGGTGCTAACTGATGTTGTTAATTATGCCAAGTCATAAGTAGTTGAAGGACCAAATAATTAAGTACTACATCGGTCTTATACAATTATCACTCAAACCATGCTGTATACATTCATTCGAGTGACAATTAATATAGGACAAAGAGAGTGCACCTCTAGCTGCCAGTTTGTTTGGAGTACTCTAGGGAGACAGTTTCTTGCCACAACGCACAACGGATGCTGTCAAATTGTGCTATTATGGTGGAAACACGAGGACATATAATACTATGTTTCCTTCACATAAAAATTATACTTGAATCGTGAAGCTTTTTGTAAAGGCTTGTGACTTTGGCTTGTTCTTTTGCATCCTTCACCGAATCGGGAGGAGAATAATTAACAAAAGTTGGTGTAGTCTTCTTAATTGCATTCTACAGTAGTACTCCCTCTATGAACTATTTAGTGATCTAAAAGACCTTATATCAGGGAGTGGCAATTTAAATCAAACCTGTGTTGTTGTTTAACTCTCTGTGCCTTATCAATCGAGACAGATCTGTGAATATTATGCAGTAGGATGCTTAGAGCAACTCTAGCCGACCCCGCATCCCGCCCCGGCCCGCAAAATAACCGCCAAAGTGCGGGTCGGGACGGAAAAACCTGCACGACTAGACCCCGCATCCCGCCCCGGCCCGCAAATATTTTTGCGGGGCGCGGCAAAACTTCTCCCCCAACCTCTAGTTTCACGGGCTAGGAGGCCGACCCGAGCGCAGCCCCCATCCGCAGCGAGATTTGGCGGGAGGGACATTTCCGCGCGCCCTTTCCCGCTCCCCCACCCTCCGCCACCATTACCCCCGCCGCCGCACGCTCCGGTGCATCCTCCGCGGCCGTCCCTCGCCGCCATGGACGACTCCCAGCTGCCCCCCGTCACCGTCGAGGTCGTGCATGCCCCTTCCCCTCGGGCGGATCTCATCGCCGGCCATGTTGGCCCCGCCGTCACTCAAGCTAGTGTCGCGCCTGCCTGCAAGCGGCAGGGCAACGTGGTCGTGCAGGGCGGGAATCCGGCAGCCCCCGCCGCCAAGGCTCGTGCTCCCGGCGCCAATGCTGCCGCGCGATCTCGGCCACGGCGGAGAAGGTGACCAAGGCCGCGGCCGGCAAGAGGAAGAGGAATCCAGCTACAAACAAGGCGCATCCTTCATCCTCGAACTCCATCCCGGGAAGAAGTGCCCCGCCGATGCCGTCCAACAGCGTTGCTCCCCCCGCAAGCGAGGTGTTCGACGAAATGGCCGGAAGGTAAGCGTCTTTGGTCATCGTGCTTTCCTTTCGTTTTTGCCATTTGTTGCTAGCTCGTGACTTGTTATCGTTCAATATAGCGGTCGTTCAAACAATGCAACTGTCGAGTTCGTGAACTTGTTGGATACCAATGCCGTTCACATTGATCATGCCCAGTTTGCATTCAAGTACAATGAAATGGAGGGCGGTGTGGATGACCATGGTTGTGAGGACGAATTGGCCGAGATCGAAGTGGAAGCGTTTGAGCAATCGCAATCAAAATCTGGGAAAAGCCAAAGATCGAAGAACTACAGGATCTTGGAAGATCAAGCTTTGATCCAAGCATGGAGTGCGGTGTCTCTTGATGCATGCACGGGTACTTCTCAAACCGCCAAGAGATATTGAGGAAGGATCGAAGATCAGTACTTCTGCATCATGGCAAAGTATCCCAATAGGACTCCTCGCACATTTCGGTCGCTTCAAGGCCGTTGGGTGAACATCAAGCCTATGTGCAGCCGTTGGGCTGCTTGCTTGGAGCAAGTACGCAATGCACCTCCAAGTGGTACCATGGAATCCGACTATGTGAGTTTGTTTTGCTTTTGTTCAAGTTGTGCATAATCATATTTGCATCATGAGAATTGATTACATCACTTTGTTCTTCACATTGTGTAGGACAAGATTGCCCAATGTAGGTACAAAGACATGGAAGCTTCGGAAGGCAAATTCTTCAAACTAGAGCATTGTTGGGACTTGCTTCAAAAGTGCGAGAAGTGGAAGTTGATCGACAAAGAATCTCCACCGAAGAGAGGCTCGGTTATAAACATGGAAGAAGATAAGGATGATGATAGCCCAAGAAATTTTAACAAGCCTGATAGCGACAAGAAGACTAAGGAGAAGATGAAGGGAGAGCAAGAAGCATCGAGCTTGAGGGATAAGATTGATGCCATGATGCAATCAAACGAGTTGATGTTGTTGAAGTCATTGGAGCTCAAGAAAGAGTTGGCCGAGAAGAAGGCAAAAAAGAAGCAAGAAAAGTGGCAATTGCTCATGGAAGAGGGGCTCCGCGAAGCTGCCATTAAGGAGAGAAGAGCACGCGCCGCTGAAAACAAATCCATGTCTTTGTTGCTCGCCGAAGAGAACAATATCATGTCAATGAACCGCGATGACATGGACGACCTCGCCAAAACATGGCATGATATGGCAAGGAGAGAAATCTTGAAGAGCAGGATGGTCGCATCGGCTGGTCCGTGTTACAGTTCGGGAGATGTTTTCTCTGCTCCATATGGTGGCAATGTCGATGATTTCGGTGCGCGAGTTGGAACAAGCGCCGGAGGTGGATTCGGTGGTGCCGATGAACTTCAAGGTGGACTCGATGGCGCGGAGTGAAGGTCGATCAAGATGATGCCGGACATGGCCGTAACTTTTGCAAGGCCCTCTTTTGCGTTTCTCGTACTGAACCTGGCTTTTATTTGTGCCTAATACTGTGTTATGTTGTTTGAGTTTAAACTTATTTGTGGAAACTTATGTCAAATGCGAGAATTGAGCTTTTTCTGTTTCCGGGTCGACGGGGCGGTGTCCAAACAAACCCCGCAAAAGTCGACCCGTAAAAAAATATTTCACGAATATCCTTTTATACGGGTCCTTTTGGGGGTCTGCATCTGCGCCGGTCCGAGCTAGCCCGCAAAATCGGTTTCCCGCGAACTGCAAACGCATTTTGCGGGCTGGCGGGATGCGGGTCTGTTAGAGTTGCTCTTATCTAGCTAGCTACTCCGTACTGTTTAGTTTTTTTTCTAAGAAATCCGGCAGAAGATTGAAGACCGGTTGATTAAGGGCATCTTCAAGGAGGGCGCTTAACCGATAAATCGTGTGTGGACATGCAGCCACGCGAGGTCGTTATCATCACCACTTCTTCCCACGTGATTCATGCTACTCCAATACATTGATGCCGTATAACGTTTTCTGGTCAGCATACACTAATTGGTATAGTTCTCGTATTGCCTCTGCGCCCCAATAAATGGCTGGCATGGCAGGCTCACGCATTGAAACGATGGACGCATTGATTAGAATTGATTACACGGCAGTGAGACGTAGCTCCGTGGCACGAGAGAGCTATTTGCACCAAGCTGCAAAGCAAACTAATAATAGGTCATGAGGCATTGGCTTAACTAAACAAACGTGTTTATAATCAGGTGGTGGACATTGCAAGCTACTGTTTTGTACTCCCTCCGTCCGGGTTTATTAGGCCTCTCAGCATCACAAGCATGTCCTCTTTTATAAGGCCCCGCTTTGGAAAGGTGCATGCATGCAACCATTTCATTAGTTGCATTGAAAGCCATTTTTGTGGGTGCCATGGCTGGAAAATTAATATACTTCATGCGTGCTTTTTCATTGGCTGCATGCATGTGAGAGAGTGTATTGAGAATGGAATAGAAGAATTAATGTGAGCAAATTACTATGTGTCTTGGTCTAAGAGAAGTTGTCTTTAGGCCTAATAAACCCGGACGGAGGGAGTACTAGGATCTCAATCAGCCTAGGAACGGTCTCTGCAAAGTAGTGAATATTAACGAACATCTAACCTTTCGCCGTCGCTGGAGCTTGATGTCGTGGCCAGCCTTTTCTTGCAACACCAGGTTGAAGACGTGGCTATAGTGTTTTTTTTCTTCTTCTGTGGGTACAGTGTATTAGGAGCAGACTGCTAAGTGTTAAGTACATTGGAAGCCCGCACACTGGTCATAATCACACCAGCTCTCTCCACCTAGCATTTTTCAATTTGGAGTATTTTAGTTTCATCACATATTTCAGACTACTGATTTACAACTAAAATCCTTATATGTACGAATTTCTTACCCAAAAATAATCAGTTGAACATCATTCTTCATACTAGTTAACTCGAATCATGAAAAAGTCAGTGCGCCACTAAATAAAAAAATCAGGCAAAAAATTACTGGAAAGTAAAAATATGTGTACACGACCTATAGAGAATATTGATACCTCACCGATATGAGTGAATGAGTTTCTATTTCACTGCTTTGGTTGATTGCAAATCTGCTCTATCTATTACACTAGTATTGTATTAGTCGACAAATTAAGGCTAATCGTATGAAAGGTCTATTTAATCAATGCGCCGCTTATTAGCTATATACCAATAATTAAGGCTAACTACAGTATACCATTCAGTTTGTCTTGAAACGGTCATTATGAATAAAGCTTGTTGTGTCAGCATTTCATTTATTGAGCTGCCTATTGATGAGTGACATATAAATGGAGGCCTGGCCACCTAATCACAATTCCCAAATGCCATAAAATGGGTGGTGTGCACGCATTGATACATGTCAGCAACGCAATGAACACACTGCACGCATTTGTTAGCTATGATGAGCCAGGGACCATGAGACTTAGTATTCACATTTGTATTCACTGCCGTATAGCCCATGTCTGTCACGTATTGAAAATAATGCTATATTAAATACAGATCTCAAAGCATAAACATACGGATTGGATATGCTCCCCGCGTGGAACCATGTCCCAAAAATCCGCGTCCGGCGCTTAACTAGCTAAATAGGACGCACGCGTAGCGCTCCGCGGCTCAGTTGGCATCAAAGCAGAATAAAATCCCTGGTTTGGCCAGGAATTGAACGCAACGGCCAGGAAATCCATCCTGGCGCCCGTGTTGGAGATGCCTTAACCTGACCGCTCTCACTTACTCCAGTGCGTGTGCGTATAGGTGCACAAAGCTGTGATATAGCTATTTCATCGGTCCATCTTCACTAGCAGGAGCATTTTCTTTCCTTTTTTCGCAAAATGGTATCGTCCTTAATCAAGAGTCGAAAAAGCAGGTAGCTTTTGGTGTACGAATGTTGTCGTGACTCGTGTACTTTTTTTGGTTGACCAGAAAATTTGCATCGTGGGTGAAAATGCTCACTATTAATTTGTCATTAATGATGTTAATTACTTTGTCAAAGCCTAGTCTGAAGGGCCCAAAATAGTTAGTACTGTACTAAGTACTACGTGGTGCAGGTATTCGTAATGGTTTGTTTGACATACTGTATCTGCTTTGGGAAGTCTGAATGTCCTACTTGTGGTTAAAAAAACATGCACACATAAATATGTGTACATTTTTTATATTTATATGACACAATTAGAGACTTTACAGAAAGCTTCTTTTCAGAAGTTGGCCGGTAACCAAGCGCGGCCTGGAAAAAAAACTACTTCAGTCTAGAAGATTACTGGCTCACTTAACTCTCCAAATTGTTTTATTCTTAGTTTTGACCCCAATAAAGTAAAGTTCAACGTCTTGCACGCAATGATTGCTTTTCTTTCTCCTCTCGCAAGGCGACTAGAGAAAATCTTCCTCCTATCGATCTTCATGGACGAGCCCGTGGATTCGCCTTCCCTTCGCCTGCCGCTCCTGCAATCGGTGGCGGGGAGAGGATTTCTGGTGCCTCGGATCCGGCTAGTAGATAGGTATGGTTTTTTAATTCTCGCAGGGACAGTGTTTGGACGGATGACGACGCTTCTTCTTCCAGGCTCTGATCCTCCTCAAGTTCCACTTGTGCTAAATGTTGATTCCGAGGCAACTGTGCTGACCGGAGTTGCCAAAATATCACGTGCTAGCAGCCTCAAAGTTGGATAGCGTGTTCCACGAACTTTCCACCAATCTAACAAACTGAATTTATCTTTGGACAATGAAACTAGCTCATCTTCCTGGTAACGGTCTAGCTCAGATTTTATCCTAAAAGATGTTGGCCATTTTCAAGCATCACATTCATTGAAAAGTGGCATAAGGACTAGAACTCGCAAAGAAGAGAATGAGCAAGATGGATGTCCATAATCATCATCACTCTCAAGATTGTACTCCTCGAATACGCTTATTGTAGTATTTTAACGGGATGGCGGGTTTCGGGTTCAGGTATTATTGAAACAGGTTTGAACCCGTGAAACGTGCCAGGTTTTATATTTTATCCAACAACGGCTTCGCGGGGTTAAAAAGACGTCCATCTTCGTCCCCTAATAGGGTAAAAACCTGCGGGGACGCGGATTTCGTGGGCCATTGCCATCTTGACGTACGACGGCTGGAGGCCGGGTAGAAGTTTTTTTCTTAAGTAGCCCGGGTAGAAGTCTGGCGTTGGCATAGTTTAGCCGAAATTGCTGCACGTGACACTAGTTTAGCTTGGACGTCTGTTCAAAAGAGAAAAACTACTAGGACGCACACGTACTACATCGATCGATACAGTAGACTAGTGCACGCAGCATATAGTGGTACCAGTACTGTGTAGCCCTACATCTGCAACGAGTACTTGACACTGTTGGCGCCGTCTTGCGGGCTGCCGATCGATCGATCGACGCCCGGCCGGCTGGTGCAGCGCGCCGGCCGGGCACGGACATGCCGCAGGCGCCGCCAACACATGGCATGCATGCACATGCAAGCATGTCTGGCCAATTTGTCAGCCGGCTGTCACGCACGCTCGTATCGTGCGTCAAGTTTATTTTTTTTCCTGCGGGATGGTGATTTGTTTTTGTTTTTTTAGCTTAGGATGGTGATTAGTTAATGGGCTTTAATATTTCCTTTTTTGCGATAGTACAACCAACATTGAAAATTATAAGACTTACATCCAGAGACCAGCAAATGTGCTTTAAGCAGGATTGGAGCATCTACAACCGGGACCTTCAAAGGGGAAATATCTGGTACTCCCACCCTAGGGTGCTTCTGGTGCACCAAACTCGATAGCACATTTTAAAATGTTAAAAAATTCTAAAGAAAAAATCAGCACATTGACACAACATCAATGTGTGTTGTTAAAAAAATTCAAATCAAAATTCAAAACATTGCTCGAGATACAAAAATGACAAAATGGACACCAATGTGATAATGGGCCTAATCTAAAGCCCAACTTATGTTGTGTACTATTTATTGTTGAATTTGTCATTTATGTTTCTCAAGCTATGTTTCGAATTTTGATTTCTTATTTTTTGACAACATACTTTGATGTTGTGTCAATGTGCTGGATTTTTTTCAGAAATTTTTGAACATTTGAAAATGTGCTACCGAGTTTTGAAGCACCAGGAGCACCCTAGGGGTGGAAGTACCAGATATTTTCCCCCTCCCCCACCCTAAGCATCCGGACGGACATCCTCATCACTCATAATGGTCAAGAGCTTATGCATTTTTACTTGGGTGATACCAATTCCTCTGATATCGGGCAACATCACACACTAAAAAGAGGTGCCAAAGCAAGAGGTCCAACATCCACAACCTTTGAGGATGTGTTGTTGTTGTGTGAATCTTGGTTGGTCATAAGCATGGACCCAATTCCTCGAAATAAGACGGTGTCAAGTATTGGCAAAAAATCCACAAACACTACCATGAGCACAATAATTATGTGGAGTCGCACACTGTCCATACCACCTTCAACGAGGGCTTAATGAGACAAAAAGGCAAAAGTCAAAGCAGAAAGCACCAAAATAGGTGCTTTTTTGGCTTATAAGAAACAACCACCGCATTAGCTGTACAATGGTTCCCTGGTTTTCAGAACCGTTCAGAAGGTCATGGTCTAGTTTTTAATTTTTTTTGTATTATCTTTTTCCCTGTTTTTCTTTCACCAGATGTTTTCGGTTCCTTTTTTGTTTTTATATTTTTAGTCATTTTCAAAATGTTACCTTTTTAAAAAATCCTATTTTTTTTACCTTTTTTGAAATTCTATACAATGACTGCATTTTCAAACAATATCCCTGGCTTCAAATATCTTCAGTATTTTAAAATATTATTGTTTCCAAAAGTTATTCATAAATTCTAAAAAATGATCATATTTAAAAAAATGAAATTTTGATCATGTTTTTCAAATTTTGTTTGGAAATTCAAAAAATGTGCCCATCTTTAATATTTATTTATAGTACAAAAAATGTTTGCATTTTTTCGAATTATTCAGAATTGTTTGTAGTTTTAAAAAGTATTTGGATTTTACCAATAATATTCATATTCGAAAAAATAAATTTCCCCACAAATAAAAAGAAAAGGAGTTAAATTAGAAAATGACTAAATGATTGGTTCGTACAGTGACTGCACACTACCGTGTGTTGGTTGCGCTAAAATCCGTCGCTTCGCTAGGCATGCTCGCTACTTGAAAAAAGGTGTCCATCTAGTTTTCTAAAAAATCATGTGATTCTAAAAAGTGCTCATCCATTTAAAAAATGTTCATGTAGGTTTTAAAAACTGTACATGCCTTTAAAAAAGTTCATGTAACTGAAAAAACTCCCCTTTTTAAAAAATTGTGTAAATTTGAAAGTGGTCACACCTTTTAGAGAAATGTTTAGCATTTTTTCAAAATGATAGAGTATTTTTTAGAAAATAATTTGTATGTCTTCTAAAAATAAATAAAAAGGAAACATGGACAAGAAAGATAAAGGAAACATAAACAAAAGGGAAAAAAATATGAAAGATGTGTGTGTGTGGGGGGGGGGGGGGGACTCTTTGGATATCTATCATAATCCAGTTGTCGTGGCGCTAATGAAGTTTTATGTCCTTCCACATCACGCCGAAGCAGGGATATGAAGAAGGGATGTCGATTTCACAGAGAATTACCAGCGGCGAAGGAGATGTGACCATCAACTACTCGGAGATTATATGGCGAGCCCACTCCTTCGGATTCCCATAGTCGCTTATCGGATGGCCGTCACACGGCATCGTTGCCTTGCTTCTGATGTCGTGTGAATGGCCACCCGCTGCCTCCCCAACTAGCCCCGTAATGCCGCTTGTCGCGCCTTATGAAAGGCCAGCGTTCTTCCCTCTCGCTCAATTGACACACCATCGGGACGAGAGCTAGGCAGGAAGAACCTTATTCCATCTTCGGGGACGTTGCCGCCTCACCTTCTTGAGCAAGACACAAACCCCTAACAAATCTTCAAAAACACCTAAACACGAAACCCTCCCACCGGTAGGGGTTAGGATTCGGCGCGCCTACATGGCCCTAAAGCCACAAGAGATGAGGTAGATCGGCGGCGGCAACGGGGGGCAGTGGAAACCCTGTCGCATTCGCCTTGACTCGCGGGTGAAGGGAGCAAAGGGGCACATATGGGTCAGTACGTGGCTACTTATTAGGTTAATCAATTAGTTATTCTATGAATGTAATAGGGTGCTTGGATACGTTTTAGTCCCATGACTAAAAGTAGTGAGACTAAAACTTGCTAGCCTCACCCATGCTTGGATACAAATACTAAATAGACTAAAATTGAGTTAATGAGCATTTATTATCCTCCAAACCCTCCAATCCAGAACTCGCATGTGTTAAAGAAGAGGAGTTAAATGAGGAGAGAGAGGACTAATCCACATTTTAGTAGGGTTCGCCTGACTAAAACTTTTTAGTCTCAAGACTAGTTCTAGCCTCTCTTTAGTCAGGGGTGATTGAAACTTTAACCTCTAAAAAAGACTAGTTTTAGTCAGACTAAAAATAGTCCCTTGGATCCAAGCATGCTCTTAGAGTTATGACTAGAGGATTATTGGAACAGCGTGACTAATTTTCTGACCCTATTTATAGAATGAAACATGTGTTTTTGAATCAAGTGTGTGCTTATGAGTTATGACTGGAGGATTATTGAGAAGAATTTATGACCCGTTGACGGATGAGTCCTATTTTGAGGGAATTTTATGCATGTTTATTTTTTGATGATTCTGACTTTGCCAAAGTCTGTTTCAGCCATCATATTTTTTATGATTGCCTGCATAGCATTTTTCGTGATTCAAATTATGGCGACTTGTTTAGTTGTTCTAGTGCCACTAACTTCAGCTTTTGGCTCAGATCGGCGGCTGGAACGTGCAGCACCAGACGACGTACGAATCACTACTCCAGTTTCTTATTCCCATCACACGCATGGAGAAGGGTACGTGCCAGTGGAATAGTACTTTTATTTTTGGCGAATGAAAAGCTTTCATTGATTAAGTGGGATTATTACAGTCTGCATTACAAAGAATGCCTTGCCGTATATCCATAGATTTACCGTGTTTTGTTGTTTTTTTCTTGACGAAATCGTGTTTTGTTAGTTTGAATGAATACAAGGTATGGTGTATAGTTCTATCGGTCCAAACAAAATTGGTCCAGCTTATTTATATGACATGTTAAATAGTAAGAAATATTTTGGTGCTTTTTTTAAGTGTTCATGTATTTTGAAAAGTTATTGTTATTATAAAATATTTATAAAAAGTGTTTGCCCATTTTTAAAAATTATCTGTGTGGAAACCCCCCTCCCCCGCGTCGCCCTCCCCACGGGCGACTCGGGAGGCGACGCAGCCCTCAAGCGCTCCCTCCCCTCCTCCTCCCCCTCCCCCTGCCGCCGCCGGTGCTCCCCGCCGGGCAAAGCCCTGGTGGATCCGGCGGCGGCGGGACTTCGCTCCCAGGCGGCCTCCCCCCTCGAGCGTGGGGCTCGACGAGGCTGACGGAGCTGCGCTTCTCCGAACCTAGGGTTTCGCGACGGCGGCCCCAGATCCAGAGGGTCGGGCCTCTGGACTGGCGTGGCGAGCACGCGGGCGGCACGGCGCGACCCTTTGGGGGCGCGGCTGCGGCTGCTTGGCTGTGCCCCGGCGGATCCGGGTGGCGGAGGCTGCGGGCCGGCGCGGCAGCGGCCATGGTCGGCGGCGGCAAGGTGCAGGTGGCTGGTCTCCGCGACGGCGCCACTAGCCCTGCTCGACGTGTCCCGTGCGATGGCTGGCCTTGTCTGGCAGCCATCCAGCAGCTGCTGCACTGCGCTGGCCGGTGCTTCCCTACATCGACAGTGACAATACGTGGTTTCCCTCTCGGTGCTGGTGGTCCTCTCTGGCGATCTGCTTCCCCATCTCCTGTTTGCTCTGCTTCGGCGGTTTTGGGGTTCTGGTCTTGGGCCGGGCAAAATCCCTGCGCGGCGATGGCCTGCGCTGACAACGGCGACACCTGAGGGTGCCGTTACCTCCATGGAGGCGCTGTCATGGCCCAGACTGGACCCTCTCCTCGGGCACCGGGGGAAACCCTTGGTCCAGTTCCCTGGACAAGGCAGCGACGGCGTCTCAGCGCCGTTCCTTTCTTGAAAGCGCTGCTTGGGTCGCACTTGGAGTCCCCTATGCGTCAGCTGGAGATGGTGGCCTCCCCGGTCTTTCCGGCGAGGTTTGCTGGTAATGCGATGCTGTGATGAGGGCTGCAGCATGGAGCGTGGGCGTCCGGGGCGCAATGTACGCCGGCGCCGGCACGTCCAAGACGATGGCTTCGCTAGTTTTGGCTGGGTCCTGCCATCCACCTGCCGTCTCTAGGCACATATGGGTGGAAGGTACGTTGGCCCGGCCAGCCCTGGAGATGCAGTCTTCTTCGGAGGCGCCTGGCAACGGCTGTGACGCGGCCTTGAGGCTTTGTGTCTAGCTACCTTGCCATTCATGGTTGGAGGCTGGACAAGGCTAGACCTTTCGTTGTTGCGGTCTGTAGTTGGTAGCACCTCCTCACCTGCTTGTCTGGTGAGGACGATGGTGTGTGTGCGTGTGTCCCTCCTCCCGGGAGGTTGTACCTGTACTGCTGTTCTCTTCCTGTTCAATGAAATGAAACGCAAACTCTTTTGCGTTTTCTCGAAAAAAAATTATCCGTGTAATTAAAAAAGGTGTTCATCAAATTTTTTAAAACATGTAATTACAAAAGGTCTTCAAACATTTTAAAAAAAATCTTCATGTAGGTTTAAGAAGTATACAAGCCTTTAAAAATGTTGATGTAACTAAAAAATGCACCTATTTTAAAAAAAAACTGTGTAAATTTCGAAGTGGTCACATATTTAGAGAAAATGTTCAGTTTATAAAATGATAGGGTATTGTCCAAAAAATGTATATCTTCTAAAATGAAAAAAAAACTTGGACAAGAAAACAATAATAGAAACATAAACAAAAACAAATGACAAAAAAACGATGGGTATGGCTGAGGTTGCTAGTATGTTGGACCCGTGTATCTTCCTCTATATAAGAGCAACTCTAGCAGATGTGCTACATGTGGCCGATCGCCATTATAATCACCTGTGTGGCGATCAACATATAAAAAGGGGCTCTAACAGATCGTCATATGCGTCGTGATCGCCATATATTATGGAGCTCGCATGGAATATGGAAGCTGTGGAGGCCCCGCTCGGAGCTCTGTCCAAACCCAATTGTCGTGGCAGAAGTGAAGTTTTATATTTTTCATCATCACACCAAAGCCGGGATTTGAAGCGGCGCTGCCGTCGACATAGAAAATCACCGGCGAGTGGGGAGACATGACTGTCAAGCACCCGACAATTAAATGGCGCACCCGCTTGGTCAGATTCATGTAGCGACCCATCGAATGTCCACCACGCGACATCATCTCCTTGCTACGGATGTTGTGTGAATGGTCGTCGGACGCCCGCTGCTGCCCAACTGCCCTCTTACTAGCTCTGCGGTGGCCTATAAAAGGAGGATGACGTCCCCCCTCGCCCTATACAATCACCTCCTCGATGCCTCCCAATCATGACTTTGAGTCAACACCGCAGCGGAAGGAGCACCCTCTCATCTTTCGGTCCGAGGAGGAGGAAAAGCAGGACGAGCTGGATGAACCGCCCCCCTTTTGGGCTTGTACACAATGTCGTGAACACTAGTCGGGTGATGGATGTGGAAAGAGAGCAACATTTTTGGGACGAGCACTTACCCCCGTCTTCGGCGCCCGCACATGGCCTGCGGGACGAAGGCGCAGAACATTTTTCTGGTTCATCGCGCCCACGGTGCCGCCATCCACGCATGATCGGCGTGGGACGATGCCGTTTTGTGAGATTGCAGCGTCATACGCCGCATTCCACTGCTAGCAAATCCCGCGGTCGCCGTAGCCACAAGTAATTAGTTGTATGCTATTCATCGGCGTAATCAATTAGTTATTCTATGAATGTAAGTCACAATGCAACTAATTTTCTCTCGTTGTCTATAGGAATGAAATGTCTGGTTTTTGAATCAAATGTGTGCTTCTAAATCGGTGATTACTGGGAAAGAAGCGATGACTCAATGCCAGGTACGTCCTTTTTTTTGCGAGGACCCAATGACCCAATGACAGGTAGGTCCTACTTCAAGAGAATTCTATGCATGTTGATTTTTGGTGATTCTGATTTTGCCAAAATCCGTTTCGATCAGCCTTCATATTTTTTTATGATCGTTTGCATACCACTCTTGGTGGTTCAAATTATGACAACTCTATTGCTCTAATGCTATTAGAATTGCTCCGATGCTATTAGCTTCAGCTTGTGGCTCGATCGGCGGCTGGAACGTGCAGCATGACCTAGACGACGTGCGAATCGGTAGCCCATCTTCTTCTTGGCACCGCATGCATGAAGAAGGCACCCGTACCGTACGTATCAGTGGAATGTTTTACCGTGTTTCTTTTTTAGTTTGCAATGAAAAATATGTGAACCGGTGTACTGTCACGTACCATGGAAGATAAGCATAGAAAATCCCATAGTATGTGAACCGGTGTGCTGGAGGAGAAAAAGAGGAAATAGAGAAGTGACGTTTTGACCACGACGATCGGGCTTTCTTCGATTCCCTTGGAAACCATAATATCAAAGCACATGTGTGCATGTACTGCGTGCTTTTCAATGGTACACACAAGAAACAAAGAATTTGTGCGGACGTACGTTCGCCCGTGGAATGCGGAACCATTTTGGACTCAAAGTCTCGGTAAAGACAAAGTGATCGTACGTTTACACCAACGGTCATCGACTAGCTACAACACATGCATGCATGTCTATCATCAAATTGAATATATACTATGCTCCAATTTTGGATTGTCGCTATATATATTCCATACACTGCTAATGCTCCATCAGTGTACAAGAAAGTTTTCTTGCTTTCAGGCAGCGATGTACTCTCTGTAAACTAATATAAGACGCTTAAGATCATGTATAGAGCATCTCCAACGTCAACCTGCATATTTCGACCGTAAATGTTCTTTTTAGTCCGGACATATGTCCGGCAACTGATGCGGAAGCCTGCAATCCAACGCTAGTCGCAAACACTGACCTCTATTTTCTCAGACATGTTATCAAACACCTAATGTGCGGCGTGGCGACTTGGGCAGGACACGGACGCGCGCTGACGACGGCACGCGAGCTTGGGCACGGCCGCGCGCGCGGCCACGGAGGCAAGCGGGCTCTGGCGCGCGACCACGACGGCAGGTGAGATCGGGAAGCGGCCACGCCCACACGGCGACGTCACAGTGTGCCCCTATTAAACACTGATGCATCCATGAGTGTCTATTATTGTACACATTTTACCAGTCTTTTCCTCAATAGTAAAAGAAATGAAACCAACCCAAGGCCTAACCCTCGTTGGCATTTTTTTATAGGAGAAACTCCGCGAGCACTACGCATTCAAGACGGGACTTGAACTCGAGTGGGCTGGCAGCAACCTCAGCTGCCCAGCCAACGGGTCGACGCCCCATCCTCCTTTTCATCAATAGTAATGCAGCAATGCAGGAGTACAAATTAATGGGCAACTTAAATTATGTAGTTTGTCGGGCACTTTGTGCGACCCATGTGAGCATGTCAATGGCTTGCCATGCAAGGCTACTTAAACTGGCAAAATGAGAAGAGAGTTGCAAGACAATTAAGAATTTAAGATTCTTTCAAGATTATAGAGAATAATTAGTTGCAGACAGAAGCGATGCTGTGCTTAACGGATGTAGGGTTCTTCGGTGATATGCCAACGCCTCCATGTCCCCTCACCAACTGATTCGGCGCGAATATTGGCGCCCCTGTCCCGTTGCTGCAATTTCCTCTCTCAAGACTCTCCAGGTTCCTTGGGATTAGTTGTAATCAACTGGAGATCTTGGTCTCTGACTAATGACTACAGATGCACACCGTCGCTTCTAGATGCATGCATGCGTCAGTGGCAATGTGGCCGGTATGTGAGCTGCATGCATGCATGATACCTGCTCAGTTTCGGTTTTCGCCAGTTTTGTTAATAAATCAAACAGTTCTCTTCTTTTTAATTAATCGTTGGGGCAAATCTTTTCTCTTCGTTTTGAAAACAAAAAGATACCTGCTCAGTTAGACCTAGCCCATGCATGTGAGGAAATATGCACTTCATGCATGGATGCTTCTTGTACATTTCCAAGTTATTACAGCAATTCAGCGTTGTCATATACGCATCCACAATGTGGATTCGGAGGTTCTCTGACTGTTTTGTGTTGTTTCAGCTGGATCTTAGCCATCAATCTTGTTGATAAACATTTGTCGTGTTTTTCTCTAACATTTCTAATAGTATCGTACTAAGATTTTGCAGTGTTAACGAGTTGAAGGCCACTGTGATAAACTCATGAGCGATGATTGCAAGATAACACCACTGGTGCACTGAATTTTTCTTGAGCTGGAGGCATCGAGTTGAACTAAAAGGTGCGGAGGGAGATCCACATGGGGATTATGCACCACAATTGAAAACTAAAACTCTAATCTGACCTCTTTAGCAAAAGGAACCCCTAAGTACCAGGCTATAGTGCTGAATTAAAGAATTGATGTACGCCACGCTAGCTAGTTAGATCGTATCTTCATCTGAGCATCTTTAGTCGATCAATATTGGGCATAGGAATCAGGTGATCTAGTTTTGTCGTTGGCGCGACTTGGTATGTACTTTTTGGTTGCCATTTTCTTTGGCGGGGATACTTTTGGTTGGCGTTTAGGCAGACAAATTTTCAGCTTTGGTGCTAATTGATGTCGTTAGTCACACCAAGTTGAAGTTAGTTGAAGGGCCAATTAATTAAGTACACCTCTAGCTGCCGGTTTGTTTAACACTTGGAGCACTCTATAGGAAGACATTTTCTTGTCGTAGCGCATAACGGATGCTGCCAAATTGTGCTACTTCTGGTGAAAACAGAAGGACATATAACATGTTTCCTCAAAAAGGATATTATACTTGAATCATGTAACTTTTGTAAAGGGTTGTGAATTTGGCTTCTTTTGCCTCGTTTACCATTCAAGAGGAGAATAATTAGTCAATGTTCTAGTAATCTTCTTAACGGCATTCTACGGTAGTACTCTCTGTACAAAGAAATATAAGTGTTTATATCATTAAAATAGTGATTTAAACGCTTTTATATTTCTTTACGGAATGAGTAGCAATTTAAATGAAACTTCTACTGTTGTTTAACTCTCCGTGCCTTCTGCACAGTCGATTGAAGACAAATTTGTAAAGAGTATGCATCAGGTATTTATCAAGCTAGCTACTCCCTCCTTTCCGGTTTATAGGGCTCATAAAAATTTATTTTTTTGTTTTATAAGTCTCAATTCTACTAGTACTACTTTTCATCACATGTTTGAATTTCGAGGTGCACTAAATTACCCCGACGCAAGCAGTATCAGGAGAAAACTTACCAATGCATGTAGAAGTTCATGAAAATTTAATGGCCATGCATGCATTCATTGTAATTAATGGATCGATAAACATAACTTTTTGAGAAAAACGAGCGTACTCTTGTGCAAACTATGAAATTAATTCCACCAATCACCGTCTAACTTGGTTGGAGAGATTTTGAAATTGAGCCTTATAAATTGAAAAGGAGGAAGTACTCCGTACTGTTTAATCAGTGGGGAGGAACTTAGGAGTAACATCACACACTCCAATACAACTTTGTTTATGTGGCGCGTATTTAATGAAGAAAGAGGTGCTTGTGGTAACTAGCTAAGTTATCGGAACATCGCACACTCAAAGAAACAATGAGTCTATAACCTAATAAATATATCGTTGCATGACCCTACATAGATGTTCCTACCCACTATGGAGGTAGTAACATAGTCTAGGGAAGTGTGAAGTTACTAGCTTATATTCTTGCCCATTGTGACCAGCCTAACAAGTTTAATGGTCGTCTTTGTTTGGCATGCGCCGGCACGCATGTGCCCTGGCTGGGTTTGCTAGCTCGCTGGGCCACTGAATTTGTTCCCGGTGCCTGTTTAATTATTTTTGCGGGATGGAGACTAGTTAAATTTCCTGACAGGGCCAAAAGACCCGTGCTCGTTAATCAAGTATTTTCTCTGTAAATTAATATGAGAGCATTTAAAACACTAAAATAATTATCTAAATGCTTTTATATTAGTTTACAGATGGAGTACATAGAGAAAATGATGGGAATTGTGAAGTCAGGGAGACCAGTTTTGATTCGAATCATCATCAAAATTGGCCTATTTGCACTGGCTTAATCAGGTTACATGCATGCATGTTTCTGCATGTCAGGCGCTACGGAAATTAGTTAACTCTTCGGTTGCCTAATCTCTGCCATGTGTGATTCTGTTAAGAAAAATATAACAGTACAGTACAGGAGTCACACTGCACCCAGTCAACCTCCACTCCCAAGATTTCGTCTGCCAACGGTGGAATCGACACTTATCTGGTCATCTGGCGTTAGGGGCTGTTTAGTTTTAGGCCTAGCATTGTCACATTTTTTCACACATTTTTGCCAAGCTTGCCTAAGGTTAATTCATCAAAATGAAAGTCACAAGTTGGCAAGTCTAAGAGAATCTTGCCAGTTTTTTTATGTGTATGCCATGTAGGGCCCAAGTGAGGCTTGCCTAAGATGTGACTTGAACCAAACACTCATCTAAGTTGGTCAAACTTGCCTAACTTTAGATATGACAACCTTTGACAAAGTTAGTCACAAACCAAACAAGCCCTTAGTCTAAAGTCATGTGAAGAAAATCTCATGCCTAAAGCTTGACCTTGCCGCCAATTGAGTATATACTTCGGTGCCATGCAGCTCAGGTAACTTGACCTAAATTAATGCATGCCGGTAGGTCATGCGTTAGATTACGTACGTACTGCTCCCTCCATTTCTCTACTTCTCTACTACCTAAAAAAACGTAAGGTTTCCTCTCCACTCTTATGTTTCCCTCGCTTCGTCCAACCTCTCGTATAACCCCCCCCTCCCCTCAATCGATTTTCTTTTCTCCCCACCGGTTTTCTCCCGCCGGTTTTATCCTTGGTTTTTCTATTCCTTCCTTAACATGTAATTAATTCATGTATGGTAACCAGTCGCAATTAATTCATGCATGGTAATCTCTACTACTCCCTGTATTTCCTCCCCGCCTGATTTTCTATTTAAATCAGTTTTTATTTTTCCGGCTAAACCAGGATCAATCTTTGGTAACTCATTCAATTCTCTATGATAAGCGATCTCTGCTTTGGCAATGCATAACGCAATCCATTCACATCAATCACGCGCATATTCTTCTATTCCTTATCTTGGTTTATTTCCTGCCTTTTCCGCGTATCTCCATAAAAATATCTCCCTTCCTTTCCAGATTCCATCTCATTCATCTGATGATCGTGTGCCCACCGCGCTAGGGTACGCAAGACACTACCTGTGTCGTTGCTATGATCCCACTCGAGGAGAATAGGCCGGAGCACCATGACCATGGAAGATTGTGGTGTTGTTGAGTACTCGCCTCGAGTCTACGGCAGCAGTGCGGGACACCCGATGCCTACCAAACCCGCATCGCCTTTGCGCACCTACGTTGGTTGCCGCCGCTGAGCCCTTTTCTCGACGACAATCGCCCTGAGCATCACTGCCGAACCAGGCCTCCCACGAGCGTCTTCCACCGGTTAATGATTGGACGGCGGACTCAGCCTTTTGACCCACTCCATCGCGGCGTAGAACCGTCACCAAACGTTTTTCATCACCAAGCCACCAAGAGACGGGAAGCAAGAAGATGTCCTTGGAAATCACACAACTTTTTGGAAGGACGGAGTTGGCCAGACCCATCCTCCCGGGCAAAACGACTAGCTGAGCCTCAACTCCTGGAGACGGCGGCGAGCGGCGTGACAGAGGTCCTCAATGTTTTATAAAATGCTTTCCTGTTTATAATTTTCTGGTATGTTTCGTGTCTGCTTGATTCACTACACCATGCACCAAAATTCCCTACCGGTGTGTGTTGGGAAAAAGTCACCATTGCCGACCGACAATATGTCAGAAAAATTTCTAACGGACTGTGGGTGGGGAAACATCTGTTCAGTGACACACTATCGGTCGGGAATGCTGTAACATATATCATCAAACAGTCGGTCGGGAAACCCATTATGGCCCACGGACCGTCGGTCGGTAAATAACGCCGACCGACATTCTGAAGCTAACTGGGCCTCACACGCGAACGACCAAATTTTAGCGCCAACAAACGGCCCAACCCGCGAACATTTTCCCCCAAAAACCCAATCTCCCTAAAAAAACCAATCTCTCCTTCGTTCCCCTCGCACGTACGCACAGGACAGCCAAATCCCTAGCGCTAGCTCGATCTATTCGTTCCCCACGCACGCTGCCAGGCTCCCTCCGGTCGATCCCACACTCCCACTACCGGCCCACGCCGTCCAACCGCTGCCCCACGCCGCCCTCCCTCTGCAGCGCCGCTCCACCGTCGCCCCACGTCGCCCTCCCTCTGCGGCGCCGCTCCACCGCCGCCCTCCCTCTGCAGCACCGCCCCACGCCATCCTGCCCCGTCAATGTCGCCCAATGCCGTCCTGTCTCTCCGCCGCTGGCCCCATGCCCTAGTGCTCTCTCTCTCTCCGGGTGCCTCTCTTCAACCAGCAATAGGCGTGTGAGCATCTTGGGAAGCGGCAAGCCACCCTCCCTGGACTGACTTCCCCCATCTCCACCGTCCAGCTCTCGAAGACACGCAGCGGCAATGGCAATGGTTGATGCGGCTGAGGTACAACTCTTCCCTCTCTATCCTTACCTCCCTCCCCCTCCCCCCCTCTCTCTCTCTAGGCTTTGTTGTGAGAGTGGGCTGGTGGGGAACGGGGAGCTCCGGCAGTAGTGAACGCCTACACCTCTTGCTTTTCTTCTCCAGTTTGATGTGTACTGCAGCTAGCCTGATTGTGAGATACTATGCAGGCAGAAAATGTGATAATCAATGTATAGAGTAGAAGCTTGGTGGTAGCAATATGAACTAATTCTAGAAGTTGAGCTGTTGTGTGCAAATTTTGATTTTTTCCCATTGCAATTCTGTCCTTTAATTTCACCGTCCCGATAGAAAGGAATTTGTAGTCATCGGTATCGAGTTTTCTTGTTTGGATGATCTGAAGACAAATGAAGAAGAGTTTAACTATAAAGTTAATACACAAAAAGAGCGCTGAGGAGCTAAATATTGTCATGCATATGGATTAACCTTGCCAACAGTATGTATTACTTCATTAAAAAGCATCATCTTGACTTTTAGAATCATGTTTCCTTTAAAAACATGCAACTCGGACATACATCCAAAAAACCGGAGTCTCTGAAAACATACAACTTAACTGACCTGATGTTATACCTAAATTTCAGTAACAAAAATTTTAAACTTGAGTTTCTCTTTTGTTTACTGAAGTAGATTTTGCAGTGAAAGAAAACATGGCAGAGAGCTGTAAATATATCATTATTAGAAAAGAGGGCTTTGGTCCAGGCCGGGTTAGCCCATTAGTCCCGGTTCAGTCTAGAACCGGGACTAATGGGGGCATTAGTCCCGGTTCGTGAGCCCAGGGGCCACGTGGGCCATTTGTCCCGGTTTGTCTGGACCTTTTAGTCCCGGTTGGTGCCACGAAGCGGGACTAAAGGGTGCGATGCCCATTAGTACCGGTTCGTGGCACCAACCGGTACTAAAGGTTAGACCTTTAGTCCCGGTTCGAGCCACCAATCGGTACTAATAGGGTTTGAGGCATTAGTACCGGTTCATGGCACGAACCGGTACTAAAGGTCCCATTTTCAAACTCTACCCACCTGGATCGCCTTTTCAGTTTTAAAAAAAATAAAAGAAAATGATGAAAATTTCAAAAAAATAAAAGAAAACAAGTTTCCCGTGTGATATGTGGTCTAGTTGTTGGGAAAATTTGCAAATGTGAATTTCGACTTTATTTGCAAAATCTCTCTTGAATTTAGTAAAATGGGCATAACTTTTGCATACTAACTCGGATGAAAAAGTTTTTTATATGAAAAATCATCTACTCGAAAAGTTACATCCAAATTTAACTAGGGAGGAACCCTGTTAAACATTTTCAAAATCCTCAAAAACCTAACAGAAAAAAAGTTACGGGGCTTTTAAGATCTGGAGGCAAAAAAAATCATCAAATTTCAGTTTTTTTGAATTTTTGTTAAATCTGGTCAAACTACTTATTCAAGAAGTACTAGTGTTACTAAATAATTATTCAAGAATATTAGTGTTACTAAATAATTATTTCAGTTTTTTTGAATTTTGGTCAAATTTGGTCAAATTATGGTCAAACTGTAGTCAAACAATGGTCAAACTAATTATTCAAGAAATATTAGTGTTACTAAATAATTATTCAAGAATATTAGTGTTACTAAATAATTATTTCAGTTTTTTTGAATTTTGGTCAAATCTGATCAAACTATGGTCAAACTGTGGTCAAACAATGGTCAAACTAATTATTCAAGAAATATTAGTGTTACTAAATATTAGTGTTATTTTTTAGAACAATAGTTTCAAACTCAAACAGTGAAATGTGTGACTTCATGCTCAAGCTAAATTTCTGAGGTTAATAGGATTGACATCTTACTATTGTCAGGCTCAGGCTGGAGTAGTGAGAGGATGGATGACCGTCCGGGAAGTTAGATGATTTGGAATGATGAGGGGTAATTAGAGATTAGAGGTTAAATTGAGCAGTGATGAGGGGTGATTAGAGATGAGAGGTTAAAATAATTCAGAAATTTGAAAATAAAAAAAACATTCCAAAAAAAATTCATTTTTTTTAAAAAAAAATCATAAAAATTCCTTTAGTACCGCTTGGTGTTACCAACCGGGACTAAAGGTGGACCTCCAGGCAGCGGCCATGTGGAGATCCTTTAGTCTCGGTTCGTGTTAGAACCGGGACTAAAGGGGGAGGCTTTAGTAACGACCCTTTAGTCCCGATTCCAGAACCGGGACTAAAGGCCCTTATGAACCGGGACTAAAAGCCCTTTTTCTACTAGTGTATAAAGCACAGCATCTCAAAAGTGATCTGTCTTGTTTTTTCTACAGGTAACATAGAGGAGCACTGTTGGTAACATTGAGCCAACAAAGAGAAGTTGTAGAATATTTGCTGCAACCACTAGGTGAGTTTCTCTTCCCCACTCAAGTCCAGAGGCCCTCCATATGTGTGGATATCATGAATATGTAGAGATGCCTCCTCATGTTTGACACTGACTTTTATATTGTCTAATTATTTTGGTTATTAGGATTCTTGCTGCCAACGACTCAGCTTCCAGCAGTGGTGCAGCGATCCCCCTCCCATGCTTCTCGTTGCATCCTCCACTAGTTGGTGAGTCAACCACAGCTTTGATCCATTTTATTTATGGTGGTATCTGCCTTTACTATGTGTACTACCATTGAATTGGTTCTATGATTCTTCGTTTCTTTTCCGCGCCAATTTATTTACAATACTTAAATTGATTCCTTGCATTCTCTGGTTTTGATATTATTCGTTCAGGATTTAGTGTTGACTTGGTAGTAACCAGTTGTGAAGCTAAGATACCATGGATAAAGGTTGGATGGATGCGCCTAGGTATAACGCCGCATATATATTTTGTTTTGCTTATATGCTGAAACTATATATAACACACTACACATGTACACTTGCATGTAGGCATACAGAGAAGTACTTACAAGGGCTCGCCAAATTCCTAGGCTATGCATTTAATAAATCATTGGTTGAGAATAAAATCTTATGTCCTTGCAAAAACTGTGTGAACTCGTACTGGAGAGAAGAGTCTGAAGTCCGCGAGCACCTGGTTTGCGAGGGATTTGTAGATGGCTACAAACAGTGGATGTTTCATGGAGAACGTGTCTCTTCTTCTTCCATTCCTCCAAATCTAGATGAGGGTGACGATAGGGATGAGGGCGATGATATATCTGATTTGCTAAGAGACCTTGCTGCTGGTTTGGATAAAGGGGGAGATCTTGAAGATGATTGTTGTTTAGATCAGGATGATTCTTTTCTAGAATCTCTCCACAAACTTGAAGCTGATTCTAGACAAGAGCTATATCCAGGCTGTAAGAATTTCTCAAAGCTTCATTTCCTAGTGAGACTTCTTCACACCAAACTGCTTGGAGGGTGGTCTGATAGAAGTTTTGATCTGCTGTTAGATCTACTAAAAGATGCTTACCGTCAGTCCGCAATACCCAAAAACTCCAATGAAGCTAAAGAACTAGTCAAATGCCTAGGACTTGGGTATGTTAATATCCATGCATGTGAAAATGATTGCATTCTATTTTGGAAGAACAATGCCAATGCCAATTCATGCCCAGAATGTAAGGCTTCAAGATGGAAATCTGAAAGGAAGAGTGCAGATGGGAAACGTGTCCACAAGGTTCCTAAGAAGGTTCTTCGTTACTTCCCAATAAAGAAGAGGTTTCAAAGGTTGTTTGTGTGTTCCAGAACTGCGGCTCTCACAAGATGGCATGCAGAAGAGAGCACACAAGATGGCTTGATTAGGCATCCTAAAGATTCCCTCCTTTGGAAAGATTTTGATGAAAAAAATAAAGATTTTGCATAAGACAGCAGAAATCTTAAGCTTGTAGTATGTGCCGATGGTTTTAATCCATTTAGATCCATGAATCTCAGCTATAGCATTTGGCCAGTATTATTGATTCCTTATAACTTTCCACCCTGGATGATTATGAAGCAATCAAATTTCATCCTATCACTGTTGATTCCTGGCAGAAATTCTCCTAGTAGTGATATTGATGTCTATCTTGAGCCACTAGTTGATGATATGGTAGATATGTTTCTTGATGGTGTTAGGACCTATGATGCTTCAACCGGAGAGTATTTTCAGTTGCATGCTGCCATAATATGCACAATTACGGATAAACCGGGTCTTGGGTCTTTGGTTGCCTGTGCTTCCTCTGGAGAAGGAGCTTGCCCTGAATGCCACTCTCAATTATGTTCTCTTAGGCTAAAAAATGGTAGCAAGACTTGCTATATGTGGCATTGTAGGTTCTTACGTGTAGATCACCCCTTGAGGTATGATACACGCACATTTGGTGACATAGAACGTGGGACAGCACCCATTCCACTTTCCGGTAGGCAAATCTTAGAGCTGACAGAAAATATGCAAACCAAGTTTGGAAAGGATCCTATAACGAAGAAGCCTAGAACTAAGAAACGTAAGAAAGGGGATCCGCTGATCATTTGGAAAAGAAAGTCTATTTGGTTTAAACTACCATATTGGAAGGATTTGAAGATGCATCATAACTTTGATATCATGCACATAGAAAAAAATGTGTGTGAGAACATAGTTAACACTTTGTTGGCAGTCAATGGAAAAACCAAGGATAATATTAATTCTCGATATGACCTTCAAGCACTAAATATTAGAAAGGATCTTCAACCTATTTATCTTGATGATGATGAAGTTTTTTTCCTCCGGCACCTTACACAATGAATTCTGATCAATAGAGGACATTTTGCAAAGTATTTAAAAATGCCATGTTTCCTAATGGTTATGCATCTGACATACGCCGTAATGTGCACGTTAAGGAGAAAAAGTTAACTAGGCTAAAGAGCCATGACAACCATGTCCTTTTGCAAGACTTGCTGCCACTTGTAGTGAGAACCAGAAAGAGTGAGTGCGGTACTGATTCGTGTGAGCAGGTTATTCGCATAAGTGACATGCAAAG
Organism: Triticum aestivum; assembly: GCF_018294505.1. NCBI lineage: Eukaryota > Viridiplantae > Streptophyta > Magnoliopsida > Poales > Poaceae > Triticum > Triticum aestivum. Next base: position 43,379,570 of record NC_057807.1, read on the forward strand.
GTTGCAGGATGAAATAGCTGAGACCTTGAGCCTTCTAGAGGCAAAATTCCTCCCATCATTTTTTGATATTATGGTGCATTTGATGGTTCATCTTCCAGCACAATCAACCCAAAATCCATATTCCACTTAATGGGGATGGCCAGCCTGTTGGGCCAGATGCAACTGAATTTGCCAATTTCATTGGTACATTGGTGAGGAAGCATATACCGCCCGCAGAGTTACATTGGCGAGATGTTGATGTAGAGAAAAAGTTGTTAGTGTGGGAGACCTTGAAGGTAGAAATGAGCATAATTTATAACTTACACACTTTTTTAATGCCATCTAACTGAGTGTCCTGTTTTGTTGGAAATATGCCCTAGAGGCAATAATAAATTAGTTATTATTATTATATTTCCTTGTTCATGATAAATCGTTTATTATCCATGCTATAATTGTATTGATAGGAAACTCAGATACATGTGTGGGTACATAGACAACACCATGTCCCTAGTAAGCCTCTAATTGACTAGCTCGTTGATCAATAGATGGTTACGGTTTACTGACCATGGACATTGGATGTCATTGATAACAGGATCACATCATTAGGAGAATGATGTGATGGACAAGACCCAATCCTAAGCCTAGCACAAAGATCGTGTAGTTCATATGCTAAAGCTTTTCTAATGTCAAGTATCATTTCCTTAGACCATGAGATTGTGCAACTCCCGGATACCGTAGGAATGCTTTGGGTGTACCAAACGTCACAATGTAACTAGGTGGCTATAAAGGTGCACTACGGGTATCTCTGAAAGTGTCTGTTGGGTTGGCACGAATCGAGACTGGGATTTGTCACTCCGTGTAACGGAGAGGTATCTATGGGCCCACTCGGTAGGACATCATCATAATGTGCACAATGTGACCAAGGGGTTGATCACGGGATGATGTGTTACGGAACGAGTAAAGAGACTTGCCGGTAACGAGATTGAACAAGGTATCGGCATACCGACGATCGAATCTCGGGCAAGTACAATACCGCTAGACAAAGGGAATTGTATACGGGATTGATTGAGTCCTTGACATCGTGGTTCATCCGATGAGATCAGCATGGAACATGTGGGAGCCAACATGGGTATCCAAATCCCACTGTTGGTTATTGGCCGGAGAGTTTTCTCGGTCATGTCTGCATGGTTCCCGAACCCGTAGGGTCTACACACTTAAGGTTCAGTGACACTAGGGTTGTAGAGATAATAGTATGCGGTAACCTGAATGTTGTTAGGAGTTTCGGATGATATCCCGGACGTCACGAGGAGTTCCGGAGTGGTCCGGAGGTAAAGATTTATATATAGGAAGTCCAGTTTCGGCCACCGGTAAAGTTTCGGGGGTCATCGGTGTTGTACCGGGACCACCGGAAGGGTCCCGGGGGTCCACCGGGTGGGGCCACCTATCCCGGAGGGCCCCATAGGCTGAGGGGGCGTGGGAACCAGCCCCTGGTGGGCTGGTGCGCCCCCCTTGGGCCTCCCATGCGCCTAGGGTTAGAAACCCTAAGGGGTGAGGGTGCCTCCACCTGTCTTGGAGGCCAAGCCACCCCTAGGGCCGCCGCCCCCCTCCCTAGATGGGATCTACAAGGGGCCGGCGCCCCCCTAGGCCCCTATATATAGTGGAGGGGAGGGAGGGCAGCCGCACCTGAGTCCCTGGCGCCTCCCTCTCTCCCGTGACACCTCTTCCTCCCCGCTTGCGCTTGGCGAAGCCCTGCCGGGATCCCGCTACTTCCACCACCACGCTGTCATGTTGCTGGATCTCCATCAACCTCTCCTCCCCTTGCTGGATCAAGAAGGAGGAGATGTCTCTCCCAACCGTACGTGTGTTGAACGCGGAGGTGCCGTCCGTTCGGCGCTAGGATCATCGGTGATTTGGATCACGCCGAGTACGACTCCATCAACCCCGTTCACTTGAACGCTTCCGCTTAGTGATCTACAAGGGTATGTAGATGCACTCCCCTCTCTCTCGTTGCTAGTCTCTCCATAGATAGATCTTGGTGACTCGTAGGAAATTTTTGATTTTCTGCTACGTTCCCCAACAGTGGCATCATGAGCTAGGTCTATTGCGTAGATTCTTTGCACGAGTAGAACACAAAGTAGTTGTGGGCGTTGATTTTGTTCAATATGCTTACCGTTACTAGTACAATCTTGTTTCGACGGTATTGTGGGATGAAGCAGCCCGGACCGACCTTACACGTAAACTTACGTGAGACAGGTTCCACCGACTGACATGCACTTGTTGCATAAGGTGGCTAGCGGGTGCCAGTCTCTCCCACTTTAGTCGGATCAGATTCGATGAAAAGGGTCCTTATGAAGGGTAAAAAGCAATTGACATATCATGTTGTGGTTTTTGCGTAGGTAAGAAACGTTCTTGCTAGAAACCCATAGCAGCCACGTAAAACATGCAAACAACAATTAGAGGACGTCTAACTTGTTTTTGCAGGGTATGCTATGTGATGTGATATGGCCAAAAAGAATGTGATGAATGATATGTGATGTATGAGATTGATCATGTTCTTGTAATAGGAATCACGACTTGCATGTCGATGAGCAAGACAACCGGCAGGAGCCATAGGAGTTGTCTTAATTTATTGTATGACCCGCGTGGCATTGAACAACGCCATGTAATTACTTTACTTTATTGCTAACCTGTAACCATAGTAGTAGAAGTAATAGTTGGCGAGACAACTTCATGGAGACACGATGATGGAGATCATGATGATGTAGATCATGGTGTCATGCTGGTGACGATGATGATCATGGAGCCCCGAAGATGGAGATCAAAAGGAGCAAAATGATATTGGCCATATCATGTCACTACTTTGATTGCATGTGATGTTTATCATGTTTATGCATCTTATTTGCTTAGAACGATGGTAGTAAATAAGATGATCCCTCATTAAAATTTCAAGAAAGTGTTCCCCCTAACTGTGCACCGTTGCGAAAGTTCGTCGTTTCGAAGCACCACGTGATGATCGGGTGTGATAGATTCTAACATTCACATACAACGGGTGTAAGCCAGATTTACACACGCGAAACACTTAGGTTGACTTGACGAGCCTGGCATGTACAGACATGGCCTCGGAACACAAGAGACCGAAAGGTCGAGCATGAGTCGTATAGTGGATACGATCAACATGAAGATGTTCACCGATGATGACTAGTCCGCCTCACGTGATGATCGGACACGGCCTAGTTGACTCGGATCATGTAATCACTTAGATGACTAGAGGGATGTCTATCTGAGTGGGAGTTCATTAGATGAACTTAATTATCCTGAACATAGTCAAAAGCCCTTTGCAAATTATGTCATAGCTCGTGCGTTAGTTCTACTGTTTTAGATATGTTCCTAGAGAAAATATAGTTGAAAGTTGACAGTAGCGATTATGCGATCAGTAGAAAGCTTATGTCCTTAATGCACCGCTCAGTGTGCAGAACCCCAAACGTCGTCTGTGGATGTTGCGAACATCGGACATACACGTTTTGATAACTACGTGGTAGTTCAGTTAAACGGTTTAGAGTTGAGGCACCAAAGACATTTTCGAAATGTTTCGGAACATATGAGATGTGTCGAGGGCTGAAATTAGGATTTTAGGCTCGTGCCCACGTCAAGAGGTATGAGACCTCCGATGATTTTCTTAGCCTGCAAACTAAGGGAGAAAAGCTCAATCATTGAGCTTGTGCTCAGATTGTCTGAGTACAACAATCACTTTAATCGAGTGGGAGTTGATCTTCCAGATGAGATAGTGATGTTTCTCCAAAGTCATTGCCACCAAGCTGCTAGAGCTTCGTGATGAACTATAACATATCAGGGATAGATATGATTATCCTTGAAGTATTCGCGATGTTTGACACCGTGAAAGTAGAAGTCAAGAAGCAGCGTCAATTGTTGATGGTTGGTGAAACCGCTAGTTTCAAGAAGGGCAAGGGCAAGAAGGGATACTTCATGAAATAGCAAATCAGCTGCTTCTCTAATGAAGAAACCCAAGGTTGAACCCAAACCCGAGACTAAGTGCTTCTGTAATAAGGGGAACAGCCACTGGAGCAGAATCACCCTAGATACTTGGTAGATGAGAAGGCTGACAAGGTCGATAGAAGTATATTGGATATACATTATGTTAATGTGTACTTTACTAGTACTCCTAGTAACACCAGGGTATTAGATATCGGTTCGGTTGATAAGTGTTAGTAACTCGAAATAAAAGTCTATGGAATAAACGGAGACTAGCTAAAGGTGAGCTGACGATATGTGTTGGAAGTGTTTTCCAATCTTGATGTGATCAAGCATCGCACACTCCCTCTACCATCGAGTTTGGTGTTTGCGTTGAGCATAGACATGATTGGATTATGTCTATCGCAATACGGTTATTCATTTAAGGAGAATAATGGTTACTCTGTTTATTTGAATAATACCTTCAATGGTCTTGCACCCAAAATGAATGGTTTATTGAATCTCGATCGTAGTGATACACATGTTCATGCCAAAAGATATAAGATAGTAATGATAGTACCACCTACTTGTGGCACTGCCATGTAAGTCATATTGGTATAAAACACATGAAGAAGCTCCATGTTGATGGATCTTTGGACTCACTCGTTTTCGAAAAGATTGAGACATGTGAACCATGTCTATTGGTATATACGCATGAAGAAACTCCATGCAGATGGACAATTTAGACTCACTTGATTTTGAATCACTTGAGACATGCAAATCATACCATATGGGCAAGATGACTGAAAGCCTCGGTTTCAGTGAAATGGAGCAAGAAAGCAACTTGTTGGAAGTAATACATTTTGATGTGTGCAGTCCAATGAGTGCTGAGGCACGCAGTGGATATCATTATGTTCTTACTTCACAGATGATTTGAGTAGGTACTGAGAATATTTACTTGATGAAACACAAAGTCTGAATTATTGAATGGTTCAAGTAATTTCAGAATGAAGTTGAAGATCTTCGTGACAAGAGGATAACATGTCTATGATATGATCATAGAGATGAATATCTGAGTTACGAGTTTTGGCATGCAATTAAGACATTGTGGAAATTGTTTCACAATCAATACCGCCTGGAACACCATAGTGCGATGGTGTGTCTGAACATCATAGTTGCACCCTATTGGATATGGTGCGTACCATGATGTCTCTTATCAAATTACCACTATCGTTCATGGGTTAGGCATTAGAGACAACCACACTCACTTTATAGGGCACCACGTAATTCCGTTGAGACGACACCGTTTGAACTATGGTTTGGAGAAAACTAAGTTGTCGTTTCTTAAAAGTTTGGGGCTGCGACGCTTATGTGAAAAAGTTTCAGGTTGATAAGCTCGAACCAAAAGCGGATAAAATGCATCTTCATAGGACACCCAAAACAGTTGGGTATACCTCCTAATTCAGATCCGAAAGCAATAGGGATTGTTTCTTGAATCGGGTCCTTTCTCGAGGAAAAGTTTGTCTCAAAAATTGAGTGAGAGGATGGTGGAGACTTGATATGGTTATTGAACCGTCACTACAATTAGTGTGTAGCAGGGCACATGAAGTTGTTCCTGTGGCACCTACACCAATTGAAGTAGAAGCTTATGATAGTGATCATGAAACTTCGGATCAAGTCACTACCGTACCTTGTAGGGTGAAAAGGATGCGTACTACTTGAGAGTGGTATAGTAATCCTATCTTGAAGGTCATGTTGCTAGACAACAATGAACCTACGAGCTATGGAGAAGCAATGGTGGGCCCATATTCCAACAAATGGTTAGAAGCCATGAAATCCGAGATAGGATCCATGTATCAGAACAAAGCATGGACTTTGGTGGACTTGCCTGATGATCGGCAAGACATTGAGATAAATGGATCTTTAAGAAGAAGACAGTCGTGGACGGTAATGTCACCATCTATGAAGCTCGACTTGTGGCGAAGAGTTTTTCACAAGTTCAAGGAGTTGACTACGATGAGATTTTCTCATCCGTAGCGATGCTTAAGTCCGTCGGAATCATGTTAGCATTAGCTGCATTTATGAACTCAGGCAGATGGATGTCAAAACGAGTTTCCTTACCAGTCTTCGTAAGGAAAGGTTGTATGTGATACAATCAGAAAGGTTTTGTCGATCCTAAGGATGCTAAAAGGTATGCTAGCTCCAGCGATCCTTCTAAGGACTAGAGTAAGCATCTTGGAGTTGGAATGTACGCTTTGATGAGATGATCAAAGATTTTGGGTTTATACAAAGTTTATGAGAAACTTGTATTTCCAAAGAAGTGAGTGGGAGCACTATAGCATTTCTGATGAGTATATGTTGTTGACATATTGTTGATCGGAAATGATGTAGAATTTCTGGAAAGCATATAGGGTTGTTTGAAAGGTGTTTTTCAATAGAAAACCTGGATTAAGCTGCTTGAACATTGAGCATCAAGATCTATGACGATAGATCAAAGACCGCTAAATGGTACTTTCAAATGAGCACAGACCTTGACATGATCTTGAAGGTGTTCAAGATGGATCAGTCAAAGAAGGAGTTCTTGCCTGAGTTGTAAGGTATGAAGTTAAGAGTTAAAGGTCAACCACGGCAGAAGAGAGAGAAAGGACGAAGGTCGTCCCCTATGCTTCAGACGTAGGCTCAATAGTATGCTATGCTGTGTACCGCACTGGAAGTGTGCCTTGCCATGAGTCAGTCAAGGGGTACAAGAATGATCCAGAAATGGATCATTGGACAACGGTCAAAATTGTCCTTGGAGTAAATAAGGACATGTTTCTCGATTATGGAGGTGATAAAGAGTTCAGCGTAAAGGGTTACGTCAATGCAAGCTTTAACACCTATCCGAGTGACTCTAAGTAGCAAACCGGATACGTATAGTGGAGCAACCATTTGGAATAGCTCCAAGTAGAGCGTGGAAGCATCATTTACAATATGACCTAGAGATTTGCAAAATACATACGGATCTGAATGTTGCAGACCCGTTGACTAAAACCTCTCTCACAAGCAAAACATGATCAAACCCCAGAACTCATTGAGTCTTAATCACATGGTGATGTGAACTAGTTTAGTGACACTAGTAAACTCTTTGGATGTTGGTCACATGGCGATGTGACCTATCAGTGTTAATCACATGGCGATGTGAACTAGATTATTGACTCTAGTGCAAGTGGGAGACTGTTGGAAATATGCCCTAGAGGCAATAATAAATTAGTTATTATTATTATATTTCCTTGTTCATGATAAATCGTTTATTATCCATGCTATAATTGTATTGATAGGAAACTCAGATACATGTGTGGGTACATAGACAACACCATGTCCCTAGTAAGCCTCTAATTGACTAGCTCGTTGATCAATAGATGGTTACGGTTTCCTGACCATGGACATTGGATGTCGTTGATAACGGGATCACATCATTAGGAGAATGATGTGATGGACAAGACCCAATCCTAAGCCTAGCACAAAGATCGTGTAGTTCATATGCTAAAGCTTTTCTAATGTCAAGTATCATTTCCTTAGACCATGAGATTGTGCAACTCCCGGATACCGTAGGGATGCTTTGGGTGTACCAAACGTCACAACATAACTGGGTGGCTATAAAGGTGCACTACGGGTATCTCTGAAAGTGTCTGTTGGGTTGGCACAAATCGAGACTGGGATTTGTCACTCCGTGTAACGGAGAGGTATCTCTGGGCCCACTCGATAGGACATCATCATAATGTGCATAATGTGACCAAGGGGTTGATCACGGGATGATGTGTTACGAACGAGTAAAGAGACTTGCCGGTAAAGAGATTGAACAAGGTATCGACATACCGACGATCGAATCTCGGGCAAGTACAATACCACTAGACAAAGGGAATTGTATACGGGATTGATTGAGTCCTTGACATCGTGGTTCATCCAATGAGATCATCGTGGAACATGTGGGAGCCAACATGGGTATCCAGATCCCGCTGTTGGTTATTGGCCGGAGAGTTGTCTCGGTCATGTCTGCATGGTTCCCGAACCCGTAGGGTCTACGCACTTAAGGTTCGGTGACACTAGGGTTGTAGAGATAATAGTATGCGGTAACCCGAATGTTGTTCGGAGTCTCGGATGAGATACAGGACGTCACGAGGAGTTCCAGAGTGGTCCGGAGGTAAAGATTTATATATAGGAAGTCCAGTTTCGGCCACCGGGAAAGTTTCCGGGGTCATCAGTATTGTACCGGGACCACCGGAAGGGTCCCAGGGGTCCACCGGGTGGGGCCACCTACCCCAGAGGGCCCCATAGGCTGAGGGGGCGTGGGAACCAGCCCCTGGTGGGCTGGTGTGCTCCCCCTTGGGCCTCCCATGCGCCTAGGGTTAGAAACCCTAAGGGGTGGGGGTGCCTCCACCTGTCTTGGAGGCCAAGCCACCCCTAGGGCCGCCGCCCCCTCCCTAGATGGGATCTACAAGGGGCCGGCCCCCCTAGGCCCCTATATATAGTGGAGGGGAGGTAGGGCAGCCGCACCTGAGTCCCTGGCGCCTCCCTCTCTCCGGTGACACCTCTTCCTCCCCGCTTGCGCTTGGCGAAGCCCTGCCGGGATCCCGCTACTTCCACCACCATGTTGTCGTGTTGCTGGATATCCATCAACCTCTCCTCCCCTTGCTAGATCAAGAAGGAGGAGATGTCTCTCCCAACCATACGTGTGTTGAACGCAGAGGTGCCGTCCGTTCGACACTAGGATCATCGGTGATTTGGATCACGACGAGTACGACTCCATCAACCCCGTTCACTTGAACGCTTCTGCTTAGCAATCTACAAGGGTATGTAGATGCACTCCCCTCTCTCTCGTTGCTAGTCTCTCCATAGATAGATCTTGGTAACTCGTAGGAAAATTTTGATTTTCTGCTACGTTCCCCAACATGTTTTCTCTCATTTTAATAGGCATTTTACGAGCTGGACTCAACTGCTTTGAGCTTTGTTATCAACACTTCACAGATAAAATGGAAGGATTGGAAGTCAGATTTAAAGATGTACAAGTTTGATGCTGCGCTCACTGATGCACAACTTATGAAAAGACGTGACAGCAGAATTAGTGAAGCTGACTGGAAGACCCTTATTACTTATTAGAGATCTTTGACATTTGAAGTAAGTCATCCTGCTAATCAAAACTGTAGTATATCTTTGCAGCACACTCTGTCCTGGACATAGATAAACAAATATGCATGTAATGATTCTCAAAACACAAACAATATGTGTGATAAATCTCCTTTACTTTTTGCTTGTAGTCTCGTAGTGCTATCGCCAAAAAGAATCGTGCCAATGCAGTACCTCATACATCTGGCAGCAAGAGTCATGCCCGTGTTGCCAATGAAATGGTAAAAACAATTACCCCAATTATAAATGATATGCCACTGCGATTTAGTGACTAATGCATATTGAAATAAATAAATGATTGTAGGCTTTCAAACTTGGGCATGATCCTCGGAGAGATGAAGTTTATATCGAAACACATACATGCAAGAAAGGGCAAATGAAAGGGAGTTATGTGCCGCAGGAAGCAACAACAATTGTAAGTCTCTTTTGCCATGTTTTTCAGTATTACTCAGAAATTGTAAAAGTACAATTTATAGAGCAAGTAAATATCATTTTGTAGAAAGAACTCATAGAGAGTGCTGAAAAGCACCCTGAATGGAAGGACAAAAGCATTAAAGAAGGCGATCTGTTTGCACGTGTATGTGGACTGAAGGAGCCCAGGGGTCGTGTCCGTGTGTTAGGTCTAGGGCCAACACCTCAAGATTTGGGCACACCGGGTACACGGGGTAAAGTGAGCACAAGAGTTCTAGTTGCAATGGTAGGGCGGTGAGAAGCTGAAAATCGCTTTAACATGCTCCAGGGGCATGTGCAACAAATGGAGGAATGAATGAACCGAATGGAATTAATGTTAGCTTCAGAAGGAAGGCATAATCTGGAAACTCCTAGCTCGCACAACGGTTCCAATTCTCGACAAGTAATGAACTATTTTCAGCTCTTTTCATTGCATCATTAATCCATCTTGCATGCACTAACTCTATTTCCATATTGTTGTCTGGTAGAACTCCGGAGTTGAAGCTGAGGAAGATATCGATGCTGAAGAAGATGTTGAACAGGATGATGAAGAGCCATTTGTTCATAGAAGAGTTGTTGCAAAGCCCCCTGCAAGAAGTTCATCAGCCCATGAAGATGAAAGCCTTGTAATCTTCACATCCTTACCTATATGTTTAAATTCTGTTTCATTTTCATGTTTCTAAAATAATCATTGATTCAGATTGGTATGGATGTGCTTCTATATGCATGGACTGGTCCTGAAACTCCTGTTGCCAAGGCAACGATTATCTCAGTTGACCCAGACACTATTGTGGGTGGAGAGCTCCTTGGACCAGCAACTTATGAGGTTCTTGTCAATGTTGCTATCAGAAGGGATGCCACTGTGCCTTATGAATATGATGGCTTACAAATTATCGCCGATGCTGTCACAAGGACCATTGCGTGGCCATCTAGCAAGGTAATCACCTACAATATGTGTTCTGTCCACTTATGTCAAATTGTTTGATTTGTGATACTAACTCATGATCACTTTGCTAGATGAAACCCTACAAACCAGGGGCATCTTCCTCATCCCGCCTCTAAGGTACTGTAAAATAGATGCTTCTTGGTGCTTTCTTTTGCTCAAAGTACACAAGTTGCTAAGGTACTGTCACACACCAAAAAATTATAGCACAACCATTGTGACCCCACACATTAGCCACCAAGATACTCAAATAGCACCAGCGATGTACTAGACAGCAACACATAAACTTGTAGGAGATGTACAAGTGTACAATAATTTCTAAATTTAATTTAATTTGTGCACTAAAGTACATCTACTGTTCTGAATATAATGGTCAGGTGCAATCGAAGTTTTGGATCTTAAAGTAGTCATACAATTATTTTGTTCTGCCACTAGAAATAAATTAGATTCATGTCCATATAGTACATTGTATCCTTATACAGAATCCTGATTCATGTCCATAAAGTAGTCATACAATTTTTTTTATAGTTTTGCTATTTTCTGAATCCTGTTCCTAGGCCCACATATTACATTCTATCTTCTTTGTTTCTCTTATGCATAACCTAATGGTTTCACAGGTTCTGGCTCTGATACCTATAAAGATTTGTATGTACAGTACATATGCTTCTCTGAAATTAATGGCTTACTTTAATATAATTTGTGGCATTCACATGCATATGTAATTCTCTGATGGTTTTCTAAATATAATCGTCAGGCGCCTGCAGTCTTTTCCAGCCTAGAGAAAAGAAAGAAAGAAAACTGGTGATTTTTTCTAGGAAAACTGACCATCGTGTGTCTGTACCTGAATGTGTTGCTCCCAATAATTGGCCGTATGCTATACTGCAACCAGATGATGCATTTTGCTCATATTTCTTGGTGAAATATATTCCATGGCCATCAGGCATTGATGCTCTATTATGTCTAACACAGTACAAATTCTAATTAAACATGTTATCGCATTATTTAGGACTTGTCCTGTTTTTTATAACACTAAAACCCCACTGCCATTGATGCTTTATGCAATTATTATTTTCACCATTGTCTCTATGAATGCATGAATTCACCGGTGACTTTGTATCCTTTGTAGGTAAGACATACAAAAGGACCATGAAGGAACCATGAAGATGGCAGTTCGTGTTCGCTAGACATCTTGTGTAATGGAGCAAAAACAGTGTCTTTTAGGATCTTTTTGTGGACCTATATGGCAGGGTTGTCATCTGGGTATTTTGTGTAATGGAGCAAACAATGAATCGATGGACATGCATCTATCATTTTGTAAACCTATCGAGTGATTCGGTGAGTGGAACATATAAATGTTGGAAGGCTTATGAGAATGAATTACTGTTTTATCCTTCTTTGGTCATGATTTATTTTTTGTGAGTACATGCAAGTTAGTTAACTTGATTGATATTGTGCTGTGATGAGATATGCAACTTGATTGATATTGTATAAAGCAGATGAGAAATATATAACAGGTTCATATTTATTGCTCAGTTAAACTAAACGGTGACGAACTGTTGGCTGGGAAAATAAAATAACGTCCTATTATCGGTCGGCAAAGGCTTACGCAAGAGCCAACAGAGAGTCAGTTGGTAAAAAACAGCACCATCCAATTGTCCGTTGGGAAAGATACATAGCAGAGCCAGTAGAATATCAGTCGACAAAGATTGCACCGTCAAACAATCGGTCGGGAAAAGATCTAGGACAGTACCAACGGAAAATCGGTCAGGAAAGGTTCATAGTAGTGCCAAGAGATGTTCGGTCGACAATGTCTTGTATCGTCATCCGACTGTCGGTCGGCAATGATATGTCGGTCGGCAAAAGGCTTTCCCATCTGGACTTTGCCCAACAGACACGGTCGGTCGGCAATACTCTTTCCCGACCGACTGCCTGTCGGCAAATGCTGTTTTTCCGACCAACCTGTCTGTCATAGATGCAGTGCTGTGGTGTAGTGATTGCCATATCTAATGTACCTTTTCCTTGGTAAAGTTACAAGGATCTGGATGATGGCGAGCTAGCCTGCATGATGCAGTCATGTACGTTACGGGCAATGGCCTGATGGCGAGCTAGCTTTTTCCTTAATTGCTTCAACGTTCCTCTTCCTCTTTGCCAGGGTCATCCCATGAATATATTTACTCAGCAAAATCAGGCGCTCAATACACACCGACTACTAATTGTATTGCAGAAAACGTAAATCATTTACGAGCTAGAAGGAATTCATCATTCTAAGAGTCCAGTTGTACTCTTAGTTAGAGGTTGGAAAAAATTGTTAATATCCTTGTAAGACTAGCAATATTTATATTCCCTTGCTTCTTCCAGTATATATTATCTAAGTTGGTTAATTATTTTCACAACATTCTTATGTCTATTGTTTTGGTCACAAGAATTTATTATTTAGTCTAGCAGGGTGTTTTGTATTTACATGGTTGTACCCAGCATTAGGGTTAGTTTGTTGATAAATGAAAAAAGGGCTTGTTTGGCTACTAAGATACAGAAGAACACGATCTCAACTTAAGATTTGGTGCACAACTCCAGTCCGTCCCTAGGGTGACGATTCGCGTACGCTCCGTCTATCTCGGGGCGATTAGGGTTTTGGTCGTCCGCTTCCATCTTCTCCAGATTGCGGAGGCGGTGATCGTCCCCGTGCTTGTTTGATCGCGCGTCTCCTACGATGACGCGATTCCCCGGTCCATCCTTTTCCACCACAGGCCTTCCCTGTGCTCCCTAGGGCATAGGGTCGTAATACACTTCGGAAACCCTAGGAGGAGTGCGGAGGTGGCGTCGGGTGGAGAGCAGGAGATGGAGGTAGTAGCGGGGCTACTGGGAAACCTGAAGCTCTCGGAGGAGGAGAAGACAGGAGTTAAGATCCGTCCAGGGGGAAGAACAAGGGGCAGGAAGCGGTGGCCCAAGCGGTAGGTAGAGTTGTTTCGGAGAAACCAGCTCACCCCGATGTGATCTGTCTCTCCCTAGGACGGATCTGGTGCCCAATTAAGGGTATTGACTACAAGGAGGCTGGGGACAACAGATTTGTGTTCATGTTCAAACAAGAGTCCGGGAAGAGGAAAGCACTAGAGGACGGGCCATGGATGTTCGACAAAGATTTAGTGGTTGTGGAAGACTATGATCCGGGCAAAAGGATTGAGGACTACGATCTTAATGAGATCCCGACATGGGTGAGGATTTTTAGCCTCCCCCTTGGCATGATGAATGAGGATTCAACGGAGGAGATGGCAACATCATTGGGCGGTTCGTGGAGGTAGACGCAGGAGTAGATGGGAGGGCTATTGGGAAGTTCTTGAGGGTCAAGGTCCGAGTGAACATTGAGAAACCAGTGATGAGAGGCTTCACTCTTGATGATGAGGAGGGTGGGGGTGCAAACAAGAGGAAGAAATAGATGATCATAGATGGAAGAGAGGAGGAGGAAGAAGGAGAGGGCTTGTGTATAGATTTGAGTATGAATTTTTACCGGACTTTTGCTATACGTGTGGAATAATAGAACATTTGGCAAAAGACTACTCTATCAAGGTGAAAAAAGGGGAGAGAGCTCAGTTTGGGCCGTGGCTGAGAGTAGATGTGGGGAGGAGGAGATTTATGGGGGAGGACGAACGGAGCTGGAAGACGAGGGGTGGAGGAGGCAGAGGGGGAGGAGGTGGAATCAGGCACTATGGCTATAACCGATCGAGAGGACGGGCAGGAAGTGGTAGTGGAAGCGACAGTCTGTCATGGCGCACGAGTGCCGGCCAGGAGTCGAGTGGCAAAGGAGACCGTAGGGAAGGAGAAGAAGAGGTGACCAGCCCACCCAAGCTGAAAGACACGGTATCACCACGTGGGGGAAACCCTAAGAAACTGGATATGTATGGAGGTGTGGTGCAGCAGCAGCAGGAGAAGAGAGATTCCTACAATGCGAAAGAGGTGGTGGTGCATGAGCATAGTAAGGCGGTGGAGGGGGTGCATGTCACCCATGTGGGTTCGGTGGTTGTGGAATCTAAGGATGGGGATGAGATACTCGCAACACGGGAGGAGGAGAACGCGGGCGGGGGAGCAGGAGCCGATCCAACAAAGGGACGGCAACGGGGTACATTCAAACGGAGGACTGGTGGGGAGGAGAAGAGGAGGGCTTCTGCTGTGTGTAGCGAGAAAATCGTGGGTCAAAAAAGAAGCCAGATGGAGATCAATGAAGACTTGGAGGGTGAACCAAAGAAGGGAAAGATTATGGAGGATGTGGGGGTGAGTACGATGAGAGCACATGAGGAGGATGGGAACAAAACAACTGAACAGATATCGGCCGGACTGCTCGAGCAGTCCCGCCGGATGCAATGAAAATCATCAGCTGGAACTGCCGGGGGTTGGGGAATGGCCTGGCGGTTTGGTCTCTTCTCGAGCTGGGAAGAGTGGAGGACCCTGACATCTTTTTTTTATTGGAGACAAGGCTGTATGAGAAGGATTTAGATCATTTAAGGTGGAAGCTGGGGTTAGCCAACATGTTAGTATGGAACCCTGAAGGGAGGAGCAGAGGAATAGCCATGTTCTGGAGGAGAGGGGTGGAAGTTTCTCTTAGATCATATGGAAGGAGGCACGTAGATGTGGATGTGAAGGAGGGTGATGATCCGGTGTGTAGGCTTACTGGTATGTATGGAGAGTCGGCTATAGGGAGAAAGAAAGAGACTTGGAGAACACTAAAAATCCTAAAACAGCAGCACCAACAAGGAAGGCCATGGCTGTGTGTGGGTGACTTTAATGAAATACTATCGGAGGTAGAGAAGGTAGGAGGTGCCCCGAGAGCGCAACATATGATGGACGGGTTTCGTGATGCTTTGACAGTGTGTGAGATGAATTATCTTGGTTTTGAGGGTGATATATTCACATGGAGGAATCACAGTAAAGATGTGAGCACATACATTTGCGAGAGACTTGACAGGGCCGTCAGTAATGAAGAATGGAGAAAGCAATTCCCGAATTATGTAGTGATCAACGGCATTCCCCGACACTCCGACCACAGGCCCGTCATTGTGCAAACGCAAGGAGCTAGTAAAAGGTGGATGAATGGGGATCGTGGTTTTAGGTTTAAAGCACGGTGGTTACAGGAGGAGGGGTGTGAGGATGTTATTTGGGAGGCGTGGGAAAGGAGTTGGGCAGAGAGGGGGAAAGGCGTGGCGGCTGCTCTAAAAACAGTGGCGGAGACGATGCGGGTGTGGGATAGAAATGTGGTAGGGGAGCTGGAAGGGAGGCTGAAAAAAGCGAAAAATGAGCTAGAGACGTGCATGCTTTCTAGAGTATCGCAGGAGAAGATTGTGGAGGAGGCTAGGTTGAGGTGCTTGGTTGAGGAGTTGGAGGAGAAAAAGAACACCATGTGGAAGCAGCGGGCACATGTCTGTTGGCTGGTAGATGGTGATCGGAATACACGATATTTCCACCTCGTGGTGTTAGGAAGGAAGAAAGGTAATAGGATCAAAGAACTGAGGAGGGAGGATGGGTCGGTCGTGGAGGAAGGGGATTTGTCTAACTATGTCTGCTCGTTTTTTCAGGATCTTTTCTCCACATCGGCGGGGGATAGGTCCATGAACTGATCAAAACGGTCAGCCCCCGAGTAACTCTTGCCATGCGTCGCACCCTTGATGCGGAGTACACTAGGGAAGAGATCAAGGCAGCACTGGATCACATTGGCGACCTTAAGGCACCTGGTCCGGACGGCATGCCCTCCGTTTTCTTCAAGTGACATTGGGATTTTATGGGTGACCAGGTGGTTGAGGAAGTTCTTAGGGTTCTAAATGGTGGTAATATGCCCGCGGGATGGAATGATACTCTTGTGGTTCTTATACACAAGGTGAAGGACCCCTCTAGAATCAAGAATTTGTGACCGATCAACCTCTGCAATGTCATTTACAAGCTCATCTCGAAGGTCATAGCAAATCGGTTGAAGGTGGTGCTCCCGGACCTAATCTCTGAAAACCAGAGTGCCTTCGTACTGGGGGGGGGGGCTTATAGCAGATAAAATTTTGATTGCCTATGAGATCTCGCACTTACTGAGGAACAAAAGGAACGGACAAGAAGGGGTGATAGCGGTGAAGGCTGATATGAGCAAGGTGTACGATAGAGTTGAGTGGAACTTTCTCCAAGCAATGTTGACCAAGATGGGCTTCAGTCACCGGTGGATAAGCCTTGTCATGAAATGTGTGCATACGGTGCGTTATCAGATCAAGGTCAACGGCATCCTGACAGACCAGTTCTGCCCGTCGTGTGGCCTGCGTCAAGGAGATCCTCTATCGCCCTACCTCTTCGTCATATGTGCCAAGGGTCTTTCTTCTCTGCTGCATGAGGCTGAGCGGGCGAACAGGATTTCAGGCGTCAAGATCTACCAAGCTGCGCCGAGCGTCTCACATCTGTTTTTTGCTGATGACTCCATGATCATGCTCTAACCAGCACGAGGCGATCGCCCTAAGGGAGATTCTGGACTTGTACGAAAATTGGTCTGGACAATGCATCAATTTAGAAAAATTTGCTCTTATGTTCTCACAGAACACTTTGGAGGAGTCCAAAGACGAGGTCAAGGCCGCGCTTGGCATTGTCAGTGAGAATTGGAACGAAAGATATCTCCGCTTACCAGTACATGTGGGTAGATCACGAAGGAAGGTGTTTGCATACATCAAGAAGAACCTATGTGGGCACATGAATGGATGGCAGGAACGGCTGCTGGCCAAAACGAGCAAAGAAACTTTGGTTAAGGCTGTCGGTCAGGCTATACCGACTTTCACTATGTCATGCTTCGACTTAACAAGGGCTTTTGCAAGGAACTAGACTCTCTGATGAACAAATTCTGGTGGAGTCAACATTATAAAGAGAACACGATGCATTGGATCAGTTGGGAGACATTGACGCAATCAAAGGCACTGGGAGGGCTGGGGCCACCAGGTGGTCACAACCCACCTGGGCGTGCCAGGAGGCCCAGGCGCGCCCTGGTGGGTGCTTCCCTCCTTGGCCCACCTTTGGTGCCCCTCTTCTAGTATATAAGTCATTTTGACAAATAAAATAAAAATAAGGAGACGACTTTCGGGACGAAGCGCCGCCGTCTCGAGGTGGAACTTGGGCAGGAGCACTTTTTCCCTCTGGCAGAGCGATTCCGCCGGGGGAACTTCCCTCTCGGAGGGGGAAATCATCGTCATCATCATCACCGACAACTCTCCCATCTTGGGGAGAGCTATCTTCATCAACATCTTCAACAACACCAACTCGTATCAAACCCTAGTTCATCTCTTGTGTTCAACCTTTGTACCGGAACTATAGATTGGTGCTTGTGGGTGACTAGTAGTGTTGATTACATCTTGTAGTTGATTACTATATGGTATATTTGGTGGAAGATTATATGTTCAGATCCATTATGCTATTTAATACCCCCTCTGATCTTTAGCATGATTATCATTCGTGAGTAGTTACTTTCGTTCTTGAGGTCACGGGAGAAATCATGTTGCAAGTAATCATGTGAACTTGATATGTGTTCGATATTTTGATGATATGTATGTTGTGATTCCCTTAGTGGTGTCGTGTGAACGTAGACTACATGACACTTCACCATATTTGGGCCTAGGTGAATGCATTGTGGAGTATTTATTATATGGTGGGTTGCGATAGTGATAAAAGCTTAAACCCCAGTTTATGCGCTATTCCGTAAGGGACCGATTGGATCCAAAAGTTTAATGCTATGGTTAGAATTTATTCTTAATACTTTTCTCATAGTTGCGGATGCTTGTGAGAAGGTTAATCGTAAGTAGGAGGTTTGTTCAAGTAAGAACATCACCTAAGCACCGGTCCACCCACATATCAAATTATTAAAGTAGCAAACACGAATTAAGCCAACATGATGAAAGTGACTAGATGAAATTCCCATGCTCCCTCAAGAACACTTTGCTTATCATAAGAGACCATTTTGGCCTGTCCTTTGCCTCAAAAGGATTGGGCTACCTTGCTGCACTTTTGTTACTACTATCGTTACTTGCTCGTTACAAATTATCTTGCTATCAAACTACTCGGCTACTTAGAATTTTAGCACTTGTAGACATTACCTTGCTGAAAACCACTTGTCATTTTCTTCTGCTATATTCAACAACACCAACTCATATCTTGTGTCCAGGCTTGTCCTTTGCTACAAAAAGATTGGGACACCTTTGTTGCACCTTTATTACACGTGTTACTTGTTACCCGTTAAGAATTATCTTATTACAAAACTATTTGTTACCGATATTTTCAGTGCTTGCAGAAAATACCTTGCTGAAAACCGCTTGTCATCTCCTTCTGCTCCTCATTGGGGTTCGACACTCTTACTTATCGAAAGTACTACGATAGATCTCCTATACTTGTGGGCTTTTTTCTGGCACCGTTGCCGGGGAGCGAAGCGCTCTTGGTAAGTGGAAATTGGTAATGAAACATTATTACTACGTGCTGAAATTTATTGTCACTTGCTACTATGGAAAACAATCCTTTGAGGGGTTTTTTCGGGGTACCTTCACCTCGACCGGAACCACAATTAGTTGCCCCTCAACCTAATGCTCCTACTGGAAATACTGAATTTGAAATTTCTTCGGGTATGGTAGAAAAAACGGTAGCTAATCCTTATGCAGGACATGGAACCGAACATCCTAATATGCACTTGATATATGTGGATGAAATTTGTGGATTTTTTAAGCTTGCAGGTTTACCCGGAGATGAAGCTAAGAAGAAGGTTTTCCCTTTATCTTTGAAGGTAAAAGCATTGACATGGTATAGGCTATGCGGTGATATTGGATCCTTGAACTGGAATAGATTGAAATTGGAATTCCATCAAAAAAAAATCATCCTATGCATCTAGTTCATCGTGATCGGAATTATATATATAATTTTTGGCCTCATGAAGGAGAAAGTATCGCTCTACCTTGGGGGAGGCTTAAGTCGATGTTATATTCATGCCCCAATCATGAGCTCTCAGGAGAAATTATTATTCAGAATTTTTATGCTCTGCTTTCTCGTAATGATCAATCCATGCTCGATACTTCTTGTACTGGTTCTTTTATGAAGAAGACTATTGAATTCTGGCGGGATACTTTAGAAAGAATTAAATGCAACTCTAAAGATTGGGAACTTGAGAAGGTAAAGAGTCAGGTATTGAACCTAAGTTTGATTGTGTTAAATCTTTTATGAATACCGATGCTTTCCAAAAGTTTAGCACTAAATACGGACTTGATTCTGAGATAGTAGCTTACTTTTGTGAATCTTTTGCTACTCATGTTGATCTCCCTAAGGAGAAGTGGTTTAAATATCACCCACCTATTAAAGAAAAAGTTAAAGAACCAGTAAAAGCTAAAGAAGAAACTATCATTTACAATGTTGATCCAGTTGTTCCCACTACTTATATTGAAAAACCACCTTTCCCTCTTAGGATGAAGGAACATGCTAAAGCTTCAACTGTGGTTAACAAAATTTATGTTAGAACACCCAAACCAGCTGAACAAATCAGAGTTGAACCTAGTGTCGCTATGATTAAAGATCTCTTGGTCGATAATATTGATGGGCATGTTATTTACTTCTATGATGAAGCTTCTAGAATTGCCAAACCTAAAGAAAAGGATAAACATAGACCAATTGTTGTCATGCATGTTGTCTCAGTTAAGATAGGAGATTACTGTTATCATGGATTATGTGACCTAGGTGCTAGTGTGAGTGCTATTCGTTTTTTCCATATATGAAGAAATTAAGAATGAAATAACACCTGTTAAAATAGAAGACATACATGTCACTATTAAACTTGCCAATAGAGATACTATATCACCAATTGGGATTCTTAGAGATATTGAAGTCTTGTGTGGGAAAATAAAATATCCTACTGATTTTCTTGTTCTTGGCTCCCCACAAGATGACTTTTGTCCCATTATCTTTGGTAGACCTTTCTTGAACACCGTCAATGCCAAAATAGATTGTAAGAAACAAGCTGTCGGTGTTAGCTTTGGTGATGAATCTCATGAATTTAATTGTCCAAGTTTAGAAGACAACCTCATAAGAAATATTTTCCTAGTAAGGATGAAATTATTGGTCTTGCTTCTCTCGCTGTACCTCCTACTGATCCTTTGGAACACTACTTGCTAGACCATGAAATGATTTGCATATGCGTGAAATAAATGAAAGAGATATAATCTTTTTCAAACAACAACCTCTGCTTAAACACAATTTGCCTATTGAAACTCTAGGAGGTCCTCCTCCACCTAAGGGTGATCCTGTGTTTTAATTAAACAATTTCCAGACACTTTGAAATATGCTTATCTTGATTAGAAAAAGATATATCCTGTTATTATTAGTGCCAACCTTCCAGAACATGAAGAAGAAAGATTATTGAAAGTTCTAAGGAAGCACAAAGATGCTATTGGATAGACTCTTGATGATCTTAAGGGCATTAGTCCCACTCTATGTCAGCACAAGATTCATATGGAACCTGATGCTAAACCCGTTGTTGATCACCAACGTCGGTTAAATCCGAAGATGAAAGAAATGGTAAGAATGGAAATATTGAAACTTCTAGAAGTAGGTATAATCTATCATATAGCTGATAGTAGATGGGCAAGTCTTGTTCATTGTGTCCCTAAGAAGGGAGGTATTATTGTTGTTCCTAATGGTAAGAATGAGCTTATTCCACAAAGAACCGTCGCATGCTATAGAATGGTAATTGATTATAGAAAATTAAACAAAGCAACTAGAAAAGATCATTACCCTATGCCTTTTATTTATCAAATGTTAGAAAGATTATCTAAGCACACACATTTTTGCTTTCTTGATGGATATTCTGGTTTTTCACAAATACCTGTTTCACAACCTGATCAAGAAAAGACCCCTTTTACTTGTCCTTTTGGAACTTATGCTTATGGACATATGTCTTTTGGTTTATGTAATGCACCTGCTACCTTTCAAAGATGTATGACTGCTATATTCTCTGATTTTTGTGAAAAGATTATTGATATTTTCATGGATGAATTTTCCGTTTATGGGAAGTCTTTTGATGATTGTTTAAGCAAGCTTGATCGACTTTTGCAGAGATGTGAACAAAAAAAATCTTGTCTTGAATTGCGAGAAGTGCCACTTTATGGTTAACGAAGGTATTGTCTTGGGCCATAAAATTTCTGAAAGAGGCATTGTGGTGGACCAAACCAAGGTTGATGCAGTTGAGAAAATGCCATGTCCTAAAGATATCAAATGTATTCGTAGTTTCGTTGGTCATGCTGGTTTCTGTAGGAGGTTTATCAAAGACTTTTCTAAAATTTCAAGGCCTCTTACAAATCTTTTGCAAAAGGATATTCCTTTTGTGTTTGATGATGATTGTTTGGAAGCCTTTGAAACACTAAATAAAGCCTTAATTACTGCACATGTTGTTCAACCACCTGATTGGAACTTGCCTTTTGAGATTATGTGTGATGCTAGTGATTATGTTGTTGGTGTTGTTCTAGGACAAAGAGTTGATAAGAAACTGAATGTTATCCATTATGCTAGTAAAACTCTAGATAGTGCTCAATGAAATTACTACTGAAAAAGAATTCTTAGCAGTGGTGTTTGCTTGTGATAAATTCAGATCTTACATTGTTGATTCTAAAGTGATTGTTCACACTGATCATCCTGGTATAAAATATCTTATGGAAAAGAAAGATGCTAAACCTAGTCTCATTAGGTGGGTTCTTCTACTACAAGAATTTGATTTGCATATCATTGTTAGGAAAGGAGCAGAGAACCCCATAGCTGATAACTTGTGTAGGCTTGAAAATATTCTTGATGACCCACAACCTATTAGTCATAGCTTTCCTGATGAATAATTAGCTGCAATAAATGTTTCTAATAGAACACCTTGGTATGCTGACTATGCTAATTATATTATTGCTAAATACATACCACCTCGCTTCACATACCAACAAAAGAAAAAAATCTTTTATGATTTAAGACATTACTTTTGGGATGACCCACATCTTTATAAAGAAGGAGTATATGGTATTATTAGACATTGTGTACCTGAGAATTAACAGGAACAAATTCTACGGAAATGTCACTCTGAAGCTTATGGAGGACATCATGCGGGAGACAGAACCACTCATAAGGTATTGCAATATGGTTTTTATTGGCCTACTCTCTTCAAGGATGCCCATAAGCTTGTCTCATCTTGTCATGAATGTCAAAGAATAGGTAATATCGGTAAGCGTCAAGAAATGCCTATGAATTATTCACTTGCATGTGAACCATTTAATGTTTGGGGCTTTGATTTCATGGGACCTTTTCCTTCCTCTAATGGGTATACACATATTTTGGTTGTTGTTGATTATGTTACTAAATGGGTAGAAGATATTCCAACTAGTAGTGTTGATCACAACACTATTAAAATGCTTAAGGAAGTTATTTTCCCAAGGTTTGGAGTCCCTAGATATTTAATGACTAATGGTGGTTCACACTTTATCCATGGTGCTTTCCGTAAAATGCTTGCTAAGTATGATGTTAACCATAGAATTGCATCACCTTATCATCCTCAGTCTAGTGGTCAAGTTGAACTTAGCAATAGAGAAATAAAACTAATCTTACAAAAACTGTCAATAGGTCCCAGAAGAATTTGTCTAAGAAATTAGATGATGCACTTTGGGCTTATAGAACAGCTTATAAAAATCCTATGGGTATGTCTCCATATAAAATGGTTTATGAAAAGCTTATCAATTGCCTCTTGAGTTAGAACATAAAGCATATTGGGCAATTAAAGAACTTAATTATGATTTCAAACTTGCTGGTGAAAAGAGGCTATTTGATATTAGATCATTAGATGAATGGATAACCCAGGCTTATGAAAATGCAAAGTTATTCAAAGAAAAAGTTAAAAGATGGAATGACAAAAGAATCCAAAAGCATGAATTCAAAGTTGGGGAATATGTTATTTTGTACAAATATCATTTCAGATTCTTTGCAGGAAAACTCCTCTCCAAATGGGAAGGACCCCATGTCATCGAGGAGGTCTATCGATCCGGAGCCATCAAAATAAATAATGCTGAAGGTAATAACCCGAAGGTTGTCAATGGGCAACAAATAAAACACTACATCTCAGGTACGCCCATTAATGTTGAAAGAAATATCATCCAAACTTTGCCACCAGAAGAACACATAAAGGAAACCTTCCAGAACACCCCAGAATCATGAAAAAAGGGAGGTGCGTGATACGGTAAGTAAACAGACTCCAAAAAATACGCAAAAATATTTTTTGTTAGTTTTGGAATATTTTAAAAATTAGGAAAATAAGAAACTTCCAGGAAAGTGACCCTGGTGGGCACGATACACCAGGGCGCCCCTGGCATGCTAGGCGCGCCCAGGTGGGTTGTGCCTACCTCGGGTACTTTCCGGACTCCATTTTTCTTCTGTTCTGCTTGTTCCTCAAGATAAAAAAAAATCTTTATATACCTCTCTAGCCTGTTGACCTCCGTATCATGGAGAAATCTCCTATTTTCTTTTCTTGTTATTTTCCTATCAGATTTGAAATTATGTCATCCCAAGATTCGGAGGGTGAGAGTTATGTTGCAGACTATATCGCAAACTCCAAGGTATATGGGGATGTGGAGCACTATAGCTAGACTTTGGAGGAAGAAGAAAACTATGATCCTGAGAGGAAGGAGGAGAGGAGCTCGGAGGAGGATGAAGTTCCATTGCCCCAACATGGGGACATGCAAGTTGAATTTAAGAAGTCAAGTCTCCCTAACAAAGCAAAGAGGCCTAAGATCCAGTTTATCCATTTTTGCCTCTTGTAGGAAAATAAGCAAAATTTATTCAAAAAGGTGTTGGAGCTTGAGTGGGAGATCCGTGAACTGAAAGATGAGAATTCCGTACTCAAGCGTAACCTAAGGATGAAAGACAAACCCACTACTTCATCACCACCATCTTCTTCTTCACCACCAAAACAAAACTGAGTATCGGGTATGAGCACTCCCCTTGGCTATCGCCAAGCTTGAGGGAGGTGCCCCGGTATCATATTATCTCCACTATCTTTTGCCTTTACTTTCTTAGTTCGATCCATGGTTACTTTTGCTATTAAATGAATAAAAGTTTAGTTCGATCCTTTCTTTTCAAGAGTTTGCTTAGTGATCAATCTTTGTAATCGTGTGCGATATATATAATAAAGTTTAGTTTGAGTTTTTCCTTCTTTACTTTCTTGTTTCAATAAAGGAAATGAAATAAATGAAAAAGATCATATGCTAAAATTATGGTAGGTGATGACATTACACAAGGAAAAGTATAAGTAGAAAATTTTATTGTAGATTGACAAACATAGCATTGGTCAATGATGCAACTCATGAAAGAATTAATAAGGGAAGAGAAGATTCAAATGCAAATACACTATCCTGGATATCTTTTGTGATTGTGAGCACTCATCAAAATAATATATGCCAAAATTGTTGACGTTGGACAAGGAAGACAACTTAATCATTTATGTTTGTTCATATTCACATTGAAGTTAAGTTGTCATAGATCCTTCAACATGTGGTGGTAACCCCTATCTTTGCTAGACTGCACTAAGTAGACATATTACTTGTGCATCCAAAACCCTTAAACCCAAATCTTGTTTGAGAGTCCACCATACCTACCTATGGATTGAGTAAGATCCCTCAAGTAAGTTGTCATCGGTCCAAAGAGGGCAATAAAAATTGCTTCTAAAAGTGTAAGATCATTTAGTGTAAGGGAAAATTGAGCGTTGTACAAACTTGTGATGGTGAAGAATAAAAGCGACAGACTACATAATAAAGGTTGCCATCACAAGGGGCAATATAATATGACATTCTCTTGCACTAAGGGGTTGAGCATACAAACAAAAAGAGCATGGCAACCTCTGCTTCCCTCTGCGAAGGGCCTATCATTTACTTTCACGTATTTACTTTCATGCAAGGGTCAAAGTTTTTCTCTCTATTCCTTTTATTTTTCTCCTTTGGCAAGCATCATGTGGTGAGGAAAGATCTAGGTACATATATCCAGTTGAATATGGGTAGCATGAGTTATTATTGTTGGCATCACCCTTGAGGTGAATACATTGGGAGGCAAAACTATAAGCCCCTATCTTTCTATGTGTCCAGTTGAAACATTTTGCTCATGTGTACGCGGTGAGTGTTAGTAATCATAGAAGACTAAATGATGGTTGAGTATGTGGACTTTCCTAAAGGCTCCGATACGTGACCCTTCCTGGAAAGATGATGAATTGTAGTTGCAAAATTGACTGAGAACATAGTTTTTTGGTTTCCAATAAAATTTATGCTTTATACTTCGATGTTGCGATGAATTGTCACTTGTTCATGAGAAGTCTATGATAAAAGTTCTATCGTAAAAGTTTTATGTTAAAGTTTGTTGCTGTTATAATAAGTTACATGATGATGATATGTCTGTATTTTTGTTTTTTATCAACACCTCTCTCTCTAAGCATGTGGACATGTTTTTCGATTTCAGTTTTCGCTTGAGGACAAGCAAGGTCTAAGCTTGGGGGAGTTGATTGCTACCTCTTGAGCACTACGTTGGATTTCCCCGAAGAGGAGAGGATGATGTAGTAAAGTAGTGTAAGTATTTCCCTCAGTTTTTGGGAACCAAGGTATCAATCCAGTAGGATACCATGCACAAGTCCCTCGTACCTACACAAAACAATAGCTACTCGCAACCAACGCGATTAGGGGTTGTCAATCCCTTCACGGTTACTTACGAGGGTGAGATCTGATAGAGATGATAAATAATATTTTTGGTATTTTTGATAGATAGATGCAAAGTGAAAAGTAAAAGGCAAAGTAAAAACAAAGCAAGTAATAAAGCTATAGAGATTGATATGATGAGAATAGACCCGGAGGCCATAGGTTTCACTAGTGGCTTCTCTCAAGAGCATAAGTATTCTACGGTGGGTGAACAAATTACTGTTGAGCAATTGACAGAATTGAGCATAGTTATGAGTATATCTAGGCAATGATCATGTATATAGGCATCATGTCCAAGACAAGTAGATCGAAACGATTCTGCATCTAATACTATTACTCCACTCATCGACCGCTATCCAACATGCATCTAGAGTATTAAGTTAAAAACAGAGTAACGCCTTAAGCAAGATGACATGATGTAGAGGGATAAATTCATGCAATATGATAAAAACCTCATCTTGTTATCCTTGATGGCAACAATACAATACGTGCCTTGCAACCCTTTCTGTCACTGGGTAAGGACACCGCAAGATCGAACCCAAAGCTAAGCACTTCTCCCATTGCAAGAACTACCAATCTAGTTGGCCAAACCAAACGGATAATTCGAAGAGACTTGCAAAGATAACTCAATCATACATAAAAGAATTCAGAGAAGATTCAAATATTTTCCATAGATAATACTGGATCATAAACCCACAATTCATCGGTCTCAACAAACACACTACAAAAAGAACATTACATCAAATAGTTCTCCACAAGAGAGGGGGAGAACATTGTATTGAGATCCAAAACGAGAGAAGAATCCATCTAGCTACTAGCTATGGACCCGAAGGTCTGAAGTAAACTACTCACACTTCATCGGAGAGGCTATGGTGTTGATGTAGAAGCCCTCCGTGGTAGATGCCCCCTCCGGCGGAGCTCCGGAACAGGCCCCAAGTTGGGATCTCGTGGGTACAGAAAGTTGCGGCGGTGGAATTAGGTTTTTGGCTCCTGTTCTGATCTGTCGGGGGTACGTAGGCATATATAGGAGGAAGGAGTACATCGGTGGAGCAACAGGGGGCCCACGAGGTAGGGGGCGCACCCAGGGTTGGCCCTCCACCCTCGTGACCACCTCTTTTGTTCCTTGGAGCAGGGTCCAAGTCTCCTGGATCACGTTCGGTGAGAAAATCACGTTCCCGAAGGTTTCATTCCGTTTGGACTCCATTTGATATTCCGTTTCTTCGAAACACTGAAATAGGCAAAAAAACATCAATTCTGGGCTAGGCCTCCAGTTAATAGGTTAGTCCCAAAAATAATATAAAAGTGGAAAATAAGTCCCAATATAGTCCAAAACAGTAGATAAAGTAGCATGGAGCAATCAAAAATTATAGATACGTTGGGGAAGTATCATTGATACGTCCATTTTGCATAATGTTTTCTTACCGTTATTTATGTTGTTATACTGTATAATAATGCTTTTTGGAGTAATTCTAATGCCTTTTCTCTCATAATATGCAAGGTATACACAAAGGGGGAGAATTCTGGCAGCTAGAAATCTCGACCTGAAAAAGCTACGTCAAGCTAGCTATTCTGCACAACTCCAAACAAGCTGAAACTCCACGAGGATTTTTATGGAATAAATAAGAATTTTTGGAGCAAATAAGTACCAAAGGGGGGCCACCAGGTGGGCACAACCCACCTGGGCGTGCCAGGAGGCCCAAACGTGCCCTGGTGGGTGCTGCCCTCCTCGGCCCACCTCCGGTGCCCCTCTTCTAGTATATAAGTCATTTTGACCTAGAAAAATAATAAGGAGAGGACTTTCGGGATGAAGCACCGCTGTCTCGAGGCAGATCTTGGGCAGGAGCACTTTTGCCCTCTGGTGGAGCGATTCTGCCGGGGGAACTTTCCTCCCGGAGGGGGAAATCATCGTCATCATCATCACCAACAACTCTCCCATCTTGGGGAGGGCTATCTTCACCGACATCTTCAATAGCACCAACTCCTATCAAACCCTAGTTCATCTCTTGTGTTCATTCTTTCACTACAAAAAAATACACTTCCGTGATGATACGTGTTTGTCACAGTAGGTCGTGTTTTTTGTCATGCATGTACATCTGCGACGATTTTATGATAGAATCAAGATAGTCATACATGTGTTGTCGTAGAAGTGTTCCATGACATTACCAAAATTATCATCAGGAAGTGTCCACTTCCATGACGATAAATCGGGTGTCATAGAAGTGCTTTCGTCAAGGGCGACCCACACGTGGCATCCACCATAACGGGACGCCGTTAAGCGCCGTTAAGCTATCGGGTCCAGTTTTGGATCTGATAACCCGCTAACAGCCATGACCAATGTCGATTTTCCACGTGTAAAATTCTCATTGGTCGACGGACCCACGCGTCAGCTCTGCGTTGGCACAGGTGTCACTCATCCAACGGTCGAGATGGGCCTATGATATGTTGACACATGGACGGGCCCAAAAGTGGCCCATAAAGTTTAAATGGGCTGGCCCAACTAAAGTCCCTCAAGATTTAGCGGACCATAATGGGTCAGGCCAGCTAAAGGCCCACAAAATTTTGGCAGACCATAATGGGCCGGCCCAGCTAAAGGCCCACAAGATTTAGCGGACCACAATGGGCCGGCCCAGCTAAAGGCCCACAAGATTTTGCAGACCATAATGGGCCGGCCCAGCTAAAGGCCCAACATTCTTAGTTAAGGCTTATACGGCTAGTGTCAAATCGGCCCGTCGACAACCTGTCCTGAACTTGTCATCATTGCGACCCATGGTCACTTCTGGCCCGTTAACAGTCTGCTAAGTATTTGGGCAAAATTACGTCCCGGTGTATTTCCGGCCTGTTAAAGGTCCTGCTTCATTTGGGCCCATTTATAGGCCATTGAAACTTTCGGCCCATAAACGACCATGAAGGATTTGGGTCATATTCGGCCATGCCTGACATTCAGCTTGTTACAAGCCCACTATAGATTTGGGCCACTTTCGGCCTGTTGTGATTTTCAGCTTGTTAACGTCGGACGAAATCCATGGGCCATATGTGGCCCAACGTCACATCGGGCCCATTAATGGCCCATATAAAAATGGCGCTATTCTAACCCGACCGAACTTCCAGCATGTTAAAGGCCCGTGTATTAGTTCGGCGCATTTACGGCCCGTCCGAATTTTGGCTTGTGAAAGATCCGCATCGTAAATGGGCCACCATTTCGGCCTGCTAAGACCAGTGGGATATTTGGCACAATCAGGGTCCAATCTCGATTTCGGCCTATTAAAGGCCCATGTTTTTTATGGGCTCGAGATATTTACACCTGTAAACGGCCTATTGTTACTGAGGTCCCAAATTATGTTTAGGCCTGTTAAAGGCCCACTATGGGCATAGGCCTACCAGAAAAATATGAAACCTTATGCTAATTTAGGCCCATATATTTTTAGTGTGCTACATGCAAATTTCGGCCCATAATCGTTTTTAGACCAATTGGAATGGGCCCGATGAATGTTGGCATGTTGGGCTCCTATGAAGCTTTCGGCCGAATACATTACTAAGATAAACCTACACTATACAAAAATAGCATCGTAATTATTGCAGCCTTTGGCAGCAGCATAAATGTTGTATCACAACAAAATAAATTCCAACTATACAAGAAAAGGCCTGTTGGCATAAAGTTTACAGTCCTTGCAGATAAAAGCACCATCAGATGTATAGAAGCACAGATCATTTGACCTGAGTGCTAATGTTTCAGGCTATAGAATCTCATGGAGCAGCACGGTCTTCACCTTTTTTCTGCCATTGCTCTTGAACAACGAAGCGAATGTCTAATAGTCTGGTTTCAAAACCATTCATATCTTGACGACATTTGTCAACCACTATTCTTGTTTCCGAAACGACGTCCATTAGGGATTGGACTTGTGTTTGGAGCACAGATATATCACTCTGTCTAGCCGGAAGATTTTGTTCAGTAGGCGATTTGGACGAGGTTACCTTGACAACCAACCCAGAATTACGCAAGAAGGTGCTTTTTGCACTGTTAGTGAAGAGATACTGACGCACTGCAGCAAGAGGTGACATTGTGGTTGTGGTAGCCTCGTCACCTTCAGGTGGTTGTGGCTGTTCAATCATTTGTTCCATAGCTGCCTGAAAGTTTGAACTTGTAGATTAATGTACCAGATAATTTACTAATGAGACAAAAACAAACAAAGTAGGTTACACATTTATACATAACTTATTTTGGTGACCTACTGTAATACATTAGCATGTATTGTAGTGCCAACTAAATAATAAACACTTTCGGAGCATATGTCCATGTAGCATGCCTACTGTATTGTCTATTTCCTCACATTCGTTGACATCTAAGGATAAAGAGACATGGTTTAAAGTAGGATGAACATAGTATGACATCATTCATATCATGGACAAACAGATATAAAACAAACATGCTATTTTATCATTGTGTGCGCACGTGAACATAACAACTAGATTACAGATCAAGACCAAAAGAATATCCTTCATCTCTTTTAAACCATGTAAGGTGAAATGATACGTTAAGAAAACCATGTATAAAAGTGAACAGTGTACTTGACATTGGCTGCAAACCAAGTAGTTAAATGGACACATCACAGTACCAATAAGTTCAAAGCCAGGAGGAGTAAGGACTTACAACAGCGGCTTGAACTGGTGTTGTTCATGCCCTTCATCTTGCTGGTGTGGCAATCCTTAAAGATTTGCACTGCATTTGGTTCAGGTTCTTTTTGGTCAGCACGGGCTTTCCTCTGTATTTGGAGCAAGTCAATATAGATACGATAATATGGCGCAGAAAAAAGAAGGAAGTAGCAGCTATTTACAAGAGCATCGCAGTGTGCAATATAGCTACGAGATCTTGTTGTTTGTTGGAATTTCACTTTAGAACGGTTGGTCTTGTTCTTCAAACAGTTAGCCTAGAAGAAGATACACTTGTAAGGCACATACATAAATACAAGTTCAATATGTGGTCTGATCAAATACATATAGCCTACCTGGTACTTTGGATCAGGCCAGTGTTTAACGAGGGTTGTCCAATCTTCATCTACAATATATTCCACTGGAGATGTTTGGGCGATTTCATTGTTAGCCTTGCCTTCAAAGTGAGATTTTCTAAGGTGGTACCGATACTGTCGTAGAGTAGACTGAAAAACATGAGTGCATGCTTGTTTAGTTGCATCATCTTTCGGATCCAACTTGAACCTCATCTGTTGAAAAAAGAATGTGAGTCTTATTAGGAGGAAGCTAGAAAGTATGGGACAGAGCAAGACAATATTACTAATTGCGATGAATAACATTACTTACGGATAAATGGTCAAGGAAGGTGTTAAACTGGGTATTGTCTTTCTCATTCCTATACTAGATCCACATTGGGAGGATATGTGCATGACACCTAACGGCAATGGCTGCCTCTAATACTAACTTGGCTGACTCTATAGAATCACGTGGCCTTTTTAAACCCGCCTCAATATGGATCTCCATTCTTCCTCCTTTAGATTTTGTTAATCTATCAAGCATTATCCCTGATGTCTGTTTCCGCTTGCGCCGAGGTGCTAGTTCAACAATGAATACGGAAAGTGTTAGTGTACATCAAACTGTGAGAGTACATATAAAGGAGCATGCAACTGCAACTTGACTCGGTCAGGTACCGTCTTGGTGTTGATGCTCATGAGGTTCATCTGATCTTGCCAAGTCTTGTTGTGTAAGAAGTGCTTCGGAAGTAGTGTTATGTGTGAAGGCAACTTGGGAACTGGCCAGTTCCGGAGCAAACGAACGAGTAACTCGTTGATATGCTGGTACAGTTTAAGCGGATGCTGCAGCTGGTGGAGCAGGTGATACTGTGTTTGTAGATTTAGCCGGTGGACTTGGACCTTCTACTTCACTATAAGTACCAGCAGAATCTCAACGGCAGATCCTTTTCCGTTTCACCCGACGAGTAACACCTCTCCCTACTATATTATTTTCCTTGCTCTTTTTTGACTTTGCCATGTCAAGCCATACCCACAACACAAAAGAATAAAATCGCTCTTCAGAACTCATTGATGCATGATACAGACAAGCAATACTTTGATGTAAGACAACTGTATGAGGATGGAATATGTAAGAAAAACAGGACGACGTGACATATTAACACTTATGATGTGTAAACTAAGCAGAAGGATTTTCAAGAAAATAGAAGTAATGCAAGCTAGACACCATATGAAAGATGCAACCAATATTACTCTGCCAAGTTAAAAGTGTCTTGTCATAAGTGGCAATTCGAAACATTAGAAGCAGTACAACATAGAAATCAATGCAGGATGCAACCACTATCAAACTGCCATGTTAAAAGCGTCCAATCATGAGTGACTGGTGCGGGATACACAACAACAGTACTTTGATGTAAGAACATGGTATGATAGATAGATACAGTGTATTCTAGACACAGAAAGCCATGTCATATGCACATGTATAACGTATAAACTCAGCAGGTGCAATTTAATCAAAATAGAAGAAATACATGCTAGACAACATATGCAACATGAAACCAACTATCACCCTGTCAACTTAAGCAAGCACCTGCGATGGTGGAGTACGGGAGATGAACTCATCATGTAGACTTGGGACTTCAACTTGATTAGCAGTAGCAGTGGCAAATCTAGAGAGTCTCTCTTTGTGTCGGTGCGGAGGACCACCAACATCCGCTAACTTACTCTTTTCCTTCCTATTTTCTGATATTGCCTTATGAAGTCAAAACAACAAGAAGATGAATAAAATTAGCTCTGCATAACTGGTTGATGCATACAGACGAACACTACTTTGATGTAAGGCAAGCGCAGGATAGGAGGATGGAATATATACAAAAAAGACAGCGTTGCATATTCACACGTACGTAGGAGGATGGAAAATGTATGAAAACTAGTAAGCGGAAGGCATTTCAACAAAATTAGAAGAAATAAAAGCTAGGCACCATATGAACATGCAACCAATATCACTCTATCAGGTAAAAAGTGTCTCGTTGTAAGTGCTATTTCAAGAAATTAGAAGTAGTACAAGCTAGAAGAGAATGCAAGATGCAACCTACATCACAGTCCCAAGTTAAATCTGTCTTATGGGTAAGTGATCGTTGCAGGTGTAAGTTGTAAGCCACACAGATGCAAACATAATCAAAAGCAATATAAACTAGACATCATATGGAAAACGCAACTACATATAATAGTTCCAAGTTAGAGCAAGCACCTGTGATGGTGGAGTAGGGGAGATGTGCTCATCATGTACACGTATGTTCTAGAAACAGGAACACGTGTATATTCACAGGCATTATGTGTAAAGTAAGCAGATGCAATTCAACAAAGTTAGAAGCAATATAAGCTAGACATCATACACAACATGCAACCACATATAATAGTGCCAAGTTAGAGCAAGCACGTGTGATGGTGGAGTAGGGGAGATGTGCTCATCATCTACACAGCTATGTTGACTGTCCAGCCTTGTGTTGTCTTGCGAATCTTGTTGGGAGGATGGCGGAGTAAAATCTGTAGAGGCCCCCTGTTTGAGTTGCTCCGAAGGACCACCATCATCCACTGCCGGACTAATTTCCTTCAGTTGTAATGATTTTGCATTGTGAAGTCAAACCGATAAGAAAAAGGAATAAAATTTGCTCTTCAGAACTCATTTATGCATGATACTAATGCACACTACTCGTATGAATGGCAAACACATGATGCGAGGATGGAATATGTATGAAAAATAGGATGGTGTGACATATTCACACCTATGATGTGGTAAGTAAGCAGAAGGCATTTCAACAAATTAGAAGCACTGCAAGCTAGACACCATATGAAAGATGCAACCAATATCACTCTGCCAAGTTCAAACTGTATGGCGTTTCAACAAATTAGAAGCAGTACATGCTAGAAATCATATGCAAGACACAACCAATATCACAATGGTGACTTATAGGTGCCTTATCATAAGTGACTGGTGCGGGATATGCAAGAACAGTAGTCTGATGTAAGAACATGGTGTGATCAGATATAGTATGTTCTAGAAACAGGAACACATGTCATATTCACATGCATTATGTGTAAAGTAAGAAGATGTAATTCAACAAAGTGAGAAGCAATACAAGCTAGACATCATGCGCAACATGCAACCACATATAATAGTGCCAAGTTAGAGCAAGCACCTGTGATGGTGGAGTAGGGGAGATGTGCTCATCATTTACACAGCTACGTTGACTGTCTAGCCTTGCGTTGTCTTGCGAATCTTGTTGGGAGGATGGTGGAGTAGAATCTGTAGAGAACCTCCGTTTCAATTGCTCGGAAGGTCCACCATCATCCAATGCCTTGTCAATTTCCTTTAGCTTTATTGATTTTGCATTGTGAAGTCAAACCGACAAGAAAAACGAATATAATTCGCTCTTCAGAACTCATTCATGCATGATACTGACGAACACTACTCTGATGAAAGGCAAAGTCATGATACGAGGATGGAATATGTACGAAAAACTAGACGGCTTGACATATTCACAACTATGATGTGGTAACTAAGTAGAAGGCACTTCAACAAATTAGAAGCACTGCAAGCTAGACACCATATGGAAGGTGCAATCAATATCACTCTGCGAAGTTAAAACTGTCTTGTCATAGGTGGCGTTCATCAAACTAGAAGCAATACATGCTAGAAATCATATTCAAGATGCAAACCAATATCACACTGCCAACTTAAAGGTGTCCCATCAATAAGTGACTGATGCAGGATACACAAGAAGAGTAGCTTCATGTAAGAACATGGTGTGATAGACAGATATAGTATGTACCAAAAATAGGAAAGCATGTCATATTCACATGTATCATGTGTAAGCTAAGCAGATGTAGTTTACACAAATTAGGAGCAATACAAGCTAGACACCATATGCAACATGCAACCAGATATCACACTGCCAAGTTAGAGAAAGCACCTTGGATGGTGGAGTAGGGGAGCAGAGACTTGGACCTTGTAATGCACTAGCAGTACAAGGAGAATTGGTACAGATGCTCCATTTACGTTGCTGCAGAGGACCACCATCATCGCCTTCCTTACTCTTTTCCTTCCTCTTTCTTGATTTTGCCTTGTCAAGTCAAACCCACAAGAAAAAGGAATAAAATTTGCTCTTCAGAACTCCTTGATGCATGATACTGACGAACACTACTTTCATGTAAGGCAGCCGGATGATAGGAGGATGGAATATGTATGAAAAACAGGACGGCGTGACATATTGACATGTATGATGTATAAAGTGTAAACTAAGCACAAGGTGTTTGAACTTGTTAGAAGCAATGCAAGCTAGAAACCATATGAAAGATGAAACCAATATCACTCTGCAAAATTAAAAGGGTGCCCTAACAAATGTATTTGACCAAATTAGAAGCAATACATGGCAACAGGCTAGAAATAATATGCAATATGCAATGAATAAAGGTGACTCATCGTAAGTGATTGATGCAGGATACAGAAGAGAGGTAGTTTCATGTAAGAACAAGGTTAACACATAGATGTAGTGTGTACCAAAAATAGGAAGGCATGTCATATTCACAGGTATAATGTGTAAACTAAGCAGATGCAATTTACCCTAATTAGAGGCATTACAAGCTAGACACCGTATGCAACATGCAACCACATATCACACTGCAAAGTTAGAGCAAGCACTTGTGATGGTGGTGTAGGAGAAGTGCGGTCTTCAAGTACAGAGATGCGTTCAATATCTTCATTTAGGCTTGATGTTTCTTGAGAATCATGTGGAGAGGATGAAACTGCATTCTTTATAAGAGTAGCGCATCTCATACTAACCCACAAGCGTGACTGTCTCATCATAAGCGATAGATGCAGGATACACAAGAACAGTAGTTTGATGTAAGAACATGGCATGATAGGAAGATGTAGTATGTACCAAAAACAGGAAGCCGTGTCATATTCACATGTATAATGTGTAAGCTAAGGAGATGCAATTTAACACATTTGGAGCAATACAAGCTAGGCACCATATGCGACATGCAACCAGATATCACACTGCCATGTTAGAGCAAGCGCCTTGGGTTGTGGAGTAGGGGAGATGAGATTTGGAACTCGCACTGCAGTACGAGTAGCAGGAGAATCTGCAGAGATCAGTTGTTTCGGTTGCTCCAGAGGACCACCATCATTCCATGCCGTCATCCTTCCAGATTTTGCCTTGTCAAGTAAACACACAAGAAAAACGAATGAAATTCGCACTTCCAAATTCGTTGATGCATGACACTGACAAACACAACTTTTATGTATGACAACCACATTGTAGGAGGATGGAATATGTATGAAAAACGCTAAGCAGAAGGCATTTCAACAAATTGGAAGCAATGCAATCTAGACACTATATGAAAGATCCAACCAAAATCACTCTACCAAGTTAGATGTGTCTCATTATAAGTGGCACTTCAACAAATTAGAGGAAATACATGTTTGAAATGATATGCAAGATGCAACCAATTTTACATTGTCAACTTGAAGGTGTATCGTCAGAAGTGATTGATGAGGGATACACAAGAAAAGTAGTTTGATGTAAGAACATGGTTAGTAGAAAGACGTGGTATGTACCAAAAATAGGAAGGCATGTCATATTCACAGGTATAATGTGTTAACTAAGCAGATGCAATTTACCCTAATTAGAAGCATTACAAGGTAGACACCATATGCAACATGCAACCACATATCACACTGCCAAGTAAGAGCAAGCACTTGCGATGGTGGTGTGGGGGAATTGCGGTCATCAATTAACTAGAGAGATACGTTGACTATCTTCATTTAGCCTTGTTGTTTCTTGTGAATCGTGTGGGGAGGCTGACACTGCACTCTTTAAACGAGTAGGACATCTCATAGTAACCCACTAGGGTGACTGTCCCATCATAAGTGATTGATGAGGGATACAAAGGAGCAATAGTTTGATGTGCAAACATGGTTAATGGACATATTTAGTATGTATCAAAAACATGAAGGCATGTCATTATCAAAGGTATAATGTGTAAAGTAAGGAGATGCAATTTAACCAAATTGGAAGCAATACAAGCTAGACACCATATGCAACATGCAACCACATTTGACAGCGCGAAGTAAAAGAAAACACCTGGGATGGTTGTGTGTGGCAATTGAGATCATCAACTGCAGAGCTACGTTTACTGTCTCCAACTGCTGACACTGTGCCCTTTAGAGCGCTGAAACGCATAGTGCTTATCTTCGAATTACACTGGAGCGACTTCTGTCTTTTCTTTTCTGCATTCATCAACACTGCGTCAGAGTCTGAAATACCCATGCATAAAAAAACAATAGTGTGAGTATGGGTGAAGTGTATGCATGTAAGTGCATCTAGTGCCACCCCAAGTTGGTTTTGGAGTATTGAAGACAAAGTTGGTTGAGGGACTAATGTGTTTGTGAGAATTGCAGGATAACGCAGGTAGTGTCCCTCATTGATTCGGTTTACCTACCGGAGATGACCCCTAAAAATGTATGAAGACATTGACGACAATGGTGGTATGTGAAGATATTCATATTGAAGACCATGACATGAGAAGACAATGAGTGAAGACTATGGAGCGCGAAGACTGTGTTGTTTCGTTGTTTCCTTTTCTTCTTTGTTGAGTCATAGGAACCACCATACTGTTAAGTGGGGTCCAAGTGAACAAAGTCAGAATGAATGAAGTGATGCTCAACCCAAATCCTATGTCTTCGAGCGAAGACAATGAGAGCAAATCTTATCCAGAGCTGGATGAGTCAGCTTTGCTTGTAGCCCAAGTAAAGTTGCCGTGTGTGTTTGAAATCGGACCATTGGAACACGTGTCAGTTCCTTAGTGACCCAGGGTCATTTCGGACATATCAGGTCGGGTTGCCTTGTGGCTATAAATAGCCCACCCCCTACACCATAAATTGGTGGCTGCTCAGAGTTAGTTTACGGCTTTTGTCGTTTGAGAGCAACCCACCTCGAAGCCTTTGAGAGAGAGAAATCCTTGCGAGGACAAAGCCCAAAAACCCAGAGCCAAAGAGTGTTAGGCATCACTGAAGTCTTTCTGTCTGAGTGACCTGAAGACTTATTACACTCGAGGACTGTCTATCCTCCAGCCGGTTAGGTGTCGCGTTCTGAGCATCCAAGAGTCACTGTGGATCGCCGGTGAACGAAGTATGTGAAGGTTCGGAAGTCTACCTTGAAGACTTACCAGAGTGATTGGGCGAGGACTGTGTGTCCTTAGCTCAAGGGGAATAAGGTGAAGACGCGGTCTTTTGAGTTGAATCTCAGCCTCCCTAACCAGACATACAGTTGTCACAACAACTGGAACGGGTCCAACAAATCCTGTGTCTTCAACAAGTGACTGGTTCTATCCTCTAACTCCCTTTACTTTGAGTTTGTCTTCGTGAAGTCATTGCCTGTTTGTCATACCTGTTTGACTTCATTGCTTGATTACTATCGTTAGTTGGCTTCACACTATCTTCCATCCTGATCCTTACTACCAAGATGCTATTAGTCTTTGTACTTTCACATTATTGCATACTTGACTATGGTTTGCTTGTTGTAGTTTATCTTCCGCTGCATATCAATTAGGTCATTTCTATTATTTGTCCTCGAAACTTCCACATTTTGAAGACTTTGATAAAAATCGCCTATTCACCCCCCTCTAGTCGATAACTAGCACTTTCAATTGGTATCAGAGCAAGCTACTCCCTTGTTCTGTGTGATTCGGTTTAACCACCTGGAGTTTAGCTATGTCGACTGCAGGGATAATCAAAGTCTCCACTGCTTGTCCCGTGTTCGATGGAACTGAATATCCCTACTGGAAGAATAAGATGCGCATGCATCTTGAAGCCATTGATGTCGACCTCTGGTATGTTGTCAAGAACGACGTTCCCAAAACTGGTGACGGTGTCACCCCTACTGATGTCAAGAAGTTCATTCAACTGGACTCTACTGCAAAGAACATCATCTGTGGTCATCTGACCAAAGGACTGTATGGCCGTGTGAGTGCTCTGGAAATGTCAAAGCTAGTATGGGACTGGCTATCCAAGGTCAATGAAGGTGTCTCAACTCAGAGAGATCAAAGGATCAGTGTTCTTCGCAACCTCTTCAACCGCTTGAAGAGAAACGACAATGAAAATTTCCAGCTCACGTTTGATCGCCTCACCGACATCACAAATGAGCTTTAGGCTCTCGGTGCCACTGAGATTACCAAGCATGAAATCGTCAAGACACTACTGAGATCACTTGACAGCTCCTTTGACACCCTTGCCCTCATGATACAAGAACGCCCTGACTTCAAGACACTCGATCCGTCTGATATACTTGAGAGGCTCAACACACATGAGTTCCAGCTTTCTGAGAAAAGATATATCTATGGTCCCAGCTATGGTCGAACTCGCACTTTGAAGGCAAAAGTTATTTCCTCATCTGAAGCAGAATCTGACTGCGGTTCTGATGATCCCGAAGACATTGGAAAGGAACTTGCTATGCTTGTGAAGAAGTTCCAGAAGTTCACCAAGAAGAAGGGCTTTAGAAAGTCTTCACGATCTAGCTCAGGAAATGATGAAGCTTCCACTCATGACAACAAGAAGAGAACATGTCACAAGTGCAATAAACCTGGACACTATATCTCTGAGTGTCCACAGTGGGACAATGAGAAGAAGAAGAAGAAGAGCAAGGAATATGTTTATGATGACAAGAAGAAGAAGAAATCTTCAAAGTCTTCTTCCAAGTCCTCATCAAGGTCTTCATCTCATAAGAAGAGCTCATCCGGCAAGGCTCGTGCTTTTGTTGGCAAGGAAATGGATTCAGAGGAGGAGTCTTCTTCTGAGGAGGCGGAGGTGGAGTCTGAAGAGGAGTCCGACCCTGGCGTTGCAAGTCTGGCTCTAGCCACAGCCTATGTTGCCAAGTCCATCTTCAACACTGAAGACAATGACTTCCACACCAATGCTGAAGCCGATGACAAGGACGATCCTGCTCCCACCTACTGCTTCATGGCACGTGGTGCCAAGGTAAAATCACGTGATGCTTACTTTCAAACGTCAAGTGAAGATGACTCTGATTGTGAATCCAAACCCAGCTACAAAACACTTGCTAAAATTGCAACTGAA
Source organism: Triticum aestivum (assembly GCF_018294505.1). Classification (NCBI taxonomy): domain Eukaryota; kingdom Viridiplantae; phylum Streptophyta; class Magnoliopsida; order Poales; family Poaceae; genus Triticum; species Triticum aestivum. The sequence goes on from NC_057807.1 coordinate 43,419,923, forward strand.
CAACAAAAGGCTATGGAACATACTCAAAAACTGTTAGACAAAAGCGATGACCTGTTGGACGTGGAAATGACACGTTCACAGTCCTTAGTTGAAGACATAAAAAATCTTCATGCTAAGTACCAAGAACTTGAAAGTCTTCATGAGACGCTCTCAACCACTTATGAAAAGCTCTCCTATGATTATCTTCAAAGGAAGCAAGAGCTTGAGAAATTGAAAGCGGCTCATGAAGATCTTGAAAAGGAGAATGAGTCACTTCGCGCTCAACAGATCAGTTCCGCTCAGGATGGATTTGAACCACCATGTCTAAAATGCATTGAGCGTGATAACGCTACCTCTGTTGCTGAATGTTCCACTGCTGCTACTGTTGCTTTGTCTTCAACTACTGATGTGGTAACTAACCCCTCTACTGAGGATACCACTACTATTGCTGATGAAAATGCTAGGTTGAAGACATTGCTTGAAACAGGGATGTATAAAAGTCTGAAAGGACATCAGACACTTTGCGATGTCCTCAAAAAGCAGATTCTGAACCGAAACCCTAGGAAAGAGGGTGTTGGGTTCGAGAGGAAAATGAATGTTGATGGTTCCTACTGGAAGCCTGAGCAGTATCCCAAAACCACATGGGTTGCTGCAAAGGAACCTTCAGTGGATCCATCCACCTTATCTGGCTTTACCTATGCTAATCCTATTATCATTGATGAATCCTTTGATGCAAACTATAAACTATTCAAAAATCAGAATGGTGAAGTTTTTGCCAGGTATATTGGTACTAACTGCAGGAATGGACCACCTATGAAGAATCTTCCAGTGAATGTGATCATGACACCACCAGGGAAGAAGACAAACCCCAGACCTATGGCTTCATATGACCCAAAGGCTTCATAGAGATACATGACTCACTTGAGTCACCCTAACGCCAATGTTTTGTAGGGAAATCGTACTCACACTTATGAATATGAGCGTGTGTCTTCAAACCGCTATGTTCATAGAACTAAGAACTTTTCTGCTTATTCATATGAGTATCATTCATCTCCTGCAAGGCTATTTGCTAGGGCTCCAAAGCCAAAGTTCTCAGATACTGCACTTAGACTCATTGCTTCTAAGCCACCCCTGAAGATGTGGGTGGTGAAGAAGAATTAACTCTCTTTTGCAGAATAAGGTCTCCAGCCTGCTATCAAAGGCGTCCGATACTATTGCTGGGGACCTAAAACACATTAAGGGACGCATGATAAAATGGTCTTACTATGTATTTCACATGTGAATCGCTTACCTGTCATACTATGAGTTCTAACCTTGATATAAGCTGTGATAATCCGTGTGTGCGTCAAATGCTTATGCTTCACAACACTCTTTGTGAAGCCTATCCTCCTAACTGCACTGTAGGGTATGACACCTCATGATTCAGAATGGATTATGGACAGCGGATGCACTAATCATATGACTGGTGATCAAAGTCTTCTCATGGACTCAACCTTACGTCCATCAGACAAGAGTCACATCACATTTGCTGACACTGGTAAAAGCAAGGTATTGGGTCTAGGTAGAGTTGCAATCTCAAAGGATCAACACATGGATAAAGTGATGCTTATTGAATCCCTTGGGTTCAACTTAATGTCTGTCTTAATGCTTTGCGACTTGAACATGACTGTGCTATTCGGAAGTCTCTAGTCTAATGGAATCATATGACTGGTGATCGAAGTCTTCACATGGACAAAATATCGTTGCCTTGTACTAATGGAATCTGACAAGTCTCTAGTCTTTGAAGGGTATCGGAAAGATGATCTATACATGGTAGATTTCTCAGCAGGTCCATAGCTTGCCGTATGTCTTCTTGCAAAAGTTTCAGAATGCTGGCTCTGGCATCGGAGGCTGGGGCATGCTGGCATGAGGAACTTACACACACTCATCAAGAAGAAGCATGTCATAGGTATCGAGGGTGTCAAGTTCAAGAAGGATCATTTGTGTGGTGCCTGCGAAGCTAGAAAGATGACTAGGGCAAAGCACCCCTCGAAGACAATCATGACGACATCTCAACCCTTCGAGCTGTTACACATGGACTTATTTGGCCCTACTCACTACTCTACCCTCACAACAACAGCTTGTCTCTATGGCTTCGTCATTGTTAATGACTACTCAAGATATACATGGGTGCACATAATTTTCTACAAGACTGAAGTACAAGATGTCTTCAGACGCTTCGCCAATCGAGCCATGATCAATTATGGCGTCAAGATCAAGCATATCAGAAGTGACAACGGCACTGAATTCAAGAACACCGGGCTTGATCTTTATCTGGATACAATGGGAATCACTCATGAGTTTTCTGCTCCATACACACCTCAGCAAAATGGCATTGTAGAGCGCAAGAATAGAACCCTCATTGAGATGGCTAGAACAATGCTCGATGAGTACAAGACACCAAGAAAGTTCTAGCCTGAAGCTATTGATATAGCATGTCACATCATCAACCGTGTTTACATCCATAAGCTTCTGAACAAAACATCCTATGAGCTCCTTACTGGCAAGAAGCCAAATGTCAGCTACTTCAGAGTATTTGGTGCTAGGTGCTGGATCAAGGATCCCCATCACAAGTAAAAATTTGCACCTAAAGCTCATGAAGGCTTCATGCTCGGTTATGGAAAGGACTCGCACTCTTACAGAGTCTTCAACCTCTATCACTACAAAATCGTTGAAACTGTGGACGTGCGATTTGATGAAACCAATGGTTCACAAAGAGAGCTCCTGCCAAGTACTCTAGATGAAGCTCCATCCAGCGAATATGTCAAGCTGATGGGAACTGGTGAAATCATGCCTTCTGAAGCACAGCCTGAAGAGGAACTTATCATTTCTGCACCAAACCAACCTGAAGACAATGCTCAGACCGAAGACAACCCGCCCAATGATGACAATGATCAGCAAGAGCAAGGTCTTCGTCCAGTTCATCCTCGTGTTGCAAATGAAGTACAAATTGAGAAGATAATTGATAGCATCAATGCACCTGGTCCACTTACTCGCTCAAGAGCAACATAGTTAGCAAATTTCTGTGGGCACTTTTCGTTTGTGTCAATATCAGAACCCAAGAAAGTTGCTGAAGCCTTTATGGAACCTGAATGGATTCAAGCTATGCAAGAAGAACTTCAACAGTTCAAGCTGAACAATGTTTGGGAACTAGTCAAGCGTCCTGACCCTCGCAAGCATAACATTATTGGCACAAAATGGATATATCGAAACAAGCAAGATGAGCATGGTCAAGTCGTCAGAAATAAAGCACGTCTTGTGGCTCAAGGATATACTCAAGTTGAAGGAATTGACTTCGACGAAACATTTGCTCCTGTGGCTAGGCTTGAAGCTATTCGCATACTGCTAGCCTATGCTAACCACCACAACATCTTACTATATCAAATGGATGTGAAGAGTGCATTCCTCAATGGCAAGATTGAAGAAGAAGTGTACGTTGCTCAACCACCTAGCTTTGAAGATCCAAAACATCCTGATATGGTCTACAAGCTAAACAAAACACTGTATGGTCTCAAACAAGCTCCTCGCGCTTGGTATGATATGATCAAAGGCTTCCGGAAGAGCAAAGGCTTCAAAACTGGATCCCTCGACCCCACACTCTTCACGAAGACATATGATGGTGAACTGTTTGTGTGCCAAGTATATGTGGATGACATTATCTTCGGCTGCACCAACCAGAAGTATAGTGATGAGTTTGGATACATGATGCAAGAGCAATATCAGATGTCCATGATGGGTGAGCTGAAGTTCTTCCTTGGTCTTCAAATTCGTCAACAAAGGAATGGCATCTTTATATCTCAAGAAAAATATTTCAAAGACTGTCTGAAGAAGTTTGGAATGCAAGATTGCAAAGGTTACACGACGCCAATGCCAGCCAAACACCATCTAGGTCCCGACGACAATGGTAAAGAGTTCGATCAAAAGGTATACCACTCCATGATTGGTTCCTTACTTTACCTATGTGCATCTAGGCAAGATATTATGCTTAGTGTTTTCATGTGTGCTCGATTCCAAGCGGCACCAAAGTAATCGCATCACTTAGCTGTGAAGCGAATTCTTCGATATTTGGCTTACACCCCAACACTCGGATTATGGTATCCAAAGGGCTCAAAATTTGATCTAGTTGGATTCTCGGATGCTGATTATGCTGGAGACAAGGTGGATCGCAAGTCTACATCAGGCACATGTCACTTTCTGGGACGATCACTTGTCTGTTGGTCTTCAAAGAAGCAAAACTATGTATCACTCTCAACTGCTGAATCTGAATACATTGCTGCTGGATCTTGCTGTACTCAGCTTCTATGGATGAAGCAAACTCTCAGAGACTATGGCATCAATCTGAAACAAGTACCTCTCTTCTACGACAATGAAAGCGCCATAAAGATTGCCAATAATCCAATCCAACACTCGAAGACAAAGCACATTGAAATTCGTCATCACTTTCTCAGAGATCATGTCATGAAGAAAGATATTGACATCATTCACGTCAACACTGAAGAGCAACTGGCAGATATCTTCACAAAGCCCTTGGATGAGAAAAGGTTTTGCAAGTTATGGTGTGAGCTAAATATCTTGGAATCCTCAAATGTCCTGTGATCAGGCACACATCCTAACACTTATGCATGTTGACGACTTAGATGTGCAACACACGAAGTAAAGTATATCTTCAATCAATGAAGACTTACATTCTGAGTGTGAATACATTAACATGGAATTTGACTTTGGAGTGCCACGATAATTGTGTGCCGTGTCTGGGTCTAATACTTCCTATACGGTGGGTAACGCCACCACCAAATTTCTTAGTTTGAAGTGTTTCACTCATGGCGTTATTTTTGCAATGTCTTCGCATTTGTTTTGTCTTCAAATTTCAACTTATCTTCATGATTTACTTCACTATGTTGATTTGATTGCTTTCTGATATATATACTAGTGTTCTGTCCTCTACAACATTCACTTATAGCTATGTCTTCCTTGTTAAAACTTTTTGAACTAAGTGAATGTGATCGGACCCAAATCTCTCTATGCTTTCTATCTCAATCTCTATCTGTCCAAATCATATGCATTCTAGTGAAACTGTCGAATGTCTTTTCTGCATCCTTGTTAGTAGAAGACACAGAGACAAACATTAAGTCTGTTTTAAATGATTCATCCTCATTGTTTGAAATCCGGAGAAGCCGGAACAACCATCCGACAAACCTGGCGGGCGTGGGAATGTGGGACAACTCTGAGTATGTTGCATGCTTGCCACGTGCCCCTCAGATGTGAACGGCCAGGGGCACCTGCGTAATTGTGCTATGCCGCACACTTCCTTATAAATACATGTCCCTTGCGGTAAAGAAAACCTTCTTCCACCTCTCCACGTCGTCAAAACCCTAGCGCCTCTGCTAGCTTGCGACGACGCCGGCGATGAAGCGCTTAGCTGCCGCGACTTCTCCGACGCCATCCTCACGCCGGCCGCGGACATCGTCCTCTCTGCCGCTGCCATAGGTGTCCTCTGTCGCCAAGTTAGGGCACGGTGGATTGAACTGCTCGGTCTCCTATTCATCCCATCTAGCAGTTCTTCGTGTGGTAAATATAACTCTATTTTTACCATCCTTTTGATCCTCAATGATTCATCCTATTTACCAAAATTGGTTTCTGTCTATACAATGTTAGATCTATTCTGTCTGCATCTCATACTGCCTAGTATATTCACTTAAGTTTCATATCTAGTTAGATTCCTCACTTGTACTTATTCACGGATTCGTACAAATCTGGAACCAACTATCAACATATAAGTGAATGTCTTCGCATCATGAGGTCAATGTCTTCAAACTGATTTATCTTCAAAATCTTCTGAGAATGCATATGACCTCTTCCCCTTCCCTCGCATCTCTAATGCTGTCACAGGTACATGTTCGTCGGAGAATCCCTTGGTTCTCATAGTCTGCATTTGTTTGCATAATTCTTATAGCAACACATTAACTCTCCTGGAGCTAGTTCCTGTTTGTCCAGCAAGCGAAAGCCTTTGAAGCCTTTGAACGTATTGAAGCCATTCAGTTTGAAGCTCATGGCTGCAGAGAAATCAGTAAGGAAGGGTGGCAGACAGCGTCGAGGGGGAACATCAAAAGATTTGCCTGATGACCTCGCAGACCTTTACAAAATAGATCCTGAAGAGGATTATAATCAGCGCAAGACGCGAATCCAATGGATTCAACGATATTGGGCTGAACAATGGTTCAAATACAAGTTCGTGACCCAGGAATATGCTGAGAAGAATGCTATCAAAAGTCCTTGGGGTGATATTCTATATCGAGGCCTTCCACCCAAGAACAGAGCTGAAGCTATTGCATAGGGTTTCTATCCTTGTATGGTCCATGGACCTCAGCCTGAAAATGCCAACCCATCATCATTGCTCTGGTGTCGTGACGATAATCTCTTCAAGCGCAACTTCCAGCATGCAAAGGCATCAGCCAAGGAAAACAAGAAGTCATTGGGATTAGACTTCAAAGCTGGTCCCTCTGCTCCCCGTGCTGACGGCTCACGTGATGCAGAATCCAATGTCATCGGCCCCTTTTCAAACCTTGAGGGCCTCATCACTTACATCTTGGTCCAAGGTGCCAGAGTGGATCATTCTGATAATGATGCTGACACTGATGAAGCCCCAGCTCCTCCTCCAAAGCCGGAGAAGCTAAAGAAGTCTAAGGCTTCACAATCAGCTGCACCTCCAAAAGCTTCACGTGCAAAGCCACTGATCACTGCACCTCCTGAAGACAGTGTGCAGTCTGAAGATCTATCACGCATCTCCAAGAAGACGGAGAAGAAAAAGAAAATCGTCAAGAATACTGATCAAACATTGAGTCCTGCTGCTATTCTGCGTGAAGAGCACATTGATCTGTCCAGCGATGATGATCTTGCAGATGATGCTCTTGAGCAACTGATCAAGAGCAAGGAAGAAGCAGAGATCTTCAATAATTTGCCTCTCTTTGATGTGGCAATCATCCATAACTTCATTGATGAGTGGTTTGACACCCCAAATCTCAGCTTTGATGATCTGCAACTTCCAATTGGCCTCAGCGTCTCCTTCAATGGCGCCATTGCTTCTGAGCTAGCTCTTGCTCAGCGCATCGTTGAACTGAAGCACAAGATCGACTATGAGAAAGCTCAGTTCAAGAAGCATGTGGCCAAGCTCAGCGTGCAAGATGTCAAAAACTTCAAGATCATGCTGCACGAGCTCAAAGGAGCCTTTCACAAGAAGTGCGGAGAAGCTCGAGGCTCTCGTGAGCGCATGAAGAATCTAGCTGACAAGTGTGTGCTAGTCTACAATGAGGCTGAGAAGCGCAAGGCTCTTGGTCATCCTGGCATTGACCCCAGAATGGATGCAAAGAAGAAGAAGCTATCAACTGTCCAATCTGCACCTTCAAGGCAGGATGAACCTCACATAGTCTTCCCAAGTAGCATGACTGGCTCGAAGCCAAAGGTCATGTCAACTGCTTCACAACTGAAGAAGACGAGGGCTGCCGAGGCTGAAGCCAGAAAGAGGAAAAACACAGAAGCCTCTGATGTTGCTCCCTCCCAGAAGAAGCGCAAAACCAAGAAGAATCGGGCTGCTCCCACAGAGCCCTTAGTTGTTGAACCTATCTCAATGGTTCACCCTGCATCTGAACACCAATAACGACGGATGATTGTTCATGAGCCTGCTTCCACAGAGGCTTATGAAGCTGAAGACATTCTAGCAGTTGATCCCATCGCTGCTGAAGACATTGGTCACCATGACAATGTTGAAGATGATGAAGTTCTTCCTCAGATCGAACACAACTTGGTATCATCGCCTGTTCTCACGAACAGCGAAATCATCAGCATTGGTCGTCCTCTGACACCAATTGCTCAGGATGCATCATGGGCTGATCACCCACAACAACAAGACTCCCCAAGTACTCCCCAACAACAACAAGTCACACCACCTATGCAAGAAGAAGAGGATGAGGCCCAGCCAACTCCATCTCCAAAGGCGTCGCCAGTATTACAAAGGCTTCTCAAAGGACCAAGGCCTCAAGTCCCTCTTCCGAGCGTTCCAGAAGGAGAAGTGCACCACCAATCTGTTGCACGTCAAGTGTTTTCAGAAGCCACTCCGACTGTGAATGTCTTCGTGTCTGAAGCCAAAGCTGCTGAAGACAATCCGGCTGCATCAGCCGATGACGAAGATGAAGAAGAACGTGTCCCTACTCCCCCATTACTGAAGAAGCTGTTCCTGAAGTAACCATGCCAGTGCCAGACCCTCCAGCTCATCAAGTGGAGGTTGAAAATCTTGAGGCTGCCACCACCAACACACATGAAGCCCATGACGCAGTCATGGCTAAAGCAAGTGTGGATCCTGCACCAACCAATACGCCAGAAGCCAATGCTGCTACTGCTCCTGAAGCTTTTGTTGTGCAGGCTAAACCTTTTGTTGTTGCCACTGCTCCGGTTCCACCACCAAGGCCCCATACAATTGAGCAAGCATACAACCATGGCCAGCTAGTCACTGTCATATGGCCCGTTCTGGTCCCTCCGCCTAATGCCTCAGGTCCTTAGTTTGATTATCATATTGAGCATAGGCCTCAGGTCCAGAAACCAAAGCCAAGACTGCCAAGGTTCCCAGGTACTGTCACCTCTACAGGGTCCTTCAATGCAAATGGCTTCAAAAGCCACAACACCTTCTTTGACAGCGCAAAGAACCCCTACTCAAGGCCAAGAATATCATCTAATCGTTTCTGGAGCCATCAACAGCGAAGCTATTACTCCCACGTTCTGTATGATCAAGGGCGCATTTTCCCTCATATGCGCCTCGACACTGAAGCCATTGCTGGACTGCCATGCTTGGAAGAAGCACTTGACTACTTTCGTGATGCAGGTCTGCTCAGCTTTGTGACAGACAAAGAACATTGGAATGAGGAACTTTTGCTTCAATTCTATGCTACCCTCCACATTCGCGGCTACAACAAGGACACAAAGACATGGGTTCTCGAGTGGATGATAGGAAATGTTCATCATGAAGCCAAAGCTCTTGACATCATTGAGCTTACAGGCTTATCCACTCCGGGAGAGCTATACGAACCTGATTGTCAACTCCATCGCAATGCACTGGAGAGCATCTTCCATAAGACAGAACCCAACATGAGCCAGATGTTGAGCATGATGAAGCCTTTGCCACATGACGCTGAATACCCAAAGGAGTTCTTTGTTGATGACCTTGAGTATCTGCCTCGCACAATATATCACATCATCAGGCGGACTCTATGGCCTATCAAAGGGCATTCATCAGCTAGAAAACTTGAAGGAGCCATGAAGACATTGGTCTTTTACATCCTCAATGGCATCAACTTCAATGCATAAGAATTCTTCCTCCGGCAACTAGCTGCGTCTGGATCTGACCTTTTTGGCCTGAAATTCTATGCTCCATGGCTCATGCGCCTCATCAAGCTACACTCTGCTATCAACTATCAGCCCTCTGCTCGCAATCATCTAATCTTTCTACCAGAGGTTGATATGTCAGTTGAAGCCATATACCCTGAGCCTGCCAAGAAGCCTCTTTGTCTTCAAAATGCTGAACACCAAAGCTTCACTCAGCCCATGGAAGGAGTCCAAGCAGTAACTTGTGTCTATCCAATGGCTGGGAACACTCGTCTGCCTCATCGTGCGCCAACTGAAGCTACTGAGAGCACAATTGCCCAAAGGCCTAAGAAGCGCTCTCGCGTCCTAAATGACCAAGAACTTCTTGTGGCACTGCATCAGAAACAAGACAAGCATCACTTTTGGCTCAAGCGACAGATGCAAAGCCTCTTGGTGGACGTCAATCACATTTGAAATCTTGCCACCAAGAATGCCTTTGTCACTCACGAGACCTGTCGGCGATCATGGAAGAGTTTGACACTGCTCAGTGCTGATGCAGATCTTCAAGATGATGGCTTCACTGAAAGATTAAGGTTTGACTCCACTCCTCCACGGAATGTTGTCCTACATCGAACTCCATCCCTTGAAGACTCTGACTATTCTTCCTCCACGGCAACTATGAATGCCAAAGTGATCGATGATGAAGACGATGCTACTTCACCGCCCCCTACTTCTACACGCATCGACACTGCACCAAGTTCGTCTGCGCCGCCAACCAACAACGGCAACCCTGCTGCTTCATCTACTCCTCATGAGGACGAGTAGATGCTCTATGTCTTCAAACATTTTTGGTCATTACTGACAAAAGGGGAGAAGCATATGAGTTTGATAGTCTTCAAGCGGGTTCATTTGGGCGGTTGCTTTATATTTTTCCTAGTGCTTACAACTCTTGCCTTTGATACATTTCGTTCCTTGAGTTGTAACACTTAAACTCGATGGTTGTGTGCTACTTATTTGCTTTTCCATGTGTGATGATAACTTCCGCACTTAGATCATTCTGTAGACGTCCATTTTTCATTATAGATGTCACTCTCTTAGTTATATCATTTCATGCATGATGAATTATCTTCATAAGTTGAAGAGGATCTCCACAAGTACAACCTGCCATGTGCATTTGCATTCCAAAAGAAAATTACTTATATGCACATCTTCAGGGGGAGCCTTTGCCACTTATGAAGACAATATCCTATCATTTACAATTTCACATACTTTATCCCCATTGAAAACTTCAATCAGTTTGTCATCAATCACCAAAAAGGGGGAGATTGTAAGTGCATCTAGTGCCACCCCTAGTTGGTTTTGGAGTATTGACGACAAAGTTGGTTGAGGGACTAATGCGTTTGTGAGAATTGCAGGATAACGCAGGTAGTGTCCCTCATTGATTCGGTTTACCTACCGGAGATGACCCCTAAAAATGTATGAAGACATTGACGACAATGGTGGTATGTGAAGATATTCATATTGAAGACTATGACATGAGAAGACAATGAGTGAAGACTATGGAGCGCGAAGACTGTGTTGTTTCGTTGTTTCCTTTTCTTCTTTGTTGAGTCATAGGAACCACCGTACTGTTAAGTGGGGTCCAAGTGAACAAAGCCAGAATGACTGAAGTGATGCTCAACCCAAATCCTATGTCTTCGAGCGAAGACAATGAGAGCAAATCTTATCCAGAGCTGGATGAGTCAGCTTAGCTTGTAGCCCAAGTAAAGTTGCCGTGTGTATTTGAAATCTGACCGTTGGAACACGTGTCAGTTCCTTAGTGACCCAGGGTCATTTCGGACATATCAAGTCGGGTTGCCTTGTGGCTATAAATATCCCACCCCCTACACCATAAATTGGTGGCTGCTCAGAGTTAGTTTACGACTTTTTTCGTTTGAGAGCAACCCACCTCGAAGCCTTTGAGAGAGAGAAATCCTTGCAAGGACAAAGCCCAAACACCTAGAGCCAAAGAGTTTTAGGCATCACTGAAGTCTTTCTGTCTGAGTGACCTGAAGACTTATTACACTTGAGGACTGTGTATCCTCCAGCCGGTTAGGCGTCGCGTTCTAAGCATTCAAGAGTCATTGTGGATCGCCGGTGAACGAAGTCTGTGAAGGTTCGGAAGTCTACCTTAAAGACTTACCAGAGTGATTGGGAGAGGACTGTGTGTCCTTAGCTCAAGGGGAATAAGGTGAAGACGCGGTCTTCTGAGTTGAATCTCAGCCTCCCTAACTAGACGTATAGTTGTCACAACAACTGGAACTGGTCCAACAAATCCCGTGTCTTCAACAAGTGACTGGTTCTATCCTCTAACTCCCTTTACTTTGATTTTGTCTTCGTGAAGTCATTGCCTGTTTGTCATACCTGTTTGAATTCATTGCTTGATTACTATCGTTAGTTGGCTTCATACTATCTTCCATCCTGATCCTTACTACCAAGCTGCTATTAGTCTTTGTACTTTCACATTATTGCATACTTGACTATGGTTTGCTTGTTGTAGTTTATCTTCTGCTACATATCAATTAGGTCATTTCTATTGTTTGTCCTCGAAACTTCCACGTTTTGAAGAATTTGATAAAAACCGCCTATTCACCCCCCCTCTAGTCGATAACTAGCACTTTCAATGCACAATTAGTACAGTGTAAAGGTAGCAGATAGCAGGTCGGTGAGAAATAAATGACAGGAGACATATGATATCTCTACAACTTGCATGGCACACTAAATTACTACAGGATTCTATGAAATAATAGTCAATTGAAAACAAATAGGCCAGTCCATTTTTTCTGCACCGTCTGATGTACAAAGAACGGGCAGATTGCCTTCATCTACCTCCAACCAGTCAGTGTTGACGATCTTCCTCGAAACGCAAGCGACCACTAGCCCAGTCCCCTGCCTGCGCCCTCCCCTCGACCTCACCGCACCGCCATGCTAGGCACCGCCCCCCGGCCATCCATTCAAGCCCCGTCGACCTCCAGATCGGGCACAAGCAGCTCCTGCACCCCACACCCCTATGTAGACATGCTGCATCACTTCCCAAGAGAACAGGCAGACTAGGTGCTCCGCGCGCCTAAGCGGGTGCTGCTTCTTTTAATTGCGGTTCAACTGAACCTGAATTGAAATCCAGGCGGGCTATTGACATCTAGCAAAGGTGAAATAGTAAAGGGAAGAAACCTTGTGCACTTAGTATCACGAAGAAGATGTTGTATGAAGTGCTCAACTAATTTCTTTCGTGGGATGAATACGGTGTGAGCAGAGATGTAAGATTTGCACGAATAAGGGAAGAGGAGTACCTCTTTCTGCTGGTAGTGTTGTGTCCTCCTTCTGCTTTTCCAACGATCTTCTTGTGGTTCGCTAGAAACGAGAAGTTGTGGAGGACCGTGGAGCCTTAGACGAACCCATGGCCAAGTTATTGAGTATGGTGCGGTGGCCGTCTATCGGCGGCGGGGAACCAGATCCGAGGCGGTGAACGACGACGTAGCGGGAACAGCTCTGGTGCGGTGGACGGTTGCGACAATGGAGCGGCAGTGGTGAGGCATAGGACGGCATGGTCGGAGTGGTTCTGGTATGACGCACGTCAGCGTCGGCGTCATGGAGGCAGCTCTGCCTCGTCTTCAGCTGCTAAGTCCTTGAGGCTTTGCGGTTGCGGTTGCGTTGGACGACGACATCGGGGTACCGGCCCCGGCGTGATGGAGGAGGGCGGCGGTGGGTTGGGCACTATGGGGTGGAGGACGGAGGAGGCTGGTGTTTCGCGGCTGGTGGAGAGGGCGTTTTGGCGCCCACGGAGTATGAATGGGGAAACGGAGGGAGGGGGAACTAAGGGGAAACAACGTTTTGGTTTGGGACATGCTTGTTTAAAATTTGGAGAAAGTTACAAACTTTGCCCCCATCTAAAATTTCAGACATATTGCGGGTTGGGGGTAGGATAGTAATCTCAGGTGTCCCAAATGTGGCGGGATAGATTTCGGTCGAGCGCATAGGTGTTTAGGCTCCCACGGTGTATGAATGCTTCTCGGAGGCGGTTGAGACTGGCGTCTTGGTGAAGTTACAAACCAACCCCGGTTTAGACCTTTGGACATCGGGCCGATAGGCTACACGGGCCAGAGTCAGGACAGTAATTTCCTACCACCAAACATTAGTCTCGCGCGGTTTCGGGTGACCAGAGGCTTATTTGGCGCTTCGTTCAATATTTGGGATCAGAAGCATTAACGTTTTCGGTTCTCTTGAATTGAACTTTCAGGATTTGTCAAACTTCACAAATCTTTACTCTTGAAAATCATAAAGCTACGATTATTTTGGAATGGAGGGGGTACATTTGAATATACATTGTACATGAGTATATATTAAAAAATATGCAACTTACCTCAGTTCCAAATATAATCTCCTTGGTTGCAAATTTTTTTTAGACATGGGTATGAATATATAGCATGTTCAAACGCATAACAAAGATTGATGCTCCCTTTTAGATCTGATTTACAAATGCTATTATCTCGGGTTCAAATAGATGAATGCACTTCCTATGAATTCAGATCTTCGAAACCCCCTTTATGTTCAATTCAATATGTAATCTATTTCGTAGCTAGCAATTTGGAATGTATCCATGCAAGTGAGAAATGTATAAAGTGCTTCACACTAACAACATGGAGTGCACTAATTAGTGTTTATATATGAATTGCAAAAGCAATCCATTGCCTGTATTTCAAACCTCTCTCACTCTATGGATTGATAATATGAAATAAACACATGCACATGGTATAATTCAGTAGAGTATGGGTGTCTAAGAGACCGATTTTTGTCCATACACAATTTGCAAAATTCATGAGCTCATTCAAAAATAATAATGCCATGTATATTTTAATTTAATGCGTAGAACCGCCTTTTACACGTAGATGCACTATGCCTCGGCCCGTTCTCACAAACGTGACATATCTCTCTCTATCTAACGCATAAGTGCACACACTTAATATGCATCGGCATTTATCTTTCACACATGCTCACAATCTGTCTTGGGGTGTCGGGGTGTCTCACACATATGCTATCTCTCTCCCCCCCTCTCTCTCTTTCTGACTACTATGTACCACTCTTTTCACTAATCTCACTTGGAAAACACTATTTCTCTCACATGCATATATACACACGCACAGTCTCTACTAGCCCTCTATACGCACATATATGTGCCTATGTGTCTCCCGCATGCACATTATCTTTAGGCCTCTCTCGCACACATTGCCCCCCCCCCAAACACACCTCTCTCTTAGTAGTTGGCAGATATGATCCCACCATATCATTTGGTAGGATATCCCTTACTGTTAGCCTGGATGGTAATACGAGGGAAAGTTTTACCCTAGTTCGGACCCTTGCAGTTGAGGAAAAAGCCTACTCTTTGGTATTGTATATTAGTGATAGGGGTGTGTACAAAGTACTCGTGAATACTAGGCATTGTGCGTGTGTGTATACTATCGATGAACTAGCCCCCAAGCTTCTATAACATACTCAGGGCCTAGGGTTACAAATCATATATAGTCGGCTTATCACCAGTGGGGATAGAGTCCTCCACGACTCTGGTAGCTTCGTGTTGTACGCCGAGTCCTCCACATGGGTCTTCGTATAACGCGTCTTGGTCCAACCTATGTGGCACAGGATGGAACTTACCCATGAGTCCTCATGTTGACCCACCACAACTAGAAATGATGCGCCCACCACACCACACACGCAATCAACCACTAAGAAAATAAGCATATACAATAGTACAATGTTATACATGAAAGTTAATTGCATGGCGCATCCAAAAATATTTGTTCTGCATTGTGAATGTTTATATATTCTCCTAAAATATTAGTAATAGGAAAGAGAAACGAAGGGCATAACTCTCCTTGTCTCCGCCGGACACCCCTCTTTCTACACCACTTTCACGTACGCACACAGGCTATCTCTCGGCCCTCTAAAAGTGTGCATTCCCACGACACATTCACACGTGACGGTCACTGTATTTCAAGCCAAAGCACTATACAGTCACTGGACTTAAGAATATGCTCATTACGGTCACCGTATACATTCTCGGGGTGATCATATGGTATCTAGCTCACGATACGTCTCCGTATTTTCTTGATGACACTGACGGACTTTGCATTTGATGCGTGCTCCGTATTTTGTTGACGACACTTACGGTCATTGTATTTGAAGAGAGAGCACGATATGGTCACTGGACTTCAGAATAAGCTCATCACGGTCACCACATACATTTTGTCGTGCTAACCAACAGGTGGTTGGATGGTTAGGAGGACAGTGGTTTCTCGAGCCCACCATGGTTGAAGTCCCTCTGCTCGCATTTATCCTGGATTAATTTCAGTATTTTCCGGTGATGCGCGTTCAGTGCGAGGAGACGTTCCACTCGACTACGAGGCGCCTTGGTGACTTCATAAAATCTCAAGATCATATGCAGGCTCACTCTCTCGAAGGTGCTGACAGGGGTAGGGTCTGCGTTTGTGCACTTATAGCAGTGACTGCTTGCATATATGAGCCCTTGCATCTGTCCCGTGTTAAAAAAATACATGTCATGATTATACGGTCACTGGCTCACCCTACAACTCCGTATTTTGTTGATGACACAATCAATTGACCAGTCAAGCATTCCATGTGGCGCAACTAGTGTTGCACCATCGGGGCGCGTAACCATGGGGCCCACCTGTCAGCCCGTATATGAAAGAAAGAAATGGTAGTTTGAGTCTGTACTATGTTAATAAAATACATTTTAGGGTGATCATACGGTCACTGGCTCACCATACATCTCGGTAATTTGTTGATGACACGATCAATTAACCAGTCAAATGGTCCACATTCAGCAGCGCACATTACCATATGGCCCACCCATCAGTGCATATATGAAGGACATAAATGGTAATAAATTAGTGGTCGGTGAGTATTCGAAGTCGTGATACCTCTGGTTGGCAGTCGCCGGCAAGGTGGGGGTGATAAGGCACTGGTGTGGGGATCACCAGAGAAAAAGCTCGACGCGGGGGCCTAGAGGGATGGCCGGTGCGGCGGCGGACCGGCGGTGGGGAGTGGTTTCAGGGCGGGTGTGGCGGCGTGGCGGCTGATACGTCTCCGTCATATCTACTTTTCCAGACACTTTTGCCCTTGTTTTGGACTCTAACTTGCATGATTTGAATGGAACTAACCCGGACTGACGTAGTTTTCAGCAGAACTGCCATGGTGTTGTTTTTGTGCAAAAATAGAAGTTCTCGGAATGACCTGAAAATCCAAGGAGCAACTTTTCAGAATTAATAAAAAATACTGGCGAAAGAATCAGCGTCAGAGGGCCCACACCCTATGCATGAGGTTGGAGGGCACGCCCCCTCCCCTAGGGCGCACCCCCTGCCTTGTGGCCCCCCTGGACATCCACTGACCTCAACTCCAACTCCATATATTTGCTTTCACGGAGAAAAAAAATAAGAGAGAAAGATTCATCACGTTTTACGATACGGAGCCGCCGCCAAGCTCTAATCTCTCTTGGGAAGGCTGATCTGGAGTCCATTTGAGGCTCCGGAGAGGGGGATTCGTCGATGTCTTCATCATCAACCATCCTCCATCACCAATTTCATGATGCTCACCGCCATGCGTGAGTAATTCCATCGTAGGCTTGCTGGACGGTGATGGGTTGGATGAGATTTACCATGTAATCAAGTTAGTTTTGTTAGGGTTTGATCCCTAGTATCCACTATGTTCTGAGATTGATGTTTTTATGACTTTGCTATGCTTAATGCTTGTCACTAGGGCCCGAGTGCCATGATTTCATATCTGAACCTATTATGTTTTCATGAATATATGTGAGTTCTTGATCCTATCTTGCAAGTCTATAGTGACCTATTATGTGTGATGATCCGACAACCCCGAAGTGACAATAATCGGGATACTTCTCGGTGATGACCGTAGTTTGAGGAGTTCATGTATTCACTATGTGTTAATGCTTTGGTCCGGTACTCTATTAAAAGGAGGCCTTAATATCCCTTAGTGTCGGGGATACTGATCCACGAACACCTATGGGACCGGCGGACCGAGCCCCTTTCGGTTCGGCGGGGGGCGGAGATTGCACGAAGAGCAGATCGAGGCGAAGCACACGAGCGGTTTACCCAGCTTCGGAGCTCTCCGGAGAGATAATACTCCTACTGCTGCTTGTCTGATTGTATTGAGTTCTTGCTCGGGAGCGCTGAGTGCTACAGTACACTCTAGCTGCTAACGAGACCGAGCGTGCGTGTTCTCTGGCTTTGAACCTTCCGAACCCCCCTCTACGTTGCGCATGGGCCAACTTTTATATGCTCAAGGGGTCACCGACAGGTGGCAACGTAGACAAGGGTAAAAATGGAAAAGGACTTGCGGTTGGTACAGCAACCTGTACAGTGTTTCCTACCTAACCCTGACGGTAGGGGACAAAGGCATTAAATGCCCATCTATGTCGCCCAAAACAATGCAGAAAGGGACCGTCAGGGGCGCCACCGCTCGCCACGATGGCGATCTTGTCAGCGCCGCTTGCCACCGCGCGCCGCTGGCTGCACAGCCTCTCGCCACGCGTGCTTGGAAAGGCCCCAGGGCGACATGTTGGTGGATGCGCTGGAGTGTAGGTACAGGGTGGTAGCGTGTCGCGGCAAGTGCCTTGCCGCGGTCGTTATCTTATCGCGTCCGGAGGCTTGTCGCTCCCCGGGCCTTGCCGGGACGCGTGGCGCGTCGCGGCAAACTCCTTGAGATGCCCTGGTGGGCCTTCCCGGCAAGCTCCTCTTGTCGGGGCCTTGTCTCCTTGGCTTGGATACTTTGCTCTTATGCCTTGGTTGGCCTTCCCGGCAAGCTCCTCTTGCCGGGGCTTTGTCTCCTTGGCCTAGATACTTTGTTCTTGAATGGCTCCACAGGAACCGCGGAGGACCTTGGCGATCAGCGCGGCAAGCCTTGCCGCGGGTGGCTGCACCTGCCCGTGCACAAGTTCGGGATACTAGGGTACCCCTACACTAGTACACCGACAGGAGCCCCCGGGCCTAGGCCACACACGGTGCCGAGCGCTATTGGGCCAGGCCCAAAACAGGGCACGGGCACGCGCGGCCTGGGTTACGCGTATCTTTCTCCGTATCCACCGTGCCCTCCCCAACGGCACGCGTTGAATGCGGCGTCGTGGGAGAGATCGTGGGTGGTTTCTTTATTCGGAAGGGCGAAACGTCCGCCCCCTCCCTCTTTATAAGCAGGAGAAATAGGGGCAGTTCGCCCATCCTGCCGGTTGTTACTCCATTTCCCGAATCTCCGCCGCTCCCCCCTTCTTCTCGAGAGCAGCGCTCCGCCCCCCATTGCCACCAGCACCACCTACGCCGTAGATCTCCCCCACCACCTCCGCCATGGCTCCGAAAGCCGACAAGGGGAAGGGCGTGAAGTCGGTCGAGGCGCAGCGGCTCGCGGCGCTGCGAAAGGAGCAGGCCCTCTTCCCCCCTCAGATTGCCGCGAAGGAGCTGAGGGAGTACTACTACCTCTTCTGGTCGACGGAGACGCGAGCGCATCCGCGCACGAGGGTACTCTCGGCTGCCGCATCGAAACTGGCTCCAAACGGGTACCCCCTCTTCGCGCTGTTCTTCTACTGTGGGCTCTGCCTGCCCTTCTCTGAATTCTTTTGTGACATCATGAACACCTACGAGCTCCGCCTCCTTGATTTCACCCCTAACGCCGTTCTTACCATGGCAGTTTTCGCACACCTTTGCGAAAACTTTGTCAGAGTCCACCCAAATGTGGCCCTCTTCTGCCACTTCTTTATGCCCCGGGTTGAGAGAGGAGAGCCTCTTGCCGGCGAGATCGCTTGGATCTCAAGAGTCGGCAAGAAGGAAGCTTATCTAGAGGGAGAGCTCCGCAGCAAGTGGGAGGAATGGAGAGCAGAGTGGTGCTGGATCGTCGAGGAGGACCCGCAGCCATTTACTGCCCTGCGCCAAGCCCCAATAGTGCGCGACAATGATTGGAGCAATGTGGCCCGGAAGACGACAGGCTGAAGATTGCCGTCACCCGAATCCTTCGCCTCATGCTTGCCGGGCTCACCGTAGGCGCCGTTGGCGCAGACTTTCTCCGCCGCCGCATCGCCCCCCTGCAGGAGAGGAGGAGACCCGCCTGGGAGTTCCAGAACTCGGCGGATATCATGAGGCTGCGCCCGGGCCTCAACTTCAACTTCACCGTCCTGGAGCTAGATGCGATGCTTCTGGAGCTGTTCAAGCACGATCCTCAACATCCATTTGTGTTGCCGAGGGGTGTGGTCCCGTTGTGCAACAATTCTTCGCTCGACCGCATCCGCGCAATGATGCCGCTATGCGACTCGCATGGAATCGTCCCGACTTGGCAAGAGCCTGCGGACGACGTCGTGCGGGATTTCTTTGACGGCCTAGTAGAGGTGCCGATCCGCCCCGATGAACAGAAGAGCCTCACCCGCGACACCACCGACAATGAGATGCAGCGCATCGCCACCAGGCTAGAAGAGGTGGCAGCAGCCGTCGCCGCGGGTGAGTTCGGATTCACCATGGAGGAGGCAGAGGCAGCAGAGGCGGCAAGCCTTGCTGAGCGCGAGGAGTTTGCCAGCGAGGAAGAGCTTGTCGGGCCCGAAGAGGAGCCGAGCGAGCCCGGCAAGGGAGAGCTTGTCGGGCTCGAACCTTCAGGCAGCTCGTCGCAAGTTGAGCCCCCAGCTCCACCAAGAAGGCGTCTCCGCAGGGCCCGGGACATAGCGGAGCGGCAGACGGGTCAGCAGCCGTCGTGCCGTGCGACACGCTCTACCGCGGCAAGCAGTGTTGCCGCGGGAGCGCCTCACGCCGCCGCGGCAACTGAGGCGGGGTCTTCCCGGTCCACCGCTACTGCCCCTGCCAAGCGGGCAAGGGAACCTACTCCTCCGCCTTGTCGCGCCGGAGGTGAGCCGGACTTTGACCTTTCCGCGCTCAGCTCCGACGAGGAAGAAGAAGAGTAAGACTCTTCACTGTGCTTGCAACTCTTCAATCTTGTTGCTTTGTCTTGTATCTGACTTGCTTTTACTCTGAACCTATTCCTTTTCAGGACGCTCGCCCAGAGAGCAGCGAAGAGAGCCAAGGCCTCGGTGATTTTTATCGAGGACAATCCCGCTGTGATGGCAGGGGACATGTCCGAGACCACCTTGCCGGACCCGGCAACCCTTCCTCCAAGCAGCCCCCAGCGCAGCCCCCAGCGTAAGTGTATTGTTTATTTCCTGCTTTCGGGCGCGCATGGGTGCTCCTTTTTTGCTGATATCTGATTGCTGGTTTGTGCAGGAGCAGAGCAGCCTCACCAGGAGGGCCCTGAGGCCGCTCCTGAAATGCCATGTGCTTCCACTACACCGCCAAGGGAGGATTCCCCGGCAAGAGAGCGTTCTCTGGCAAGGGACAGCTCTCCGGCAAGGGACGGCACCAGCGATCCTCCGGTGATTGAGACCACGACCGCAGATCCTAGCGCAGGTAATCCTTTTGCCTGAGAACTTCCCTTGGGTTCTTCTTCTTCTGATTTTCTTTTTTGAATGATTGCTTGATTTCTCTCCCTTTTCCCATTCGCCAGATCCATCTACCATGGAGCCGATGGAAACTGAGGTCGTCGGCGAGGAGAATGTGCGCAACAGCGTTGACGACGCCGTCACCACCGAGGGAGAAGCCGGTGCTGATGATCCTGCTGGCGAAGAGGCCGCCAGGGCTGCCGCCACAGAAGCCGGCGAGGGGTCCGGCGATCGCACTGACGGCCCCAAGGCCGCAGGAGCACCAGGCGCTACGCTGACCGCCAATCCCTCCGCTGCTGCTGCAGCGCCAGGCTCCGAAGAGCCCCAGCCCGGCGCCTATCTGAAGGCCGGCGACGGCATCTTCATCAAGTTCCCCTGGGCCTCGAGCTCCAGGGCGCCGGTCGAAGGAGAGACGCTGGACGGAGAAGTGCTTGCCTCCGCTGGGCTGAAACTGATTGACGCGCCAAGCAGCAGCAGTGACGAGTCAGAGGAGGAGCGGCTGCTGCGGAAGCTGCTGTCACTCTACCGCGCCCGACAAGCCAAGCTGGTGTCCCGCGAGGCACTTGTCGCAAAGGCGGGAGTTGACATTGAGAAGCGCGCGGAGGAGCTCCGGGGCCTCAGGCAGGAAACTCTCCGGTCCTTGGCGGAGGAGCGGGAGCAACTTCTCGAGGAGCGGAAAGCCTTCCTCCTCGAGAAGGCTGAGGCTGAAGAGAAGCAACGGCTTGTCACCGAAAATCTATTTGCGTAGGAAGGAGAGTTGGCGCAGCGCAAGGTCAATCTGGACAGCCACGAGGAGGAGCTTTCCGCGCGCGAGCAAGCAATTGACGGGGCTCTCAAGGAGGCAAAGGATGCTGCCGCAGCTACCGAGGCCGCCAAGAAGGAACTGGAGACGAAGGTGGCGCAGCTGGAAGCCGATCTCCGGGCGAGCGGCAAGGAGCTTGCCGCGCTCAAGCGTGAGCGCGAGAAGGACGCTGCCGCTCATGGTGAGCTGCAGGGTCTTCTTGCCGAGAGGAGCAAGGAACTCAGCGCCGCCAAGGACTCCAACGCCGATCTCGAGTTGAAGCTGGCCACCTTGACGCAGACGCTGGACGGTGCCAGGGAGCGGGAAGCGGCCTTGTCGGAGAAGATCAAGGCCGACGAGGCGCTGCTCGCGAATGCTGCTGCCGCCCAGGATACTTTCAGGGAGACCGTGGAGCATTGGACCGAGGGTCTGGTGGATGCTGCCGCGGCCATCGACAAGGAGCTGGCGCAGCTGGGGATGGAGGACTTCGGGTACTCCTCCGATGAGCACCTCCAACCCAGCGCCAAGCTCAGCCTGTTCTTCGAAGGTGTGGTGAAGGCCCTCCAACGACTCCGGGAGAAGATCCCAAAGCAGCTGGCCGACGAGTCGCGCAAGATCTGCGCAGGGGCTCTCCAGAAGGTGCTGGTGAAGGTGGCCTTTCGCAATCCGGGCCTCAACCTCACCAACGTCCTCAGGTCCTTGCCGCCGGATGCCGATCTGGAGGCGCTCAAGGCCCTTGTCGCACCCATTGTGGACAAGATGAGCGGGATCAAGAGGGTTGAGGGTGATCGCGTAGATTAGGCCGCCCATTTTCTCTTTTCCTTGTCGCTGCTGGTCATGTCATGAAAACAATCTATTAGAGCCGCGACAAGTTATCTTGTAATATGACTCTATTTTGAATATCAATTGCTATGTTATTTCCTTTACTTGATTCCTTCCTTTGTATGTTTTTACCCTACACTTTTAGGGAACTTGCTGGCGCAGGCACCTTTGCCGCGAGCGCTGAGTGCGGAACGTCAGCAGCCTGCTGGCGGTACTGCTGCCGACAAGAAACCTTGTCGCAACTAGTCGCAGCTCACTTAAATTGCTGAGCGGACTCGAAACAAAGTAAGGGCGCAACTAGCTACGAGTTGGTTCCTCTGCGCACAGGTTTTCCACACAAAGCAAGGTCGTTCGAGGAAGATAACTTAAAATTTTTTAACTGATCGCTCAAACTTTGGCAACTTAGCTTTTCTGTCATTTGCTTTCCGGTAAGGCGAAACTTCCTCGTACGATGCCTGGTCCACACCATTATCTCCTTTCCCCCCGGCAAACTTGTGCGCGAGGGAACTTCCTTCCTTTGAGAAAGAGAAAGCAGAGAAAATAATGATATGAAGCCTTACGGCTCGTTATTGCTTACCGGGGGTATGTGCTGCACAAAGTGTCAGATACATGCATGCAAAGAAATATAGAAAGCATGAAATTGACAAGATGTGCAGAGCACATGAGCTTTACTGATGCACGGGATCTGCGCCCGGCTTTGTACAAAGGATTACATGCAACATCGGCAAGACTTGTACAAAAGGTGGTTGCCGGAACAGGTTCCGGCAACCGTTCCTTACGGGTAAAACTTACGAAGATGCTCAATGTTCCAGGAGTTGCTCACCGGAATGCCATCTTCGGTCTCAAGGCGGACAGCGCCAGGCCTAGTGACTCGTTTCACCCGGTAAGGGCCTTCCCACTTCGGCGTCAACTTGTTGGAATTCTTGGTGGACTGAACGCGCCGAAGAACAAGGTCGCCTTCCTCGAGACTTCTGGCTTTAACTTTGCGTCTATGGTAGCGGCGCAAAGCTTGCTGGTATCAAGCAGCTCGTACAGCAGCCTGAAGACGGTCCTCCTCAAGGAGCAGTGTGTCGTCTTGTCGCAGCTGCTCTTGCTCAAACTCATCATAAGCGAGCACTCGAGGTGACCCGTATACGAGTTCCGTGGGGAGAACTGCCTCTGCTCCATAGACTAGAGCAAAAGGCGTCTGGCCAGTGGCTCGATTTGGCGTCGTCCTGACCGACCAAAGAACCACCGGTAGCTCCTCGATCCAGTTTTATCCGCACTTGCGCAGCCTGTCGAAAGTTCTGGTCTTGAGCCCGCGCAGCACTTCAGCATTTGCCCTCTCTGCTTGACCGTTGCTTCTCGGATGAGCAACAGAAGCAAAGCAGACCTTGGCGCCAAGATCTTGGACGTACTGCATGAAGGTGCAGCTCGTGAATTGTGTGCCGATGTCGGTGATGATCCGGTTAGGGATACCGAAACGGCAAACAATCAACCTGAAGAACTTGACCGCTGACTGTGCTGTCACCTTCCTCACTGGTTCCACTTCCGGCCACTTTGTGAACTTGTCGATTGCAACGTACAAGTATTCAAAGCCCCCGACAGCTCGGGGAAAGGGGCCGAGGATGTCGAGCCCCCAGACCGAGAATGGCCAGGATAAAGGGATCGTCTGGAGAGCTTGAGCTGGCTGGTGTATCTGCTTGGAATGGAACTGGCACGCTTCACACTTGGTTACTTGTGCAGTTGCATCCTGGAGGGCTGTCGGCCAAAAGAAACCTTGCCGGAATGCTTTGCCGGCAAGTGCTCTTGCGCCAATGTGGTGACCACATATGCCTCCATGTATCTCTGCCAACAGCTTTTGTCCGTCTTCCCGGTGAATACACTTCAATTTCACGCCATTGAGTCTTCTTATGTACAGTATGTTGTCGACAAACTGGTACATACTTGACTGTCGGGCTACTCTTTCCGCTTCTTCTTGATCTTCGGGAAGTTCTCCTGTCTGAAGGAAACAGACAATCTGCTGTGCCCATGCTGGAGCTTGCGGCTCGACAACGAGGACTAAAGGCACATCTGCTGCTGCGGGAACATCCGCTTCTACGGCAAGAACCTGCGGCTCAGCTGGAGCTTGGTGTTCCCTGGCAAGCTTGCCGGAGCAAAACTTGTTGGAAGCGTCTGCTTCAACGGAACAAACCCTAAGGCTTGCCGGAGCAGACTGCTCCTCAGCACGCTTGGCGTCGATCTTGGGGACCTTCTTGGCGGCGGCTTCAGGGAGCTCTGCCGGAAAATAGTCACCAGAAATTAACTTCCTCTTCTTGCTCTGTCCAGTTGATGGCGTTACAGAAGGTTGAGTCAGCTTAAGCACAAAGATCTCTGGTTCCACAAGTAACTTAAGTGCGGCGCACTTTGACAGGCCATCGGCAATGTCGTTCTGAGCTCTTGGAACATGTTCCATCTGCAGGCCGTCAAAGTGCTCTTCTAGATTTCTCACTTCATCAACGTAAGCTTCCATCAACGGACTCTGATAATTCTTGTTAACTTGGCGGACGACAAGCTGTGAGTCACCCCTGACAATGAGCTTCTTGATCCCAAGGTCTGCCACGATCCTGAGACCGGCAAGCAAACCTTCATACTCTGCAGTATTGTTCATTGCTTGCTCCTTGGGAAAGTGCATCTGGACTACGTCCTTGAGGTGCTCTCCGGTGGGTGTCGGGGAAACTGATCCACGAACACCTATGGGACCAGCGGACCGAGCCCCTTTCGGTTCGGCGGGGGGCGGAGATTGCACGAAGAGCAGATCGAGGCGAAGCACACGAGCGGTTTACCCAGCTTCGGAGCTCTCCGGAGAGATAATACTCCTACTGCTACTTGTCTAATTGTATTGAGTTCTTGCTCGGGAGCGCTGAGTGCTACAGTACACTCTAGCTGCTAACGAGACCGAGCGTGAGTGTTCTCTGGCTTCGAACCTTCCGAACCCCCCTCTACGTTGCGCATGGGCCCCCTTTTATATGCTCAAGGGGTCACCAACAGGTAGAAACGTAGACAAGGGTAAAAATGGAAAAGGACTTGCGGTTGGTACAACAACCTGTACAGTGTTTCCTACCTAACCCTAATGGCAGGGGACAAAGGCATTAAATGCCCGTCTATGTCGCCCAAAACAGTGCAGAAAGGGACCGTCAGGGGCGCCACCGCTCGCCACAATGGCGATCTTGTCAGCGCCGCTTGCCACCGCGCACCGCTGGCTGCACAGCCTCTCGCCACGCGCGCCTGGAAAGGCCCCAGGGCGGCACGTTGGTGGATGCGCTGGAGCGTAGGTACAGGGTGGTAGCGTGCCGCGGCAAGTGCCTTGCCGCGGTTGTTATCTTGTCGCGTCCGGAGGCTTGTCTCTCCCTGGGCCTTGCCGGGACGCGTGGCGCGTCGCGGCAAACTCCTTGAGATGCCCTGGTGGGCCTTCCCGGCAAGCTCCTCTTGCCGGGGCCTTGTCTCCTTGGCTTGAATACTTTGCTCTTATGCCTTGGTTGGCCTTCCCGGCAAGCTCCTCTTGCCGGGGCTTTGTCTCCTTGGCCTAGATACTTTGTTCTTGAATGGCTCCACAGGAACTGCGGAGGACCTTGGCGATCACTGCGGCAAGCCTTGCCGCGGGTGGCTGCAACTGCCCGTGCACAAGTTCGGGATACTAGGGTACCCCTACACTAGTACACCAACACTTAGTTTCCATTAGGACCCCGCTGCCACGGGAGGGTAGGACAAACGATGTCATGCAAGTTCTTTTCCATAAGCACGTATGACTATATTCAGAATACATGCCTACATTACATTGATGAACTGGAGCTAGTTCTGTGTCACCCTATGTTAAAACTTTTACATGAGGAATTGCATCCGACATAATTATCCATCACTGATCCAATGCCTACGAGCTTTTCACATATTGTGCTTTGCTTATTTACTTTACCGTTGCTACTATTACAATTACTACAAAACTGCTACTGTTACTTTTGCCACTGTCACCGTTACTTCCATACTATTTTGGTACTAAATACTTTGCTGCAGATACTAAGTTATCCAGGTGTGGTTGAATTGACAAATCAACTGCTAATACTTGAGAATATTCTTTGGCTCCCCTAGTGTCAAATCAATAAATTTGGGTTGAATACTCTACCCTTGAAAACTGTTGCGATCCCCTATACTTGTGGGTTATCAAGACTATTTTTTGGCGCCGTTCCGGGAAGCATAGCTCTATTCTTTGAGTCACTTGGGATTTATATCTGCTGGTCAATATGAGGAACTTGAAAGACAAAAGAACTAAGATTTATCCCTCAACTACGAGGGGAGGTAAGGAACTGCCATCTAGCTCTGCACTAGATTCTCCTTCTGTTATGAGTAAGCTTGCGACATCGAAACTTTCTTCTACTATTAATTCTGATATGTCGCATGTTATTGATGATGCCACCTCTAACATGCATGATACTTATGATGAAACTACTTCTATGCATGATACTACTATGCCATTAGGTGAATATCTTTACGAACAACTTGCTAGGGTTAGAGAGAATGAAATTATTGAAAATGAAATTATTGAAGATAGTGATGATGAAGGTTCTCCCCCTAAGTATGAATTACCTGTTGTTCCTGAGGGTTATGTTATGGATGAAGAAAATGCTAGAGATTTTCTTGCTTGCAATGATAGATTTGATCTTAAGAAGTTATTAGCTAAACTAAAACAGAAATCTCTGAATGCTAGAATGAAATATGACCCTGCTTTTGCTACTTCACCTATCTTTGTTATTGATAAGGATTATGAATTCTCTGTCGATCCTGAGATAATTACTTTGGTTGAGTCTAATCCTTTTTATGGCTGTGAATCTGAAACTGTTGTGGCACATCTTACTAAGTTAAATGATATAGCCACCCTGTTCACTAATGATGAGAAATCTCGCTACTATTATATCCTTAAGATATTTTCCATTCTCATTAAAGGGTGATGCTAAAACTTGGTTTAATTCTCTTGATCCTGGTTGTGTGGGTAGTCCCGAGGATATGATTTATTACTTATCTGCTAAATATTTCCCTACTCATAAGAAACAAGCTGCCTTGAGGGAAATATATAATTTTGTGCAAATTGAAGAAGAGAGTCTCCCACAAGCTTGTGGGAGGCTTCTCTGGTTACTTAATGCTTTGCCTGATCATCCTCTTAAGAAAAAAGAAATACTTGATATCTTTTATAATGGACTAACCGGTGCTTCCAAGGACCACTTGGATAGTTGTGCTGGTTGTGTTTTCAGGGAAAGAACTGTTGATCAAGCTGAATTGTTATTGAATAATATGTTGAGTAATGAAAATAATTGGACAACTCCTGAACCAGCTCCTAAACCAACTCTGAAGAAGAGAGGTGTTCTATTTCTCAGTCCTGAAGATATGCAAGAGGCAAAGAAATCTATGAAAGAAAAAGGTATTAAAGCTGAAGATGTTAAGAATTTACCTCCTATTGAAGAAATACATGGTCTTAATATACCACCTATTGAAGAAACACATTGTCTTGATAACCCAACACATGTAGTAAAGGTAAATTCTCTTTATAGATATGATAAAGTTGAAATCTCGTCTACTAGATTTGCTAGCCAATGCTTGGATGAATTTTATGACTTTATGGCTAGACAAGAAAATTTCAATGCTCTTAAAGCTCAAAGCAATTTGCTCGATGAATTAATTAATAAACATGATTTTGCTGTTAGAGTGGCTACTAGAACAGGTAAAATGACTCAGGAACCTTTGTATCCTGGAGGCCACCCTAAGAGAATTGAGCAAGATTCTCAGAGAAATAATGTAAATGCACCTAGTCCTTCTAAAAAGAAGAAAAAGAAAAATGATAGGATTTTGCATGCTTCTAGTGAACCTGTTATAGACACACCTGAGAATCCAAATGATATTTCTATTTCTGATGCTGAAACATAATCTGGTGATGAACATGAACCTAGTGATAATCTTAATGATAATGTTCATATTGATTGTCACGACTGGTTTTTCAATAAAATACTTATTGAGAAATCGATCTTTTGATTCTAGTATAGGAAGAGTTATGCTTACTGGTAGACAAATACTTGAATACAGAAGGCCAGTAGCATCAAATATATTACAGGGTTGAGCTGAGGTTGCTCAACAATTTATTACAAACACGCCAATATTGTACATAAGGGCGGTTATGACACAAGGGTGTGCTGACATGCTACTGACTCGAGATAACAGTGGTGGTGGATAACATGACTCCTAAACTGGCAGCTCATCGAGTGTCAAGGTGAGGCTCGATGAATTTATTTGGGGTAGCGGAAGCGGATATAATACAGTGACCAAATCCAGGATCGCACGAGACTGACTGGGACTCCTCTAGGCATCGGACTCGCTATCGAACTCTTCATCCATGAGATCGCCTTCATCAACATCTGGCCAAATCAACAAGCCAGGTGAGTACTTTGATAGTACTCGCAAGACAGTTCGGACATAAGATATAACAAATGCATGCATGAATGCGTCATGAGCAAAATAACAATGCACATTCAAATAATAACTATTGCACAACAAGGTATGCAAAAAGGAAGTCGGGCGGTAGTCCTCCCAAAATTCACAAACAAGTGAAGACCGATCGGGTGTCTGGAGCGACGCCTCGAAAGGTAAACAAATAAATAATCATGCCGCAGTCGGGCGTCTAAGAGACACCACATAAAGGGCTTATATTGGAAAGTAAATGACAAGCGTGCCACAGTCGGACGTCTGAGCGACATCGCAGAAAGGGCGTATATCAAAGGTAAATAACAAGTGTGCCACAGTCGGACGCCTGAGCGACATTGCAGAAAGGGTTTATATCAAAAGTAAATAACAAGTGTGCCACAGTCGGACGTCTGAGCGACATCGCAGAAGGGGCTTATATCAAAAGTAATTAACACGTGTGCCACAGTCGGACGTCTGAGCGACATCGCAGAAAGGGCTTATATCAAAAGTAAATAACAAGTGTGCCACTGTCGGACGTCTGAGCGACATCGCAGAAAGGGCTTATATCAAAAGTAAATAACAAGTGTGCCACAGTCGGACGTTTGAGGGACATCGCAGAAGGGGCTTATATTTCATTATTTATATCTGGTAAATCCACGAAGATATAATACTCATAGGAAATATTCAACACATAGTAATAAACGGGTTAATTCATCCACAGGAATAAACTTATAACCGGACTTAACACTCATGTGGTTCACCGGAGTTTTGTCACTAAGACTGACATTTGACAAGATAAGATGAACACAATACTTGGACATGTACAAGATGATTCAAAGGATTTTTGACTCTGCAGAGTTTGTACCAATTGCCCACAGCCAACGGATTTCCGTAGTCACGAAGGACTAGTTCCGTTTACGGTATTTCCGTAGAAACACATCTAACCAGTACACACCCATCCTACCTCACGATGCCAGGAATCACCCTAGACAAAGTCCAAGAAAAACTTTGAGACGGGGAGGTCACAACCTCGAATAGCATGGGATCAAATTTATGTACGCGCGCTCTAAGGGGTGCCCCCCTCTCGGTCCCAACCAGAAACACCCATGCCCCCTGACCGGATGACGGGCTTTAGTCCAAGGCCATGGAACCCTCAACACGGCCTCTCTATTTGGTGTGTACCAGGAAAACGGTTTGCAACTTACTAAGCCATATTCCTTGCGGAAAACATGTGGTAGTACAGGAAGGGAAACGAATGGGAACGTGACTTGATTCACGTTGACACTGAAGTCAAATAGTCTGGCATAAGACTGGCATGCTACAACACTGCCATCTTACCCATTCTCATGCCATCACATGGCCATGCAGACTTATATCCAATAACATATGGATTTTCGAAATCACTTGCCTCAACTTTGCATGTGTTATAACACTCATCGAAATGTTCATAAACATGCCATGTAATTACTTAATGCAAACATGCCACGAACACTCATCATATCAAAAGTTCAAACATGCTTGCCTGGTTCGGAGTAGTCGGAGTCTAGCTTGGCGAGGTTCGCGGTTCCGTCACCTCCTCCGGTATCTACGGTATAAGAAAATACCTACTTATCGTAAATACCGCGAGTGCACAGAAAAGTGTTCCAAATATTTTTCAAATAAATATGACAAAAAACTAGACAGAAAAATAAAGATGACAAAAAAAGAATCAATCAAAAACCAGTTTCTGTTTAAAAGTTATAAAGGTTTTAAATCCAGGGACTCATCTGTAATGAATCAGAAAGTTTCCAGGGGCCAACTTATAAAAACAGAAAACGGTTCGGAAAAGGAGAAATCACTGACGAGGGGGTCCCACCCATCAGGTTTGAAATTTCAAGGGGGGAGGAACAGAGCTCGTCGGCGCCCGAGAGTTGCGGTGGTCGCCGGCGGCGATCCACGACGAGTTGGGAGGATCGGAGAGTACCTACGTGCTCAGGGTGTCCTTCCGCGTCGGTGGGTGGTGGTGGTGGTTGTCGGCGAGCACCATGTCGACGGCGGTCCTTGCTCAGGCGCACGGCGGCTCGGGTGGAGTTGGATCTCGTCGGGGAGGGCTGCGGAGGTCAAATTGAAGCCGGGGTTAGATCACTGGGTTCTCGAGGAGACTACTGACGAGGTTAGGGCGGCGAGGGTGGCCTCACCGGAGTGGATCGAGCTGGTGGCCGAGGCGGATCGGGGCGGCCGGAGTTGGGGGAGGAGACCTCCTCGAGGTCCTCCTAGTGGCTTGGCGGGGTACTGGTGGGGTGCAGTGGTGGTGCGTGCTCGAGAACGAGCTCGGGACTCCATTTTATAGGTGATCCGAGGTGGTGGCCGAGAACGGGGATCTCCGGCGATGGTTACGGCGGCGCAGTGCTTGGTCGGGGAGGTTAGGAGGTTGATCACCGACCTGGAGGTCCACGGGCTCTGTTTAGCATCTAACCTTGGCTGGATTGGGCGTGCTGGGTGGTTTCGCCAGAACGGGGCGGCACGGGCCCGTCGGCGGCAGAGGGCGTGCCCTATGCTTGCCGGGCCCCAGCGATGGTGCTGCGGTGTGTGCTGGCATGCATGAAGCCACGCAGAGGGCTAGGGAGCGTTGGGCGGCGCAGAACGGCGTAGCGAGCCGCTGCTGGCTCCGCTGGCCGCCACGGGTGGCTCTGCCACCGCAGAAGCTGCCGGCGTCGGCAATGCTCGCCGCCACCGACACCTGCGTCCGTCCAAGAGGGCGTGCGGTGCTCTAGCCAGGGAGAAGGGGCCGTGCGCAACGCGCCAGTGTGCACTGGTGATCGATGACAAGCCACTGACGAAAAACGACACTGAAGATAACTCTGAACTCTGAATTTTTCTGAAAGAGTACAGGAACAGTGCCGGCCAAGTGTTTGATGAAATGATTCGAGCAAGAGAAAAATTTATCTGGGGCTGATCTTTGGTGTGGTGGTCTCTCAAAGCACCTGGGGGCGGCCTGAATTTTTGTGAAATTTTTGGAGAAAGAAAAATATGAATTTCACCAAAAATGATGAATCTGGTCCAAACTTGCAGAGGTTGAAACTTGAAAATTTTGAAAAGAGGAAGAGTGGATCTTGATGGTTCCAGGTTGTGGGTGCTAAGGACTATCCAGACGAGTTGGTTTGAGATCAAAACTCAAAGTAAATCAGGCACTTCCTTTGTAAAGCATCTAGGCTTAGAATAAATGACAGAATTGTTTTGGGGAGAAAATAAATGGATTAAAATCCAAAAATGGATTGAACTTGTTGGGATAGGATGTTTGGAATGCCCCAAAGTGGAGGGAGGAGTTTTCGGAGAATTTACCACATGAGGCATGGTAAAACCAAGGATGGTTCAAAACAAAAGAGTAGCTCCAAAACCCTTATGGTTTCTTTTTAAAAGAAAAAAATCTAAGAAATATTTTTGAGAAGGGAAACTCAGAAGAAAGGTTTTTAATAACCAAATACCAGGGTTGCAGAAGATACAAAAAAAATTCAAAGCCCTTGCCAAGGGGAAATTTTTTGAGAGGGAGAGAGGTTTTAGGAAGGATTTAAATGACCTTCTTCAAACCAAGCAAGGCTTTTGTTGAAAACTTTTAAAAAGAAATTTTGGAGTGTCACATTGATGCTCAACCTAGCAATAATAATGATGGGGAGATTGAACCTGCTGTTGATCTTGATAACCCACAATCAAAGAATCAACATTATGATAAGAGAGATTTTGTTGCTAGGAAGCACTGTAAAGAAAGAGAACCATGGGTTCAGAAACCCATGCCTTTTACTCCTAAGCCATTCAAGAAAAACGATGATGAGGATTTTGAGCGCTTTGCTGAAATGATTAGAACTATTTTCTAACATATGCGCTTAACTCGTATGCTTAAAGTAAGTCCTTATGCTAAATACATGAAAGATATCATTACAAATAAAAGAAAGATATCGGAAGCTGAAATTTCCACCATGCTTGCTAATTACGCTTTTAAAGGTGGAATACCCAAGAAACTTGGAGATACAGGAGTACCAACTATACCATGCTCCATTAAAAGAAACTATGTTAAAGCTGCTTTATGTGATCTTCGAGCCGGTGTTATTGTTATGCCTCTTTCTTTATATCGTAGACTTGAATTCAATAAGTTGACACCTACTAAAATATCTTTGCAAATGGCTGATAAATCAACTACTATACCTGTCGGTTGCAAACGTCACTATCCTAACGGACTTTGTTATTCTTGATATTCCCGAGGATGATAGTATGTTGATTATCCTTGGTAGACCCTTTCTGAATACTGCAGGGGCTGTTATTGATTGCAACAGAGGCAATGTCACTTTTCATGTTAATGGTAATGAGCATACGATACACTTTTTGAGGAAACAACCTCAAGTTCATAGCATCAATTCTATTGGAAAAATTCCAACTATCATTATTGGAGGTTTTGAATTTCCTCTTCCTACTGTCAAGAAGAAAATATGATATTCTTATTATTGAGGATGTGCATATCCCCGTTGAGGTAACCTAGTGTTATTCGAAATTTCTCCGGTTCCATGTTATTCAGAATGAGTTTGTTAACAAGACTTGATCAACCTTGTTAGTGGATTCCTTTTGATGAGCATGAGATGGACGAAATTAGAAGGCACAACCTTCTGTACCCTCCTTTTACTTTATGTTATTTAGATTGAATAAAGTAAAAATAGTATTTTCTGTTTGTTTCGTGAATTATCCATGCAATAAAAAATACCCCGAAAACAAAAGTTCTCCAAATGCTCTGCAAATTTAATATGATTTTCTTAGGAATATTTGAGAATATATGGCACTGAGAACACACCAGGGGGAGCTGGCACCTGGCCACGAGGGTCCAGGGTGCGCCCACCCCTACAGGGCGCACCCCCTGCCTCGTGGGCCCATGGTGGCCACCCTCCACTTATTCCTGCACCCACACACTTCTTCCTCCCAAAAAAATCACCATCCAGCTCAAGCACGAGTTCTAGCTCATTTTGCTGCCATTTTCGATCTCCTTGCTCAAAGCTCCATTCACAAAACTGGTTTGGGGGATTGTTCTTTGGTATGAGACTCCTCCAATGCTCCAATTAGTTTTTGTTCTAGTGCTTTATTCATTGCAAATTTTTGCTGCCTAGGTGACCCTGTTCTTGAGGTTGCATGTCAAATTTATATGGTCCCAAGTAATTCTAATGCATGATATAGTCTCTAGGCACTTGTGGGAGTAGTTGCTATCAATTTTGTTGATTTTTGTTCACTTTTATTTTGAGTTACTAAAAATTTTAGAAAGTTTTCTGAGGAAGAAATATGTCTAGGAAAATGTACCAAGGTGGATCCAAATCATCCCCTTACGAAGGAACGCATAAACTAGGGTTTAAGCTTCTGTCACTCTAGCAACCCATCATCTACTTATTTCTTCCCAATGCCTTCCTGTAGGCCCAAATAATGGTGAAGTGTCATGTAGTCTACGTTCACAAAACACCACTAGAGGAGAGACAACATACATCTAGTTAAAATATCGAACGAATACCAAATTCACATGACTCCTAATAGCAAGACTTCTCCCATGTCCTCAGGAACAAACATAACTACTCACAAAGCATATTCATGTTCATAATCAGATGGGTATTTATATGCATTAAGGATCTGAACATATGATCTTCCACCAAATAAACCAACTAGCATCAACTACAAATAGTAATCAACACTACTAGCAACCCACAGGTACCAATCTGAGGTTTTAGTACAAAGATTGGATATAAGAGACGAACTAGGGTTTGAGAGGAGAGGAGATGGTGCTGGTGAAGATGTTGATGGAAATTGACCCCCTCCCGATGAGAGGATCGTTGGTGATGACGATGGTGATGATTTACCCCTCCCGGAGGGAAGTTTCCCCAGTAGAACAGCTCCGCCGGAGCCCTAGATTAGTTCCGCCAATGTTCCGCCTCGTGGCGGTGGAGTTTCGTCCCGTAAGCTTGCTTATGATTTTTTCCAGGGCAGAAGACTTCATATAGCAGAAGATGGGCACCGGAGGGCCACCAGGGGGCCCACGAGGCAGGGGGCGCGCCTAGTAGGGGTGGGCGCGCCCCCACCCTCGTGGCCAGGGTGTGGGCCCCCTCTTGTACTTATTCCGCTCAATAATTATCATTAATTCCAAAAATGAGTTTCGTGGAGTTTCAGGACTTTTGGAGCTGTGCAGAATAGGTCTCCAATATTTGCTCCTTTTCCAGCCCAAAATCCCAGCTGCCGGCATTCTCCCCCTTCATGATTAACCTTGTAAAATAAGAGAGAATATCCATAAGTATTGTGACATAACGTGTAATAACAGCCCATAATGCAATAAATGTCGATATAAAAGCATGATGCAAAATGGACGTATCAACTCCCCCAAGCATAGACCTCGCTTGTCCTGAAGCGAAAGCCAATATCGAGAAATATGTCCACATGTTTAGAGATAGAGGTGTCGATAAAAATAAAATACGGACATGAGGGCATCATGATCATTCTTATAACAACAACATATATAGATTTTGTCATATGATTTCTTATGATCAAGTAACAATCTATTCACAATGTCAAGTATTGTACAGAAACTTCATTGAGAACTAACAAACTATAATCTGAGTCATTGAAGCAATTGCAATTGATCATAACATGGGAAAGAGTCAATAATAGAGCTTTTCAGCAAGTCAACATACTCAATTATCATTTAGTCTTCTACAATTGCTAACACTCAAGCAATACTTATGGTTCTGGAGTTTTAATCGGACACAGAGAAAGATAGGGGCTTATAAGGTTGCCTCCCAACATTTTACCTCAAGGGTAATGTCAACAATAATAGTTCATGCTAACTTACATCCAATTGGATATATGTATCAGGATCTTTCCAACATGAGGTGCTTGCCAAAGGATAAAATGAAAAATGGAAAGGTGATGATCACCTTGACCCTTGCAATAGGTATACGACATAAAGCAAAGGATAGGTCCTTCGCAGAGGGAAGGAAAGGTGGTCATGTGCTTTTTGGTTGGATGCACAAAATCTTAATACAAAAGAATGTCACTTTATATTGCCACTAGTGATATGAACCTTTATTATGCAGTCCGTCACTTTGATTACTTCCATATCACATGATCGTATAAAGCTTATTTTCTCCGCACTAATAAGTCATAAATATTTAGAGAACAATTTTTATTGCTTGCAACATGACAACTTACTTGAAGGATCTTACTCAATCCATAGGTAGGTATGGTGGACTCTCATGGCAAAACTGGGTTTAGGGATATTTGGAAGCACAAGTAGTATCTCTACTTGGTGCAAGGAATTTGGCTAGCATGAGGGGGAAAGGCAAGCTAAACATGTTGGACAATCCATGACAATATACTTTAACTAAGATGTGAGAAAACATAACCCATTACGTTGTCTTCCTTGTCCGACGTCAACTCTTTAGCATGTCATACTTTAATGAGTGCTCACAATCATAAAAGATGTCCAAGATAGTATATTTATATGTGAAAACCTCTCTTTCTTTATTACTTCCTATTAATTGCAATGATGACCAAAACTATGTTTGCCAACTCTCAACAACTTTTAAGCCTCATACTTTTTATGTGTGAAGTCATTACTATCCATAAGATCAATATGAACTCTTTTATTCTTTTTATTCTTTTATGCACTGAAGATCATAGGAAGATAGCAAAGCCCTTGACTCAACACTAATCTTCATTATATAGCTCACGGAATCGATTACATAGAGGGATCACAAAGCAAAACTCAAAACTAATTCATACCAAAACTTTATTCTACTAGATCAAGATATTACCAAAAGGATCGAACTAAGAAAAATGGCAAAGATAGGAGTGTGATGGTGATACGATACCGGGGCACCTCCCCCAAGCATGGCAGTTGCCAAGGGGAGTGCCCATACCCATGTGATTATGTCTCCTTCTTCAAAGTTGGTTTTGTGATCTTCTTGGCGATGATGCCCCTCAGGATACGATTCTCCTCCTCGAGTCTATTGACTTGTTGCTTGAGGTCCATATTTTCCTTGCGGAGCTTGCCTGTGACGGCTAAAGCTCCTTTTACCCAAGGGTGCTTCATAGCTTCTAGAGAACAAGTGACACTCTTTTTCATATTTTCATAAGAAAGAAATTTAACATTGGAAGGGATGACCAAATTTGGGATAGCTGAGCTCTGTAGTTCTCCCATCATCAATCCTGCTTGGAAGCGAGAGGTAACTTCTTGATCCTCCTCCATGGCATCTATCCTTTTTAGGTCAGCCTCCATCTCATCCTCCGTTGACGGTCCAAAGTGATAAGCATCACTGTTTGCTCCTGGACCTGGTGTCGAGTGGGACACCCGACTCTCCCCGACTGACTCTTGAGAAGACATCTTGCTCTAGATCTGTAACAGAAACAACTCAAAACAAAAACAGACGACTTTTGTATGATACAGTGGTCGAAACCTTCGGGAGATTATATAATGAATTTTTACTGACCAAAAGAAGTATCGTGCATGAAAATGGAGTCCGGAGAGCACATGAGGTGCCCACGAGGCAGGGGGGCGCGCCCAGTAGGGGTGGGCACGCCCTCCACCCTCGTGGACGCCTCGTGTCTTTTCGGGACTACTTCTTATTTTCCTATTTTCTTAAATATTCCAAAACAGAGAAAAATTGCCATTAGAACTCTTTTGGAGTCGGTTTACTTACCGTACCACATACCTATTCCTTTTCGGAGTCTGAAACATTCTAGAAAGTGTCCCTTATCTATTCCTCCGGGGTTACGGTTTCAATAATATTAGTTTCAACATTTATAGGATTACCTGAGATATAATGTTTGATTCTTTGACCGTTCACCACCTTCGGATTTGTGCCTTTGAAGTTGTTGATTTTTATGGCACTGGAACGATAGACCTCCTCGATAACGTAAGGACCTTCCCATTTAGAGAGAAGTTTTCCTACAAAAAATCTTGAACAAGAGTTGAATAGCAACACATAATCACCTATGTTAAACTCACGCTTTTGTATCCTTTTGTCATGCCATCTTTTAACTTTTTCTTTAAACAGCTTGGCATTCTCATGGGCTTGGGTTCTCCATTCATCAAGTGAGCTAATGTCAAATAACCGCTTCTCACCGGCAAGTTTGAAATCATAATTGAGCTCTTTAATGGCCCAATATGCCTTATGTTCAAGTTCAAGAGGTAAGTGACAAGCTTTCCCATAAACAATTTTATACGGAGACATACCCATAGGATTCTTATATGCAGTTCTATAGGCCCATAATGCATCATCAAGTTTCTTGGACCAATTCTTTCTAGATCTATTAACAGTCTTTTGTAATATTAATTCGAGCTCTCTATTGCTCAATTCTACTTGACCGCTAGACTATGGGTGATATGGAGATGCAATTCTATGATTAACATCATACTTAGCAAGCATTTTATGAAAGGCACCATGAATAAAGTGTGAACCACCATCAGTCATTAAGTATCTAGGGACTCCAAACCTCGAGAAAATAACTTCTTTAAGCATCGTAATAGAAGTGTTATGATCAGCACTACTAGTTGGAATAGCTTCTACCCACTTAGTAACATAATCAACATCAACTAAAATATGTGTATATCCATTAGAGGCAGGAAAAGGTCCCATATAATCTAAGCCCCAAACATCAAATGGTTCAATAACAAGAGAATAATTCATAGGCATTTCTTGACATCTACTAATATTACCAATTTTTTGACATTCATCACAAGACAAGACAAACTTACGGGCATCTTTGAAGAGAGTTGGCCAATAAAAACCTGATTGAAATAACTTATGTGCAGTACTAACTCCAGCGTGGTGTCCTCCATATGCCTTGGAGTGACACTTGCGTAGGATCTGTTCCTATTCATGCTTAGGTACACAACGTCTAATATCACCATCTACTCCTTCTTTGTAAAGGTGTGGGTCAACCCAGAAGTAATGTCTTAAATCATAAAAGAACTTTTTTTTGCTGGTATGTGAAACTAGGTGGTATAAATTTAGCAACAATGTAATTAGCATAATGAGCATACAATGGAGCAGTACGAGAAGCACTAATGACCGCTAATTGTTCATCAGGAAAGCTATCATCAATAGGCAGTGGGTCATCAAGAACATTCTCTAACCTAGACAAGTTGTCTGTAACGGGGTTCTCAGCTCCCTTTCTATCAATAATATGCAAATCAAATTCTTGTAGCAAGAGAACCCATCTAATAAGTCTAGGTTTAGCATCTTTCTTTTCCATAAGATATTTAATAGCAGCATGATCAGTGTGAACAGTTAATTTAGAATCAACAATATAAGGTCTGAACTTATCACATGCAAATACAACTGCTAAGAATTCTTTTTCAGTAGTAGCATAATTTCTCTGGGCAGTGTCTAGAGTTTTACTAGCATATTGAATAACATTTAGTTTCTTATCAACTCTTTGTCCTAGAACAGCTTCTACAGCATAATCAGTAGCATCACACATGATTTCAAAGGGTAAATTCCAATTAGGTGGCTGGACAATAGGTGCAGAAATCAAAGCTTTCTTAAGTATTTCAAATGCTTGTACACAATCATCATCGAAGACAAAAGGAATATCTTTTTGTAATAAATTAGTCAGAGGCCTAGAGATTTTAGAAAAGTACTTAATGAACCTCCTATAAAAACCGGCATCACCAAGGAAACTTCTTATACCTTTAATGTCCTTGGGACACGACATCTTTTCAATAGCATCAACTTTAGCTTTATCAACTTCAATACCTCTTTCAGAAATCTTATGCCCCAAGACAATGCCTTCATTAACCATAAAGTGGCACTTTTCCTAATTCAAGACGAGACTAGTTTCTTCGCATCTCTGCAAAACTCGATCAAGGTTGCTCAAGCAATCATCAAAAGAGGATCCATAAATGGAGAAATCATCCATGAATACCTCACAAATCTTTTCACAAAAGTCAGACAATATAGCCATCATGCATCTTTGAAAGGTAGCAGGTGCATTACATAAACCAAAAGGCATACGTCTATAAGCAAAAGTACCAAAAGGGCAAGTAAAAGTAGTATTTGCTTGATCGTCCGCTGACACAGGTACTTGAGAGA
The DNA here is from genome assembly GCF_018294505.1 of Triticum aestivum. Lineage (NCBI taxonomy): Eukaryota > Viridiplantae > Streptophyta > Magnoliopsida > Poales > Poaceae > Triticum > Triticum aestivum. The sequence continues at coordinate 43,459,983 of NC_057807.1, forward strand.
AACCAGAATAACCATCTAGAAAGCAGAAATGTGTATGTTTGGATAGTCTTTCTAGCATCTGATCAATAAAAGGTAAAGGGTAATGATCTTTCTTAGTAGCTTTATTTAATTTGCGGAAATCAATTACCATCCTATAACCTGTAATAATTCTTTGCGGGATCAATTCATCTTTATCATTAGGGACTACAGTAATACCTCACTTCTTAGGGACACAATGGACATGACTTACCCACTCACTATCAGCAACGGGATAAATTATACCTGCCTCAAGGAGCTTTAGTATCTCCTTTCTTACCACTTCTTTCATCTTAGGATATAACTATCGTTGATGATCTCTAACTGGTTTGGCGTCTTCGTCCTACTTAATTTTGTGTTGACATAGAGTGGGACTAATGCCCTTAAGATCATCCAGAGTATATCCAATAGCAGCATGGTGCTTCTTCAGATTTCTCAATAACCTTTCCTCGTCCTGCTCTGAAAGGTTAGCACTAATAATAATAGGATATATTTTCTTTTCATCAAGATAAGCATATTTAAGATTATCAGGTAAAGGTTTAAGCTCAAACACGGGATCACCCTTGGGTGGAGGGGGATCCCCTAGGATTTCAACAAGTAAGTTGTGTTTCAAAATAGGACCCTGTTTAAAGAATACTTCATCTATTTCCCTTCTTTCATTCATAAACATATCATTTTCATGGTCTAGCAAATATTGTTCTAACGGATCAGTAGGAGGCACGACAATAGAAGCAAGACCAATAATTTCATCCTTACTAGGCAATTCTTTATCATGGGGTTGTCTACGAAACTTAGCAAAATTAAACTCATGTTTGAAATCCCCCAAGCCAATTGTAACAACATCCTTTTCGCAATATTAGCATTAACAGTATTCAAGAAGGGTCTACCAAATATAATGGGACAAAACCTATCTTGTGGGAAACCAAAGACAAGAAAATCAGCAGGGTAGTTAACTTTCCCACACAAGACTTCAACATCTCTAACAATCCCTATTGGTGAAATAGTATCTCTATTTGGAAGCTTAATAGTAACATCAATGCCTTCTATTTCAGCGAGCGCAATGTCATGCATAATTTCTTGATATAAAGCAATAGGTATTGCACTAGCACTAGCACCCATATCACATAGGCCATCATAACAATGATCTCCTATTTTAGCAGAAATAACAAGCACGCCTACAACAGGTCGATGTATCTTAGCATCAGGTCTAGCAATATTAGCAGCTTCCTCACAGAAGTAAATAACATGCCCATCGATATTATCAGCCAAGAGATCTTTAACCATAGCAATACTAGGTTCAACTTTAATTTGCTCAGGAGGTGTATATATTCTAGTGTTACTCTTACGAACAATAGTTGAAGCTTTAGCATGATCCTTTATCCTAACAGGGAAAGTTGGTTTCTCAACATAAGTAGTAGGGAAAGATGGCCTACTCTAGGACACATTCCCGAGAGCTTTTTCCTTTGCCAGGGATCCAGATATGTCAGTCCAGTCCCTACTTTCCTCGGTGAGGTTAGGAGATGTGTTTCACCTCCCCCTCTTGATGGAAGCTCGGCTTGTCGTGACCAATTTGCAACTAGCCACGTCGGATGTGTCTCTGACTGTCAGGGATGATACATGGAAATGTGTGTGGGGAGGAAGTGATTTTAAGCCACAAAATTTTATGAACATTGCTTCCGGGATATGCAGGTGGACGAGGCCTTTTGCTGGATTTGGAAGACCAAATGTACCATGTAATGGAAAATGTTCGCGTGGCTGCTGCTGGCTGATCGTTTGAACACCAGAAATATGCTGAGAAGGAGACACTATAAAATCCAGAATGACGATTATACCTGCTTACTCTGTTAAGACCCACCTGAAGAGGACATTGCTCACCTCTTCTTTAACTGTCCTTTCAGTAAAAGATGTTGGGATAGTATTGGGATTCATTGGCCAGTGGGGAACATAGGCTCACATTATTGCATGCTGGTAAAAACTCTTGGAATGGACACATGTTCATGGAGGTGTTCACGGTGGCGGCCTGGGGGATCTGGAAGGAAAGGAATGATAAACACTTCAGAGGGATCCAGCCGTCCTTTACATCCTGGAAGAACAGATTCAAGCATGATTTTGCTCTATTGGTCCATAGGGCCAAGCAGGAGTATGCTCCTTATATCCTGTCACTAGTAGCTGCCTTGTAATTAGGGGGATATCACCTTCTGTAACTCTTCTTCTCACCCCCCCCCTTTTCATGTAGTAGTGACTTGTGTAGTAGGGTTGTAGGCTGACTGGACTGGACTGTTGGGACTGTACTAACCCTTTAACACTTTAATATAAAGTCAGTGGGGATTTCCCCCACTGTCTCCAGTTCTCAAAAACAATAGGATCATTATAAGTGATAGTCTTTTCTTCAACTGTAACAGGTGCAACTACTTTTACTTCAGTGGGAGGATTATATTTAAACCACTTCTCCTTAGGGAGATCTACGTGAGTAGCAAATGATTCACAGAAAGAAGCTACTATCTTAGAGTCAAGTCCATATATAGTGCTAAATCCACAAAAAGCATCGGTATCCATAAAAGACTTAACACAATCAAACTTATGTGTCATACCTGACTCCTTACCATCGTTGGAACCCCAATCTTCAAAGTTGCGTTTAATTATTTCCAATAAGTCCCACTTGAATTCAATAGTCTTCAGCATATAAGAACCAGCATAGGAAGTATCAAGCATGGTGCGATCATTGAGAGAAACCGAGCATAATTTTTTTGAATAATTATTTCTCTTGAAAGCTCATGATTGGGGCATGAATATAACATTGACTTAAGCCTCCCCCAAGCTTGAGCGATGCTTTCTCCTTTGCGAGGCCAAAATTATATATATAATTACGATCACGATGAACTAGATGCATAGGATAGAACTTCTGGTGAAATTCCAATTTCAATCGTTTATAGTCCCAAGATCTCGTATCATCACATAGGCTATACCATGTCAATGCATCTCCCTTCAAAGATAAAGGGAAGACCTTCCTCTTAACAACATCATCAGGCATACCTACAAGCTTAAATAATCCACAAACTTCATCCACATAGATAAGGTGTAAATCGGGATGCAATGTTCCATCAACTGCAAAGGGATTAGCTAGCAGTTTCTCTACCATACCCGAAGGAATTTCAAAGTAAACATTTTCAGTAGGTTCAGTAGGTTGAGGAGCAACTCTTTGCTCTAGTGGTCGAGGTGAACATACCCCGAACAAGCCCCTCAAAGGATTAGTTTCCATACTAACAAGTGACAGAAAATTTTAGCACACTATATAAATGTTTCCTTACCAAGTTCCACTCACCAAAGGCGCTTCACTCCCCGGCAACGGCGCCAGAAAAGAGTCTTGATGACCCACAAGTATAGGGGATCTATCGTAGTCCTTTTGATAAGTAAGAGTGTCGAACCCAACGATGAGCAGAAGGAAATGACAAGCGGTTTTCAGTAAGGTATTCTCTGTAAGCACTGAAATTGAAGGTAACAGATAGTTTTGTGATAAGATAATTTGTAAAGGGTAACATGCAATGAAAGTAAATAAGGTGCAGCAAGGTGGCCCAATCCTTTTTGTAGCAAAGGACAAGCCTGGACAAGTTCTTATACTGAGAAAAGCGCTCCCGAGGATACATGGGAATTATCGTCAAGCTAGTTTTCATGACGCTCATATGATTCGCGTTCGTTACTTTGATAATTTGATATGTGGGTGGACCGGTGCTTGGGTACTACCCGTTCTTGGACAAGCATCCCACTTATGATTAACCCCTATTGCAAGCATCCGAAACTACAAAAGAAGTATTAAGGTAAACCTAACCATAGCATGAAACATATGGATCCACATCAGCCCCATACCAAGCAACGCATAAACTAGGGTTTAAGCTTCTGTCACTCTAGCAACCCATCATCTACTTATTACTTCCCAATGCCTTCCTCTAGGCCCAAATAATGATGAAGTGTCATGTAGTCGACGTTCACATAACACCACTAGAGGAGAGACAACATACATCTCATCAAAATATGGAACGAATACCAAATTCACATGACTACTGATAGCAAGAGTTCTACCATGTCCTCAAAAACAAACGTAACTACTCACAAAGCATATTCATGTTCATAATCAGAAGGGTATTAATATGCATTAAGAATCTGAACATATGATCTTCCACCAAATAAACCAACTAGCATCAACTACAAAGAGTAATCAGCACTACTAGCAACCCACATGTACCAATCTGAGGTTTTGGTACAAAGATTGGATACAAAAGATGAACTAGGGTTTGAGAGGAGATGGTGCTAGTGAAGATGTTGATGGAGATTGACCCCGTCCCGATGAGAGGATCGTTGGTGATGATTTCCGCCTCCCGGAGGGAAGTTTCCCCGGCAGAACAGCTCCACCGGAGCCCTAAATTGGTTCCGCCAAGGTTCCACCTCGTGGCTGCGGAGGTTCGTCCCGTAAGCTTGCTTATGATTTTTTCCAGGCAGAAGACTTCATATAGCAGAAAATGGGCACCAGAGGTCCACTAGGGGGCCCACGAGGCAGGGGGCGCGCCCAGTAGGGGTGGGCGCACCCCCCACCCTCGTGGCCAGGGTGTGGGCCCCCTCTTTTACTTCTTCCACTCAATAATTACCATTAATTCCAAAAATGACTTTCATGGAGTTTCAGGACTTTTGGAGCTGTGCAAAATAGGTCTCCAATATTTGTTCCTTTTCCAGCCCAGAATCCCAGCTGCCGACATTCTCTCTCTTCATGATAAACCTTATAAAATAAGAGAGAATAGCCATAAGTATTGTGACATAACATGTAATAACAGCCCATAATGCAATAACTATTGATATAAAAGCATGATGCAAAATGGACTTATCAGCATCAAGGATGAATTTGATGCATATGTGTGTAATGCCGATCTTGAGGACTTCATGCAAGATAAGTTTCTTCAATACTACCATTTGACTGATTCATTCGTGAGAAGGTTTAAATTTACATCTTCGTTTAATTCTCAAAATGTCCTGTTTGACATTTATGTTAAATCATATACCATGGACCTAGAAGATTTCACTACTGCCAGTAAACTCCCGCAGTGGGGCAGTGTTAATGGAACTCGTAAATCTGAATATAAACACTTTCTTGCTAGTATCACTGTAGGAGAATCTAGAGAAATAGCACAAGCTACCATAGGGAGCATTCATTTTCCTTCTATTCATTACTTTGCTCTTTTCATGGTAGATGCATTAACGGTAAAGATGAAGCATGTCACATGTGTGTTCCTGATCTTTGTGTTCTCAAGAGTGCTTTATTAGGTGATAAATAATACAACTTGGGGGCAATTGTTGCACGTAGGTTGCATAATAATGGTTTAGTTTTAGACTTTTTTGGAGGGATTTATGTGACCCGTGTGGCTAATTATCTTGGTATACATGTACATGAAAATGATAGGGAGTTGCCTCCCGCTTATTTAGATTATAATGCCATGGTTAATCATCATTTTCTTGAGAGGAACAAACAATTCCTCCAGTATCGACTAATCTTTGACAGACGTCGCGCTGTCCATATTACTCTCCCTGCTCCTGCCCTCTTTGACTATCAGGCAAAAGGAAGATATGTTATAACCAGGGAGGAGGCAAACGAGTACGAGAGGAGGACGGAGGCGGCTCGCCGCCATGCTGTAGCTTAGGAGGCAATGGCTGATGTATCTCAGTATGACCCTAGTTACAACTTCGGATATCAGCCAGGCTACCCATGGACATAGACCAACTTAGGCCAAAAGCCTAAGCATGGGGGAGTACGTATTTCCCACCGATATTACATTCATGTTCACACACTCATTCTAGTTTTCGGTACTCATACTTTTTCATTGTACTATCCATGCTAGTTTAATTTCTTTTTCTAGCTTTCTTCTTGTGTGTTTGATAAATGTTAAGAAAAACAGAAAAATAGCTAGTTTAATTTCCATGCTTGTAGTAGTAGTAATTAAAAGAAAACCCAAAAAGATTTCTCGTTTTTCTTTTGCTTGTCAGGAGCTTTCCCGTGTAAATAGTTTTATTTCTTTTCTTTCCTTTGGGGGTCAAGAGGAGAAGACCATAATGGAAGTGCTAAGTGGCTCTCATATGCATGATTGTTGATTTAACCAAGAGCCCATATTACCTTGTCTTCTTGCTTGAATTGAATGCTTGCAGATTCCAGCTTAGTCCAATGCACGTGCACTATTATTATTATACACACCATTCGGTCGTGCAAGTGAAAGGCAATAATGACGATATATGATGGACTGATTGACATGAGAGAAGCTGGTATGAACTCGACCTCTCTTTTTTTGTAAATACGATTAGTTCATCGTTCCTGATTCATCCTATTATGAATAAACATGTTTGCAATGACAATTAGAGATTATAGTTGCTTATGCCATGCTTAATTAGCTCGAAGCTTAAAATGATTTACCTTGCGTGCCAACATGCTATTAAAATGGTTGTGATGTGGTATGATAGGGTGATATCCTCCTTTGAATGATTCGATTGACTTGACTTGGCACATGCTCACGCATGTAGTTGACACAAAATCAGCATAGCCTTCACGATATTCATGTTCATGGTGGATTATATCCTACTCATGCTTGCACTCGGTGTTGATTAATTTTAATGCATGTTCATGACTGTTGTCGCTCTCTCAGTTGGTCGCTTCCCAGTCTCTTGCTAGCCTTCACCTGTACTAAGCGGGAATACTGCTTGTGCATCCAAACTCCATGAACCCCAAAGTTATTCCATATGAGTCCACCATACCTTCCTATATGCGGTATTTACCTGCCGTTCCAAGTATGTGCCAAACTCCAAACCTTCAAATGAAATTCTGTTTTGTATACTCGAACAACTCATGTATCAACTAGGGTTGTCTGTATCTTCCATGTTAGGCGGGTTATTCTCAAGAGAAGTGGACTCCGCTCCTCATTCACGAGAAAATGGTTGCTCACCGGGATGCCTATTCCTATGCTCAAAGCAAATCAAAATAATTGCAACAAAACTCCCCCAGGATTGTTGTTAGTTGGAGGCACCCGTTGTTTTGGGCAAGCCATGGATTGAGGTTTGTTGCTGGTGGGGGAGTATAAACTTTACTATTCTGTTTGGGAACCGCCTATAATGTGTGTAGCATGGAAGATATCGAGATCTCTTAGTTGTTATGTTGACAGTGAAAGTATATTGCTCAATATGTTATTCATCTCTATTTAAAAATCGAGCTCTGGCACCTCTACAAATCCCTGCTTCTATCTGCGAAGGGCCTATCTATTTACTTTTATGTTGAGTCATCACCCTCTTATTAAAAAGCACCCGCTGGAGAGCACCGCTGTCATTTGCAAACATTACTACTAGTTTATATTGGGTATGCCTATGACTGGATCTCTTTTACCATGAATTACAATGTTTAGTCAGTCCTTGATCTTTGAAGGTGCTCTGCATTTATGTTTTGCGGTCTCAGAAAGGGCTACCAAGATACCATCTTGTTATATCATATTATGATTATTTTGAGAAAGTGTTGTCATCCGAGTTTTATTATTATTGCTTGCTAGTTGATAATGCCATTGATATGAGTAAACACGAGATCTAAGTGTTATTGTGAATATAGTTAGTTCAAAATCTTTGCTGAAAACATGAATGCTGGCTTTACATATTTGCAACAACAAGAGCAAATAGAGTTTGTAAAAGTTTTTCTTTATCACTTTCAGTTTGTCAACTGAATTGCTTGAGGACAAGCAAAGGTTTAAGCTTGGTGGAGTTGATACGTCTCCGTCGTATCTACTTTTCCAAACACTTTTGCCCTTGTTTTGGACTCTAACTTGCATGATTTGAATGGAACTAACCCGGACTGACGCTGTTTTCAGCAGAACTGCCATGGTGTTATTTTTGTGCAGAAATAACAGTTCTCGGAATGACCTGAAAATCCACGGAGCAACTTTTCAGAATTAATAAAAAATACTAACGAAAGAATCAGCATCAGGGGGCCCACACCCTATCCACAAGGGTGGCGGCGCGCCCCCTCCCCTAGGGCGCGCCCCCTGCCTCGTGGTCCCCCTGGACATCCAGCGACCTCAACTCCAACTCCATATATTTTCTTTTGCAGAGAAAAAAATAAGAGAGAAAGATTCATCGCGTTTTAGGATACGGAGCCGCCGCCAAGCCTAATCTCTGTCGGGAGGGCTGATCTGGAGTCCGTTCGAGGCTCCAGAGAGGGGGATTCGTCGCCGTTGTCATCATCAACCATCCTCCATCACCAATTTCATGATGCTCACCGCCGTGTGTGAGTAATTCCATCATAGGCTTGCTGGACGGTGATGGGTTGGATGAGATTTACCATATAATCAAGTTAGTTTTGTTTCGGTTTGATCCCTAGTATCCACTATGTTCTGAGATTGATGTTGCTATGACTTTGCTATGCTTAATGCTTGTCACTAGGGCCCGAGTGCCATGATTTCAGATCTGAACCTATTATGATTTCATGAATATATGTGAGTTCTTGATCCTATCTTGCAAGTCTATAGTCACCTATTATGTGTTATGATCCGACAACCCCGAAGTGACAATAATCGGGATACTTCTCGGTGATGACCGTAGTTTGAGGAGTTCATGTATTCACTTTGTGTTAATGCTTTGGTCCGGTACTCTATTAAAAGGAGGCCTTAATATCCCTTAGTTTCCATTAGGACCACGCTGCCACGGGAGGGTAGGACAAAAGATGTCATGCAAGTTCTTTTCCATAAGCATGTATGACTATATTCGGAATACATGCCCACATTACATTCATGAACTGGAGCTAGTTCTGTGTCACCCTATGTTATAACTATTACGTGAGGAATCGCATCCGACATAATTATCCATCACTGATCCAATGCCTACGAGCTTTTCACATATTGTGCCTTGCTTATTTACTTTACCATTGCTACTGTTACAATTACTACGAAACTGCTACTGTTACTTTTGCCACTGTTACCGTTACTTCCATACTATTTTGCTACTAAATACTTTGCTGCAGATACTAAGTTATCCACGTCTGGTTGAATTGACAACTCAACTGCTAATACTTGAGAATATTCTTTGGCTCCCCTGGTGTAGAATCAATAAATTTGGGTTGAATACTCTACCCTCGAAAACCATTGTGATCCCCTATACTTATGGCTTATCAGCAGTGCTGGCCGGCCGCGGGCGGCGGGGGCCGGCGGTTCAGCCGATGGTGGCTGGCGGCTCAGGGGGGTCGAGTTTGAAGATAAACTGCAGGCCCTTGATTTCGTATCCAACGGCTAGAAAATCTAATGCCCAGAGATGAAAAAGTCTGTCGGCTGACATGTAGCCTCACCCCGCATGTACACATGCATGCACGCAAGACACACATGCATGCAGGCATGCAACACTGACACGTACACATAATGAACACATGCACGCATGCAGGTGTGCAACACTAACACGTATACATGCACTCACGAACACACGCACGTACGCACACATGCATGCAACACTGAAACATACCCTTGCACGCACACAACACTCGCACGCTTGCGTGGACACAGCACACGACGCAATATACATGCTCAACCTATATGTGCATGCACCCTTTGTTAAGGACATGGATTGTTATAGGTATTAATCAATCTTATCTGTGATAAGCAGAACATTGATGTTTGAAACGGTCTTTATGAATCACAACGTATCGAATGGGCTATCAACATAGTAGGCTTATCTACATAAAATAGATGACATCACACTCAATGAACAATCATCGGTTTATGAAATGCCCGCTTCTGACCGTTGTGGCCCACCAAAAGTTCCTCTACTGTGCGCTGCCAACGTTGGGTCACTGCCATACATGACATGTACCCAAAGAGCCCACACGTCAATGGAAGAACGGTGCGGTGTCGTACGTCAGAGTCGAGGGCGCCACTCGCTGCACGCCCAGCTGAACACACCTCCTTGCCGCATTCAAACGCCTCCATGAAACCCGCCCATGTGGAAGCCGAGAAACCCACTCTAGACACACGTCCATTCATGACCGGGCCAGCATTAAATGCAACAACGGCCGAGCTCCTCCCGTACACCGTCTATTTAATCTCCTATTTAAACGAGGCCAAACGTCGTCCAAGAATCGCACACCTCCGCCGCTCCCTTATCTCCCCCTTCACCATTTTGTCCACTCTTACAATGGCTTAGGAAGAGTAGTTATCCCACATCCAAGCTGGCTGGGTGGCCCGCCAGATAAGAGCTATGTAGCTCACTGATCCACCTCCCTCCTGTCGCCCGATAGAGCCAGTTGCCGCCCCAAGCCGGCGCGCGGTTCAGCAACTCGCTGCTCCAGGCCAGCTCAACGAGGAGCAGCGCATGGGCGTCGTTGCTACCGTCCACGCCGACGCCTCGTACCGCATCTCCCGTTTCTGTGGCCGAGACTCCCATGCCGGCGGTCGCGCAATGCAAAGCAGCGACAGAAGCTGGGTGCGCAGAGAGCGATGAGTTGGTGGCCAGCACCTCCGCGTCCGCTGCCATCATCGAGGAGAAGTACAACACGGGAGGCTGCCGCCACTTGGGTCCCATGAAGGCCACCGCGGAGGCGACGCCGGCGTACACAACATGTGTCTTGCCAGATCCTTTTGTTGCAAGGACCTTCATCGACCCCGCATGGGCTCCACGGAAGCGGGGAAGCCCCCTTCCACCATCATCTTTGGCATCAGCCAATGATATCAGTTGGGCAGTGGGGAAGCAAGCCATCCTTTGCGCTGAAGCATATACCTCTGGGGCTCCCGGCAGTCCGGTATCATGCTGCCGGACATGAGGAACACAAATGGATTGACTGGCGACCATTTAGGCCAGGTATTATATACCTGTGCTATCCAAAACTAGCACCGCATAGTTTATTTGAATGTAATGAAACCCGTCATGTTTGTATGAAAATCCGGTATTTTATATGATTTCTGTCGTTGCTTATATGAAATATCGTCGTGCTTGCATGAATTTCATCCGGTTGGTTGAGTTGTTGTAATAATGTGTGCGGCTACGGTTGGATGGCGTAATTTGTGGGTCGCCGGTCGGTCTGCGGGCGGCTCGGGCGGCGTGGTGGGACAAAAAAAACACAGCTCACGCGAGCTCGTCTCCAACGTGCGTGCTGGAGGATGCATGAGCAACCGAGCCATTCCTCGTTCATCGGTGGCAAAGGTACCGGTGGACAAAAGGGTCGACAATATTTTGGCTACCCCAGGCAAGATCCAAACAGCCTCTCCCAGCATATTCAAATCCCTCATTCGCCATGGAATTTTGCCATGTGTTGTTTTCGTGGAATAGCAAGATGCCCGTGCATTGCACGGAACATCAAGATGCATTTTTTTTTACAAAACACCTATTGTGATTGACCTATGCAGGAGTAATCCCATTTTGTAAAAACTAATGATATCTCGAGAATTTTATCGGAAAAATGGTATCTCGAGAATTTTATCAGACTCCATTTCTGTATACAAGGCCACAAACCCATATTACAGGTACCAAGGCAAAAATTAATGTCTTCTAAGTCAATGTTGCAAGCCACCTTGTTTCCTTGTTTGCCCTGTATATTAATGTGTATTCTTCTCTTTCATGCACATCAAGCCAATGCTCACACTCCCACATGCATGCAAGGGATAATTAATGTCCTTTGCTAGTACTACGAGGCAAACACCATTAATATTGCATCGATTAGTGTTAGTGGCCTTGTATATCTGCAAATTGTAATTTTGATAGTGGCCTTGTATATAAAAATGGAGGGAGAAAGATGAGAGATAAGGTGAGGAGGAGTGGGACGTGGTGGTGACTGGTGGTCGGACCGGGCGGAGGCATGGGGATGGACGGCGCATTATATCTAGGTTTGAATCTCTCTCACACACACCCACATAGGTGGGGGATGTGCACGAAGAGAAGAGGTGCACGCACGGCGCACGTACTCCCGTCTCTTTCCCGACCACACCCGCGTGGGTACACGGTGGAGCTCATTTCTATACGAAAAGGCAGCCCATGTGGTAATTTGACACGTGTACTGGTTTTTCACTTGATGGAGGGAGGATCTCTTACCACGGGTAAACAAAAAAATTACGACTTGACACGTTATGTTAAAAAAGAGGCAAACCATGTGGGGCCTATCTTAGAGGCAAGGCTCTATACACTGGAGTACTTTTGATGTGTCTCGTCAACTGCAGAACGAGAAGCTTGCTTAGTACACCGTCTCCCCCGCCCATGGGCGCGATGGCTCACAAGATGATGTGAAGCTTTCTTACTAGTAGTAGTACTGTATGCCTTACGCCCGCTCCCTTTCCCACGTGCGCGGTGGCTCGCAGGACGAGGAGAAAATTTTACTACTCCCTCCGTTTACTCCTCGTCCCTACCTTGGTTAGAGAGATTATCATATTGTTTGGAATATATATGTCCTTTAGTACTCCCTCCATTTACTTATACAAGGCCACTATAAAAAAATACATTTTGCATCTATACAAGGCCACAAATAGTAATCGAGACAAAAGTTACTACTCCCTCCTTTCTAGTTTATGGCTCAATTTCAAAATCTCCCCAACCAAGCTAGACAGTGAGTGGTCGAGTTAATTTCATAGTTTGCACAAGTAATTAGTATGCTCGTTTTTCTAAAGAAGTTATGTTTACCGAGGCATTAATTAGAACGAATGCATGAATGAACACTAAATTTCCATGAACTTCTACAAGCATTGGTGAGTTTTCTCTTGACACTGCTTGCATCGGGTGATCTAACGCACCTCGAAATCCAACATGTGATGGTACTACTACTACTAGTAGTAGAATTGAGACTTATAAAACGAGAAAACGAATTCTTTTTATATGAGCCCTATAAACCCTAGTGGGTACGTACTCCGTAAAATCAGATTTTCCCAAAACTAAGTCGCTCAACCTTTATTTGCTTTTTCCCCTTCATGCCTCCTTGCCTCGAACAGACTATGCCAAAATCCCTTGCCTACCATGCGCGGAAAGACCCGCCCTCTCCTTTTTTGGTGCGGGTTTGTATCGATGGATCACGCGAAGCAACAAAAACCAAGTCGTGTCTTGTACTCCTCGGTCGACGCTCGCTTTCATGAATTTTGTAGTTCCTCTCACCGACATGTGGGACATATAGAAACCGGGTCGATGTGTCAAGCACCAAATAATAGTGAAGAACAACAGGGGGACGTACCCCAGTCGTACCGCCCTAGTAGTATTAATGAGTAATGAGATGTCAAATCACAATGTCGCAGCTTCCCAGACGGACGAAGCAACCATTATTTCACACTTCGGTTCGCCATCATCACAAACCACGTAGTATGGCTTCTGCCTCAAGAGGGACACACACATCGCCTTAGTATATCATGACACGTGGGACCGCATGACAGGCCATGCTCCCCTGCCGATCTCTAGGTAAAATCACCTCATTTTTACTAATTCCATCGTATCAGTTTACATGGCATGCACGTCGTTCTAGGTTGAGAATTTAACTGGCTATGTATGTGATGAATAGTATATGTTTAGAAACTACATCCCCTTAAGAATCCAATGATATACTTTTTTGTTACATAGTAACTCATATTTGGTTAGTCAAATGGATGACCTAGAACTACGTGCGCGCCCTATAAACCAAGACGCCTAAAAAACGAGACAGAGAGGGTAGTTCAGTATGCATCTTTTTAGATTAATATAGTCGGAATTCACCAAGGAGCAAAACCAAGTGGTAGGCTGCTCCTGGCGTGTTGGCGTAGCAACTTAAGCAGGGTCCGTCCGCACATGAAATGGCGACACACTTAACTGGACCCCTTTGGCCGACATGTGGCTCATCCACAGTCTTGTTCCACGTGCGATGCACCAAATTACAGTTCGGAGCAGCGGTTGGAATTGGAGGCACCCCGGTCGTAGCGCCTTATTAGTAGAAAATAAGTGCTGAGGGGTCAAATCACAAAGCCCCACCTTTCCTGAATTAAGCTGCATGGACGAAGCAACCATCATTTCACTCTAGGGCGCAAGAGCATAAAGAAAAGAGAAAACCAATGATGCGTGCGGCAGCTACCTAGGGCACCCTAGGGTAGGGGTCTCCACTACAAATCCTTTTTTTGAAAGCACCTCCACTACAAATCGGCTTCTCCCTCGTCCTCTTGAAGAAAACCGATGATGCGTGCGGCGGTAGGGTTTGTAGGAGTACTATGACATGCGGGGCCACATCGTAGTAAACGAGAGAGGGATTGAGTTCGAGTCGACGCCTTAAATATGTGTGGGCCGCTTGGTTTTACGGGAACGAGGCAACATTTTGGGTTCGGGGACCAGTGGAGATATAGTACGTACAAAAAATTGTGGACGTAGGTTCGACCGAAAGGCAATGATGCATGGGCCCTGTGTTTTGATATACCCGGGCCGCATGAAATTTGCTACTCTACTCAAAACTAGTAAGGTACACATGCACACACTATAGCATGTAAAGCTTTGAGTCATATATGCATGATGTAGATGTTCGTTTAGTTCTTATAGTTCATCTCATTCAAAATCATTTAGTTTTATAAAAATGTTAAGATTCATGGGGCTATGCATTGTAAAGCATAAAGTAAAAAACAAATAATGGCAATTTGTTTAGAAAAGAAAATCAATTATGATATGGAAGATTCTAGAACAGAGGAGAAGTGCTTGTGTTTTGAGGTTTGTGCATTATGCTTAAGTTCAACCATGGAGTCTTCTAAATTGTACACGTGGAAGATCTGGTGGAATGTTGATGATATCCAACGACCAGTAGCGCTCGGATTTGCCATCTCTGCACTATCAGATTAGCTTCATCCAGCGACCATCTTTCAAAGTTATTCGCACACTATATAGTTCTTGTGCCATAGTTGCATCTCTTGGAAAAAAGCTACTAGTGGGTTGTACTAGCTATTTAGGAATAGAAGATGTATACATGGAAGTTGTAGAGAAAGAGATGACATGGAGTATCTCAATTCCTATGAGTAGGGATTGGAAAACAGATGTCATTTGGTTCATATCATTACAACTTTTCTATTGAATCTAGAGATGACATGTATCTCAATTCCTATGAGGAGGGATTAGAAAAGAGATGTAATTTGGTTCATATCATAGGAATTTTTCTATTGAATATATGCTAATGTTTATTTTCCTTTGAAATTATGGGAGTATAAGAATCCATTCATATGAACCAAGTGGCTCTAAAGCTACAAAAATGATATCATGTTTATTTCCTTTGAAATGTGGAGTATATGAATCTATTCCTATGAACCAATTGGCTCTAAAGGAAAATATCCTATAAAAATCATATCATATAGAGTTCCTATGATATTCCTCCACACCAAAGGATGGTTGAAATTGCTGCAGGTAATATGATGGTCTTTCTTGGTAGAATCCTCCCCCATCTTTATAGTTACCTCTCGAAGATGAATGAAATGATATATACTAGGTATTCTACATGTGCAATTTGGTACACAGAAACTCGGTAAAAGTTTTCAAGGTTCAAATTTTCAACAAAGCTATATGCACTGCATTTTGGAACGGAGGGAGCATACGACAGTTGCTAACACTCACGTGGAAGATTTGTGTGTAGGAGGAGTGGTTGTTCTGTTAAATGACATGGCAAAACTGTCACTGTCGGATGCCGATCTAATGGTTCTTACGGAGTTCGTCAGGAAAAGGCTTGTGGTGAATGTTTGTCGGATAATGATTTACGGACACATGCATTGCATTGATACGTGCCCTCCTCTCTCTCATGCACACGCATCCTCACGAGTCGCGACTCTCCCTAGTCCTCTCTCACCCACCGTCTATCTACAGGTAGACATCACATGAATATGTGCTCTTCACACCCTACCCTCAGAACTAAAAAAGAAAAGACATCGCGCACATTTTATTTAGCTCACATGTCACGCACTTATACTATTACTCTTGTGGCGAACGTTCTTTGGGCATAGTATATTGTACTCTCACGAAGAGAAGTAGTGCACGCACGCACTAGTTCTCTCACAGCCACTCGTGGGTACACATAGGAGCGCATTTTTTTGAAGCTGGTACAACAAAATCACACCACTATATATATATAAGCAGGAGCCTTAGTGCTTGCTTTACTAGGGTTCCTCTCGTTAACTCTCTCATGCTCTCCAGATCTAAGCAAGACATAGGTGGCCACACTCTCTCTAAGCTCACGGCTGGCCACAAATCCGGCCGGACAACCTTGACTGGGGCAGGGGTGTAGGTGCATCGATCACGCTGTCGTCGGCGGCGAGGGAGGAGACCAACGGCTGCCCGCATGTCCCGATCTGCGGCCGTGTCGTTCTCTCCAAGAGAGCGCCGGCTCAGGAGGGCCTCCAACCCCATCTTCCTCGCTACGGTATTGTGGCCAATATGCGGCCTCCCGACACTGTCTTTGCCACATGCCGATGACCCTCAGGCATATATTCCTTTGAAACCTGCCTTGCTCTACTGCCCGAGCTCCCCACTTGGCTTCATGTGGATCTTTTTCTACTTCCGTCCGTTGTTCCAAAGGCACCTAGACTTTTGCTATTATTAGAGGTAAAGCTAGTTCATACAGTCGACTCTAAGAGGGAAGAAAGTGGGAAAGTTGTAGCATGAATCTAGGACTTGGTTCTAAGAGGAAATGGGGGGAAGTAGTAGATACTGGCTACCCAATCGGTCTCTTGGTTGAAAAGACGAAGAAAGCATGGTGGAGGTGAAGGGTGGGGTGAAGTGGACATGTCTCTTGGTTGAAAAAGGAAAGAAAGTGACGGGTATTGGGGGACAACGCAAATGAGAATGAGCAGGTCTAGATTTCCTGTGCTCACATAGGAAAATGTCACCGAGGAGATAAAAATGGGACAAATGCAGACATGTTGCCAAAGTGTTTGCCACACTCGGCAACCACATCTGCCTCACCACTTTATGCCCCTACTGTCCCTACGCTCATATCGCTACCGTTAATGTAAAATCACATGAAGCATTAAGCAATGCCACCTAATGTCACTATAAGTAATGGTCTAGTGCCGTTGATAAATTGAAGCAATGCCACCACCATTTTATGAAGTGCTTCCGTCTTGCTTTATTTCCCATGAATTGTGTTTTTGCAGTTACACTTAAATCTCACAGCGCTAACATTGCTTCATCCCAGTGGAACTGCACAAATTTGATTGCACATTTACTGACCATGTGCTACTCTTGTGACAGTAATACTAATGCTATTGTTCTGCATGTTAATCTAGTGGCAGTGTTGATGTGATGTGATGCTACTTACTTAAGGGCACTTTCATACTTTCAATCTAGTGCCAATTATAACACAATAGATGTTGTTGTTAATCATATGCCACTGCAAATATCTATCACTGTTTAAATAACTGTATTTCGTATTTGCGCAAACAGGTATGTCTGTCTCCATATTGTTCCGGGATGTCTATCTCCATATCATTTCTATCCGTGCAATCAAAAGCACACACCTCAGTTTTAGTAGGACGGCGCAAAATGAGATGGCTATCCCTTGCTACCGTCGTCTAACCACCCGTCTTCCAGGTATTCCTACGTTGGTGGTAACTTGGTAGAATGACCAACGTAATCTAAAAGAAGTTGATTCGTACGTATTATTTCCTGATTGTAGTGTAGGGACGAGCGAAAACAACTGCATCCTAGTACGGAATGCACTTTCTACCAGTTCATCCATGGACCGAGGACTAGCTGGCACGGCTGCACGGCAGTTTTTTGGACATGTGCGCGGACAAAAGGCATTGTGGTCTGCTTATTTCTGCAAATAGCGGTGCTTAAATTTAGTGGAATGCACTAGAATTTCAGCTGGTCAGTATACTGCATGGTTCAGTTCAACATTCCAGCCGAGACCACAATTATAATTGGTTATTCTGGAATGAGAGAACCTAACCCTGGATGGTAGCAACAAGAAAAAACCAGAGTGAAACTCCAAGAAATTTAAGCCTGCCGGGAGGCCCTTTGCTCAGAGAAGCCTAGCTTGTTTTTTCCTGATTTGTAAACCTTCTCACAACTTTGTCTTTTGATGTGAACTAGTATATGTTTGTTATGTTCTATGAATCATTCATATGTATAAAATTTCTTAACTTATGCTTTTCAAGTTTTTTATGAAGCCGAGTTTAATGTGTGTGTTCCACGTGAACACTGGACTAGTGTGTGAATGCTTGGAATTTACATTGTGGCCTTAGTTAACCGCATGAACCACTGTAACAAGATATATAGTTGCTTATATGTCAGACATCATATTGTTGATTGTTAGCTAGTAGATAGCCTAGTGTTGAAGCGAGCTGAGCCAATGTGTCATGTTTTGCACAACTGCTTACAAGTGGGGTAGCACCAACAATGTTTACATTTACTTATGTATATGTCAGCGCATAGTTCTCGAACGAGTACTCTATTTCATCAAACACACACTGCTCGTATGATAAACTATGAAAACTTATGTCTTACCATGCCATATTCATGAAAAAACTACTGAGGACGCATCTGTTTCGGCAACAATTACGATGGTTCTCACATGATTCACGGGCACACAAAAGTAGCAGCAGTTCCCATAGACAGATTCAAACAGAGTACTAGCCCTAGAGGGCTCGATAATAGGCAAGGTTCGTCTAATTAGACACAATCAAAACTACTATTAAACACTAGCTGGGGCAACTATTTCATGCCTCAATCTAATTTGGGCTAGACACAAGACAGACCTTGCCATGAACATCATTGAGGACGTCCGACAGCAGCTCAATCCTGTGAACCTTCATGAAGACAACCTTGTGGCCTTGCCACACATAAACTTGTTTGTGGAGGCATGCCACATCATCTTCCTGTGTAAGCTTGACAAGAATATTATGCCTCAAAAACGAAGGAGTAGCTTTGAACTTGTTGTGCTTCAGTACACCCTGGACAACACGCCTGACAACAGTGAGGCTGGAATACAACTCGACAATTGGTATAAGCGCAAATGGCTTCCAGGATCCAACAGCCTAAGAACTCTGTTTTCCTAGTGCGTATATTCAGGTCATCCGCCTCATAGCAAGTGACATGTACAACCTCACAATCCTTGTCTGCATCAGGGCTCTAATTGAAACAGAAACAAATTCCGAATTACTTTCCAGTATAAGAAACACTAGTTATATAAACCACTATGCATATCATGGCATCGAAGCTAATAAAATTTTGCATTATTCATCACCACATACTTAGATGAAAAACCACAATCGAGATCAGCAAAGAAGAAAATCACCTTGGGCAGCTCAACGGGGGGGGGGGCACATCCTCGAAGGGGAAAATTGCTCCTGCAGTGCCACGGGGGTTGTAACCTCAAACAGGGCATTGACCATCTCAATAGTGGTCATGAGCGTATCTGGGGTCGGCTCGGTGGATGCCTCCATCTTCTTGGAGCTCTCTGTCTCATGGGGATCAGCCTCCCGCGTGTTCTCCAATATCGGCAGATCTTTGCCTGGTTCTCCTTGGTCCATCATGAAAGTGATGAATACTAGGATACCACTGAAAGGAAAACACAATCGCAATGACAATGAAACAAAAAAGAGAGTGAGGATCGGTTACTGCTTTGCAAAAGTTCTTTTTTTCTCTCTGAACGAAAATATACCAACATCACGGATCCGCTTACCTTCCCTTCATTGGGAGAGAAGAACAGTGGCAGATGCGAGTGCTGAGTTTCTTGAAGATGGTGATAGAGAAGGGGATTCAGCGAAGAGTGAAATAACGGTTGCTTCTTCCGTCAAACTTAGACTGCGAGGAGGTGGGGTTTTGTGATACGATGGCTCATTACTGCCGCGCTACGACCGGGGTGACTCTCCACCTGCATACTGCCTTCTAATTTGGTGGATGGCATTTGGGCCCGCGCGCTGCATGGCCCGCATGTCGGTGAACAAAAGTATAACAACATTCAGTAGAGGGAGACGTTTCGATGACCTAGGAGGAGCCAGAAGCGGTAATGTATCCACTGTACTAGTAGTAATTGTTTTTCTGGGTAGCTGTATAGTGTCCCCACTATACTAGTAGTAATTGTTTCTCTGGGCCCAAGACAAAACATCCCATCCACCCTAGTAAATAGTAAAATCAAATCAAAAGCCCATATATTTACTGAATGAGAGGCGCTACCCACCCCCAGCACACCACCCCCATAATAACCTGAGTGCTCTTCTTCCTCCTCACTCGCACCCACCTCACGTCAGCTCGCTCCACTCGTACCCCCAAATTCCTCACCTCACTCCTACAGAAAACCCCATCTCCCTCTTCCTCACTACTACAAAAAAACCCCAGCTCCCCTTCTTCTTCACTCGCACTACAACTAGGCTCTCATTCGTTACTCTGCTCAAAACTGTGAGTGCGATGCGATGCCCTCGAGGAAAATGGAGTCGGCTGACCCTAGCGCCAAGAAGATGAGGCTCCCGCCAGCGGTGATGCCTGTTGTAGATCCCCCACCTGGCAGCGCGGGGAGAAGCGGCGACCCCGCCCCCACCGAATACCAGGAACTCATAGAATATCGGGTGGACCGCATCAGCGATCTCCCGGATGCCGTCCTTGGGGAGATCATCTCGCTTCTCCTCACCAAGGATTGCTGCCGCACCCAAGTCCTCTCAATTCGGTGGCGCCCTCTATGGCGCGTCGTGCCCCTTAATCTCGATTGTCGTCAGCTATCTCTCTTCAATGATTTTGAAATCCCCAAAGCCATCATCTCCTCCCACCAGGGCCCCGTTCAAAGCCTCCGCATCCCGTCATGCTACCTGAGCAAGCATACCATGCCCTGCACGGTGGACGCCTGGCTGAAATCCCCTGAATTCACAAAACTATAGCTGCTTGAGTTCTACTATTCCCCTAGAAATCACATACCACATACCGAATGTCATGTACTTGTGCCCTCAGCACCGATGTCCATCTCGCGGTTTTACTCCTCTCTCCACACCGCCACCTTTGCATTGTGCTACCTACCAGACAATCTGGTACTAAACCTTTGACTCCCATTTCTCAAGAAACTTTCACTTGTGTGGGTTCATATATCAGAGGCCTCATTGCATAGCATCATCCACTCCAGTTGCCCGGCCCTGGAGTGCTTGGTGCTTATTTTCACAGTTAGAATCGATTTTCTCCAAATGAAGTCGCCTAACCTTGTAACAATTGGAATTTCTTTTGACGGAAGGCAGCTCATCATCCAAGATGCCCCTTCACTTCAAAGGTTGATCCTTGATTCTAGTTATTCACCGTTGCAAATAACCGTCCTCTCTGCGCCTAAGTTGGAGACCATGGGT
Organism: Triticum aestivum; assembly: GCF_018294505.1. Taxonomy (NCBI): domain Eukaryota; kingdom Viridiplantae; phylum Streptophyta; class Magnoliopsida; order Poales; family Poaceae; genus Triticum; species Triticum aestivum. The sequence continues at coordinate 43,481,279 of NC_057807.1, forward strand.
GTAATGCATGATATTTGTGCTCATTTCAATATGGTCTTTGGCTCCATAGTTCTTCAGGTACTTTATATTATCACCTACACTTGTAACCATAAGCTGCATTTTAAATTTCTACACATAATTTATATATCATCTTGGAGTACACATTTTGTACTAATATTATGTTCTATGCTCAATGAAGAGTTTCTCCATGGATGGCCTATGAATGGTGCTGGATTCTGTCAAGATCTTATATATCCAAATGAATAGTTTTGATCTGAACAAGATTATTGGCTTGCTGCAGTGCTTTCCATGTCTGGAGAAGTTGTATATAAAGGTGATAATTTCACGCACATTGGAAGCCCGCATATAGTGTACTAGAATTAACCGTTCAGCTGTTGCTCTTTCGACACTCTTTTTTAGACCTTAACTGTTTTCAATCTTCATGTCTATTTAGGCAACAGGACGGGATAAGAAAGTTATAACCAATCGATGGATTCGTAAGCATCGGGATTTTCTCACTTCTCATGAGATTCGATTGAAGACAATAATGCTAGAACAATATGTAGCCAACCGTGCAAACACTAGATTTGTCACATTCTTCCTGTTGAATGCAAGGTTACTATTGTCCGTCGGGCTTAAGTTTATCAGCAGCATGGTTTTGATGGATGGGTATGTCGAAGAGCAAAAAAAGGAGTTTTAGGTGGGCAAAAGAGCTTCTGAACATGCCGGACTTCTATTTACAACATATTGTAGTCATAATCTAGTAAATTTTACGACCTAGAATGTTCATTCTATGGTCCTGATCTATCCATTTGACCGTGACTGCCGAAAATAGTGCTGGAGATAGATGTTGTTGCCGTTTTCAACCTGGGTTTTTTGTAAACGTGATGAACAATTAACCCTCGTGCTTTTGTATAGTTTGTAAGCTGGAGTTAGATGTTCTTGCCCTTTTCAACTCGGCTGTGACTTTCATATTTTCTTTGAATCAAGGAAAATGGCTTGCCATTTGTTTGAAATATTGTAACAAATCCCAACCAAGGGAAATAACATCCCTCTCGTCGGCTGCTTGAGCTCACTATGCATTATAGAAGCCAAGTGATTAGCCCCCACCAGCACCCACAAACTTATTTCGAACTAGCACATCAAATGGGCTATAAATTTTCATAGGAAAGGCTGCATGACCGTGACAGATTTGGATTCTGAAATTTTGGACCCGTGAGGAAATAGCATACCCAAGGTGGTGTCGACTTACTAGCCAGTCAACAAACGATTCTACCTAGCAGTCATTGGATTGACATCCAACATCTGTCGTGTATCTTCTATCTCTTGTCTTCTTCTTCCTCCAGCCGCCCAAACAAAACGGCCCCGTCGGCTCTGCCTGCTCTCGCCTCCCATGGCTGGTTGCGCCTCCGCCGCCCTACCGTACCCTCCAACGTTGGCCAGTCCCTCCCTCTATTCCCCCACACGTCCTGTTATTGTCCGGCAATGTCATCCCAAACACGAACCCGCACCTGAACTAGTCAACCCTCGTACTCCCCTCCGCCTGTGACTGGACCGGCGCATCTTCCACGGCTCCTGTTCATTCCGTCCGAGGCCTCACCGTCGTCCTCCGCCTTGGTTCGCTTGACAAGCGCGGTGCGCCGCCCTCTTGCATTGTCAACGTCGTAAACAACCGAGAGGAACAAGGTGATGACTGTACGTGGAGAGGATAACAATAGGGACCCAGCAGCGTCATGGCAGTACGGAAGCAAGTGCCTACATATTATAAGCCCAAAAATATGGTTCCTCCTAATGGTTGGACATCTGGGGCTCATGCCAGTGTCAACGTGGTCAATAAACGAGAGAATTACACTATGAGCGGTTGACACCAGGGACCCAACAGGTCGCGCAGTTTTTTTTGAGGAACAAGTAGTTGTTATTTATACTAGTTTTAGCGACGGATCAGGGTAACAACGGGGCTGTGCGGGGGCTGTGGCCCGTCTAGCCAGGGTTTTATTTATGTTTACCACATCATGAGCCCAGTTGTGTTTTTTCTTGCTGAATATAGCTAGCCCAGTTCTATTTTTTTAAAAGAAATACCCAAATGAGGTCTACTTGCTTTATCAGCCCTACTGGGCTGCAAATCTTTCAATATGAGGAGAGTTTCATTCGGATTGCCCAGAAATGGGTTGTACATTTTTAAAACACATCAAACTGGGAATTAGTTTCATTTTTTTTTTCATTACAATATTTTAAATTCCATTGATTTTTATGCGTGGTCAATTATTTGCATTTTATATTTACATAAATTATTTTTCAAAATAGTTTGAATGTGAATAGATATTTCGGGATTAAAAATAGTTGACCACACCGAAATATGAAAAATTTCTTATACTTTTTAACCATGGCCACAATATGGGGTGTAATGCTGACAAAAAGAAGATGGGCTCCAAATTTTTTTTAAGAATTAGCAAATGGGATGTACATTATTAGAAATAATGGCAGATGGGATGTGTGCTGTTTTCCAAAGATTTGAGGCTTACTTGTGCGCCTACTATAGGTTGACGCGTATGCTTTCCTAAAAAAAGGTTGACGCACATGCAACGCCGTGTCAACTTAGTCAGTACACGAGAGCAGTTACTGTTGGATGTCCATCCAACGACTGTCGTGCTTCTTCAATCTCTGCTCTTCCTGCTCCAGCCGCTCAAACAAGCGCCGACGGGACTGCCAACTCCCTCCTCATGTGGTCGGCTAAGCTGCCGTGCAGGCCTCACCGCCCCACCATACTCCTATCGCTGGCCTAGCCATCCCTCTACTCACCCACACCTGCTGTTATTCTCTGGGGACGGCAGACAAACCAGTAAACCCTCGTACTCCCCTCCGCGTGGGAAACAACTGTCGAGTCTTCCCTGGCTCTGTGGCGTTCCCTTCCTAGGCCACACCATCGTCCACCGTGCTGGTGCTCTCGGTGCGGCCTGGTCAACGTGGTCAATGAACAACATCCGTCAAAAGTGGACTGTATGTGGAGAGGCTGACAGCTGGGTCCACGGCCGCACGCAAGGAAATGCCTCCTTATTACGCGCAAAATAATGATTCCTCCACCTGACAGCTAGGACCCATCGGAAGGGCCTCTATATTTTGGAAAAAATGTTCCCCCCGCTAACAGGTCGGACCCGCCAGCTATATCTTCGCACGCAAGGAAGTGCCTCCTTATTACGCACAAACAAATGAATACCCCCCTGCTAGATGGGACCCACCATAGCGGGAGGCTGACTTGTGGGCCTACTAAGTTGATGAGGATGGAGGGCTTTGTCAACTTAGTCAATATGAACGATTCTAGCTCCAGTGACCGTACGATGTCCATCCAACAGCCATAGTGCTTCTTCAACCTCTAGTCTTCTTGCTCCAGCCGCCCAAAGCAGCGCCGGTCGTGCCGCCTGCTCCTGCCTCCCATGGCCGGCTGTGCTGCCGCGGAGGCCTCACCGCCCCTACTACTCCCACCGCTGGCCAGGCCATCCCTACACTGACCCACACCCCCTGTTATTCTACGGCGACGGCAGCTTCACACCGCAGCCAAACCAGTGAACCCTCGTGCTCCTCCCCGCGCGGGCATCCACTGCCGCGTCTTCCCCGGCTCCGTGTCGTCCCCTTCCTAGGGCTTGCTGTCCTCCACCGCCATGGTTCTCTCAGCGCGGCGTGGTCAATGTAGTCAACGACCGACTTCCACCGAAAGAGTACAATACGTGGAGAGGCTGACAGCTGGGTCCACGGAAGCTGCAAGGAAGTACCTCCTTATTAGGCGCAAAATAATTATTCCTCCACCTGACAGTAGGGACCCACCGGACGGGCCAGCGTATTTCACGAAAAAAATATTTCCCCCGCTGATTGCTGGGACCCACCGGACGGGCCACCGTATTTGGCAAAAAAAAACGTTCCCCCCCCACTGTCAGCTCGGACCCACCGGAAGTGCCTCCTTATTACGCACAAAAAATGAATACTCCCCCTGCTAGCTGGGACCCACCTTGGTGGGAGGCTGACTTGTGGGCCTACTAAGTTGACGGGGATGGAGGGCTTTGTCAACTTAGTCAATATGAACGATTCTAGCTCCAGTGACCGTACGATGTCCATCCAACGGCCGTAGTGCTTCTTCGACCTCTGGTCTTCTTGCTCCAGCCGCCCAAAGCAGTGACGGTCATGCCGCATGCTCCTGACTCCCATGGCCGGCTGTGCTACCGCGAAAGCATCACCTCCCCCTACTATTCCCACCACTGGCCAGGCCCTGCGGCGACGTCAGCCTCACACCGCAGTGGAACCAGTGAACCCTCGTACTCCTCGCCGCACGGGCATCCGCTGCCGCGTCTTCCCCGGCTCCACGTCGTCCCCTTCCTAGGCCTTGCCATCGTCCACCGCCCTGGTGCTCTCGGCGCGGCGTGGTCAACATGGTCAAGGAATTATTTTCATCAAAAGAGTACTATATGTGGAGAGGCTGATAGATGGGTCCACGGTGGCTGCCAGGAAGTGCCTCATTATTACGCGCAAAATAATTATTCCTCCACCTGACAGCAGGGACCCACCGGACGGGCCACCATATTTCACGAAAAAATATTTCCCCCTGACTGTTGGGACCCACCAGCTACATCTTCGTACGCAAGGAAGTGCGTCCATATTACGGGCAAAAAAAGATTCACCCCTCACTGTTGGGACCCACCAGCTACATCTTCGCACGCAAGAAAGTGCCTGCCAGTCAGGACCCACCTGGTCGAAGCGTATGTAGCGTTGTCATTCTGGTCGCGGACGTGTACGTACATACTGGTCGATGTAGACGCACACGTGTCATAGTAGAGGTGCACATGTAGCATGTACACGTACGTACAGCAGCCAGGGTGAAAGAAAGTAAATACGGCCACATACGTACATACGGGCGGGGTCTCGAACGCCTACTCGTGCATACGTACGGCAGGGCTCGTGTACATGGCTGGGTCAGAACGGATAAACTACGTCGCCGTTGTGTTCATGGGGAGGCAACAGAATGCGTCGTGTTCATCAGGAGGCAACGGAACGCGTTGGAGCCAACCAGCTTGGACGGAACAGCCAATGGAAACGAAGCCTGGTGTACCGCAGAACGGAGGAAACGGCCTTGTGTTCGACCGACGATGTTCGAAATGGGATTTCAAACACCTACTCGTCCATACGTACGGCCAGGGCTCGTGTTCATGGCTGGGTCGAAACGGAGAAACAACGTCATCGTCGTGTTCATGGAGAGCCAACTGGCTGGGTCGGAATGGAATGCATCGTCGTGTTCATCGGGAGGGCTTGGACGGAACAGCCGATGGAAACGAGGCCTGGCGTACCGTAGAACGGAGAAAACGGCCTTGTGTTCGACTGGCCACGTTCGAAATTGGATCACGTTCATCGGGAGGGGTTTGGCGTACCGCAAAACGGAGGAAACGGTCTTGTGTTGGACCTCCTACAGTTGAAACGGGGTCCTATTGATCGGGAGGGGTGTGGCATACCGCAAAACGGAGGAAACGTACTTGTGTTGGAGCATTATGGTCGAAACAGGGGTCCTGTTCATCGGGAGGGGTGTGGCGTACCGCAAAACGGGACTCCACGGGATACTGTTCATCTCCACCGTCGACCTCCTCCAGCCTCCACGGGCTACTGTTCATCCACCGTCGACCTCCTCCAGCCTCCACTTGTGATTGTTCATCCACGGTCTCCTGTTCATCCAACCTCCACCGCACCTACTCCACCGGCTATTGTTCAACCAGCCCTCTCCACGGGCTCCTGTTCAACCACCCCTCCATGGGCTACTGTTCATCCAGCCCTCCACCATCTACTATTCATCCAGCCTCATCCACGGGGTCGTCCTGTTCATCCAGCCCTCCAAGGGGTCCTGTTCATCCAGCCCCAACTGACTAGATCGATCAGGGTCCTGTTCATCTAGAGGCAACACCACGGGGTCCTGTTCATCCACCCCCATCGGGAACTGTTTATCCAATTCCCCCAGCAACGCTCACTGTTCATCCAAACCCCCCCCAGCAATGCTCACTGTTCATCTAGAGGCAACATCGATCGGCCTCAGTTAGCAGCAGTAGCGAAGGAATCGCTCGATCACTCAGGTTCAGTAACGCGTAGCCTTCAGTGCAATTGCTCGGGTTCATTTAGGCGACGCCTCGCTCGGGTTCAGTTAGAGCCCAACGCCTCGCACCCATGCGCGTACGGTACGAGAGAAACGTGCATTGCTCGGCCCCCGACCACCCACCGTAACCGAGAACTCCCCGATATTTTCCTCGCCCTCACTTCTACCACGGTTTTTTCCGTCGTGGACGGCCCAAAGAATGTCATGCAGCTGCGTCTCCCGCCCGCCCAGGATGAAAAGCCCATTTTCTGTCATGATTTTCTGTCATAGAAGTAGGAGCCCACCACATCATGATAATTGTGACATGATGAAAGTGACTAGATGAAATTCCCGGGCACCCTCAAGAACACTTTGCTTATCATAAGAGACCATTTTGGCCTGTCCTTTGCCTCAAAAGGATTGGGCTACCTTGCTGCACTTTTTTTACTACTATCGTTACTTCCTCGTTACAAATTATCTTGCTATCAAACTACTCCGCTACTTACAATTTTAGCACTTGCAGACATTACCTTGCTGAAAACCACTTGTCATTTCCTTCTGCTCCTCGTTGGGTTTGACACTCTTACTTATCGAAAAGGCTACAATTGACCCCATAAACTTGTGGGTTGATACGTCCATTTTGCATCATGCTTTTATATTGATATTTATTGCATTATGGGCTGTTATTACACATTATGTCACAATACTTATGCCTATTCTCTCTTATTTTACAAGGTTTACATGAAGAGGGAGAATGCCGGCAGCTGGGATTCTGGCTGGAAAAGAAGCAAATATTAGAGACCTATTCTGCACAATTCCAAAAGTCCTGAAACTCCACGAAAGTCATTTTTGGAATTAATAAAAAAATACTGAGCGAAAGAAATACCTGAGGGGGCCACCCATCGTCCACGAGGGTGGGGCGCGCTCTACTCCCTAGGGCATGCCCCTGCCTCGTGGGCCCCCTGGCAGCCTTCCGATGACCATCTTCTGCTATATGAAGTCTTTTACCCTGGAAAAATCATAAGCAAGCTTTCGGGATGAAACACCACCGCCACGAGGCGGAACCTTGGCAGAACCAGTCTAGGGCTTTGGCGGAGCTGTTCTACGGGGGAAACATCCCTCCGGGTGGGGGAAATCATCACCAACGATCCTCTCATTGGGAGGGGGTCAATCTCTATCAACATCTTCACCAGCACCATCTCCTCTCAAACCCTAGTTCATCTCTTGTATCCAATCTTTGTCCCAAGACCTCAGATTGGTACATGTGGGTTACTAGTAGTGTTGATTAATCCTTGTAGGTGATACTAGTTGGTTTATTCGGTGGAAGATCATATGGTCAGATCCTTAATGCATTATTTATACCCCTCTGATTGTGAACATGAATATGATTTGTGAGTAGTTACGGTTGTTCCTGAGGACATGGGAGAAGTCTTGCTATAAGTAGTCATGTGAATTTGGTATTCGTTCGATATTTTTGATGAGATGTATGTTGTCTCTCCTCTAGTGGTGTTACGTGAACGTCGACTACATGACACTTCACCATTGTTTGGTCCTAGAGGAAGGCATTGGGAAGTAATAAGTAGATGATGGGTTGCTAGAGTGACAGAAGCTTAAACCCTAGTTTATGCGTTGCTACGTAAGGGGCCTATTTGGATCCATATGTTTCATGCTATGGTTAGGTTTACCTTAATACTTCTTTTGTAGTTGCAGATGCTTGTAATAGGGGTTAATCATAAGTGGGATGCTTGTCCAATAAATGGAAGTACCCAAGCACCGGTCCACCCACATATCAAATTATCAAAGTAACGAACGGGAATCATATGAGTGTGATGAAAACTAGCTCGACGATAATTCCCATGTGTCCTTGGGAGTGCTTTTCTTTATATAAGAACTTGTCCAGGCTTGTCCTTTGCTACAAGAAGGATTGGGCCACCTTTCTGCACCTTATTTACTTTCATTTCTTGTTACTTTTTATGAATTACCTTATCACAAAACCATTGGTTACCGATAATTTCAGTGCCTCCAGAGAATACCTTACTGAAAACCGCTCGTCATTTCCTTCTGCTCCTCGTTGGGTTCGACACTCTTACTTATGGAAAGGACTATGATAGATCCCCTACACTTGTGGATCATCAAGACTTTTTTCTGGCGCCATTGCTGGGGAGTGAAGCGCCTTTGGTAAGTGGAACTTGGTAAGGAAAGATTTATATAGTGTGCTGAAATTTACTGTCACTTGTTACTATGGAACATAATCCTTTGAGGGGCTTGTTCGAGGTATCTTCACTCTGACCAGTAGAGCAAAGAGTTGCTCCTCAACCTACTGAACCTACTGAAATTTTTTACTTTGAAATTCTTTCCGGTATGATAGAGAAACTGCTAGCTAATCCTTTTACACGAGATGGAACATTGCATCCCGATTTGCACCTAATCTATGTGGATGAAGTTTGTGGATTATTTAAGCTTGCAGGTATGCCCGATGATGTTATCAAGAAGAAGGTCTTCCCTTTATCTTTGAAGGGATATGCATTCACATGGTTTAGGCTATGTGATGATATGGGATCATGGAACTACAAACGATTGATATTGGAATTTCATCAAAAGTTTTATCCTATGCATCTTGTTCATCGTGATCATAATTATATATATAATTTTTGGCCTCGCGAAGGAGAAAGCATCGCTCAAGCTTGGGGGAGGCTTAAGTCAATGTTATATTCATGCCCCAATCATGATCTCTCAAGAGAAATGATTATTCAAAAAATTTATGTTCGGCTTTCTCTCAACAATCGATCCATGCTCGATACTTCTTGTGCTCGATCTTTTATGATGAAGACTATTGAATTCAAATGGGATTTATTGGAAAGAATTAAATGCAACTCTGAAGATTGGGATCTCGACGAAGGTAAGGAGTCAGGTATGACACCTAAGTTTGACTGTGTTAAATCTTTTATGGATACCGATGTCTTCTGTGAATTTAGCACTAAATATGGATTTGAGTCTGAGATAGTAGCTTGCTTCTGTGAATCATTTGCTACTCATGTTGACCTCCCTAAGGAGAAGTCATTTAAATATAATCCTCCTACTGAAGTAAAAGTAGTTGCACCTATTAAAATTGAAGAAAAGACTATCACTTATAATGATCTTATTGTTCCTACTACTTATATTGAGAAACCACATTTCCCCGTTAGGATAAAGGATCATACTAAAGCTTCAACTGTGGTTTGTAAGAGTAATGCTAAAACACCTACACCATCTGAGAAAATTAAAGTTGAACCTAGTATTGCTATGATTAAAGATCTCTTGGCTGATAATATTGACGGGCATGTTATTAACTTCTGTAGTGAAGCTGCTAGAATTGCTAGACCTGATGCTAAAAATAAACATAGACCTGTTGTAGGCATGCCTGTTATTTCTGTTAAAATAGGAGATCATTGTTATCATGGCTTATGTGATATGGGTGCTAGTGCTAGCGCAATACCACATTCCTTATATAAAGAAATTATGCATGGTATTGCACCTGCTGAGATAGAAGAAATAGATGTTACAATTAAGCTTGCCAATAGAGATATTATTTCACCAATTGGGATTGTTAGAGATGTTGAAGTCTTGTATGGGAAAGTTAAATATCCTGCTGATTTTCTTGTTCTTGGTTCCCCACAAGATAGCTTTTGTCCCATTATATTTGGTAGACCCTTCTTGAACACTATTAATGCTAGGATAGATTGTGAGAAGGATGTTGTTACTATCGGTTTGGGAGATATGTCTCATGAGTTTAATTTTGTAGACAACCCCATGATAAAGAATTGCCTAGTAAGGATGAAATTATTGGTCTTGCTTCTATTGTCGTGCCTCCTAATGATCCTTTAGAACAATATTTGCTAGACCATGAAAATGATATGTTCATGAATGAAAGAAGGAAAATAGATGAAGTATTCTTTAAACAGGGAGCTATTTTGAGACACAACTTGCCTGTTGAAATTCTAGGATCCCCCTCCACCCAAGGTGATCCCGTGTTCGAGCTTAAACCATTACCTGATATTCTTAAATATGCTTATCTTGATGAAAATAAGATATATCCTATTATTATTAGTGGTAACCTTTCAGAACAGGAAGAGGAGAGATTATCGAAAACTCTGAAGAAGCACCGTGCTGCTATTGGATATACTCTTAATGATGTTAAGGGCATTAGTCCCACTCTATGCCAACATAAAATAAAATTGGGGGAAGATGCCAAACCAGTTATTGATCACCAACGACGGTTAAATCCCAAGATGAAGGAAGTGGTAAGAAAGGAAATACTAAAGCTCCTAGAGGCAGGTATAATTTATCCCATTGCTGATAGTCAGTGGGTAAGTCATTTCCATTATGTCCCTAAGAATGGAGGTATTACTCTCGTTCCTAATGATAAAGATGAATTGATCCCACAAAGAATTGTTACGGGTTATAGGATGGTAATTGATTTTCGCAACTTAAGAAAAGCTACTAAAAAGGATCATTACCCTTTACCTTTTAATGATCAAATGCTAGAAAGATTATCCAAACATACACATTTTTGCTTTCTAGACGGTTACTCTGGCTTCTCTCAAATACCTGTGTCAGCAGAGGATCAAGAAAAGGCCACTTTTACTTGCCCTTTCGGTACTTTTTCTTATAGACGTATGCCTTTTGGTTTATGTAATGCACCTGCTACCTTTCAAAGATGCATGATGGCTATGTTCTCTGACTTTTCTGAAAAGATTTGTGAGGTTTTCATGGATGATTTCTCCGTTTATGGATCTTCTTTAGATGATTGCTTGAGCAACCTTGATCGAGTTTTGCAGAGATGCGAAGATACTAGTCCTGTTTTGAATTGGGAAAAGTGCCACTTTATGGTTAATGAAGGCATTGTCTTGGGGCATAAAATTTCTGAAAGAGGTATTGAAGTTATTAAAGCTAAGGTTGATGCTATTGAAGAGATGCCGTGTCCCAAGGACATTAAAGGTATAAGAAGTTTCCTTGGTCATGCCGGATTTTATAGGAGGTCCATTAAAGACTTCTCTAAAATATCTAGGCCTCTAACTAATCTATTATAAAAAGTTATTCCTTTTGTCTTTGATGATGATTATCTAGAAGCATTTGAAATACTTAGGAAAGCTTTGATTTCTGCACCTATTGTTCAGCCACCTGATTGGAATTTACCCTTTGAAATTATGTGTGATGCTAGTGATTAAGCTGTAGATGACGTTCTAGGAGAGAGAGTTGATAAGAAATTAAATGTTATTCAATATGCTAGTAAAACTCTAGACGGTGCCCAGAGAAATTATGCTACTACTAAAAAAGAATTTTTAGCAGTTGTATTTTCTTGTGATAAGTTCAGACCTTATATTGTTGATTCTAAAGTAGCTATTCACACTGATCATGTTGCTATTAAATATCTTATGGAAAAGAAAGATGCTAAACCTAGACTTATTAGATGGGTTCCCTTACTACAAGAAATTGATTTGCATATTATTGGTAGAAAGGGAGCTGAGAACCCCGTTGCAGAAAACTTGTCTAGGTTAGAGAATGTTCTTGATGACCCATTACCTATTGATGATAGATTTCCTGATGAACAATTAGCTATCGTAAATGCTTCTCATACTGCACCATGGTATGCTGATTATATTAATTATATTGTTGCTAAATTCATACCACCTAGTTTCACATACCAGCAAAAGAAAAAGGTTTCCTATGATTTAAGACATTACTTCTGGGATGACCCACACCTTTACAAAGAAGGAGTAGATGGTGTTATTAGACATTGTGTACCTGAGCATGAACAGGAATAGATCCTACGCAAGTGTCACTCCGAGGCATATGGAGGACACCACGCTGGAGACAGAACTGCACATAAGGTATTGCAATCCGGTTTTTATTGGCCTACTCTCTTCAAAGATGCCCGTAAGTTTGTGTTGTCTTGTGATGAATGTCAAAGAATTGGTAATGTTAGTAGACGTCAAGTAATTCCTATGAATTATTCTCTTGTTATTGAACCATTTGATGTTTGGAGCTTTGATTATATGGGACCGTTTCCTTCCTCTAATGGATATACACATATTTTAGTTGCTGTTGATTACGTTACTAAGTGGGTATTAGCTATTCCAACTAGTAGTGCTGATCATAACACCTCTATTAAGATGCTTACAGAAGTTATTTTTCCGAGGTTCGGAGTCCCTAGATACTTAATGACTGATGGTGGTTCACATTTTATTCATGGTGCTTTTCGTAAAATGCTTGCTAAGTATGATGTTAATCATATAATTGCATCTCCATATCACCCACAGTCTAGTGGTCAAGTGGAACTGGGTAATAGAGACCTCAAATTAATCTTGCAAAAGACTGTTAATAGGTCTAGAAAGAATTGGTCCAAGAAACTTGATGATGCATTATGGGCATATAGAACTGCATATAAAAATCCTATGGGTATGTCTCCATACATAATGGTCTATAGAAAAGCATTTCACTTACCTCTCGAACTAGAACATAAGGCATATTGGGCCATCAAAGAGCTCAATTATGATTTCAAACTTGCCGGAGAGAAGAGGTTATTTTACATTAGCTCACTTGATGAATAGAGAACTCAAGCCTATGAGAATGCCAAACTGTTTAAGGAAAAGGTTAAAAGATGGCATGACAAAAGGATACAAAAGCGTGAGTTTAATGTAGGTGATTATGTGTTGCTATACAACTCTCATTTAAGATTTTTTGCAGGAAAACTTCTCTCCAAATGGGAAGGCCATTACGTTATCGAGGAGGTCTATCGTTTCGGTGCCATAAAAATCAACAATTTCGAAGGCACAAATCTGAAGGTGGTGAACGGTCAAAGGATCAAACATTATATCTCAGGTAATCCCATAAATGTTGAAACTAATGTTATTGGAACCGTAACCCCAGAGGAATACATAAGAGACACTTTCCAGAATGCCTGGGACTCCGAAAAGGAATAGGTATGTGGTACGATAAGTAAATCGACTCCAAAACAGTTCTAATAGCATTTTTTTCTCCGTTTTGGAATAATTAAAAAATAGGAAAATAATAAGTAGTCCGGGAAGGACATGAGGCATCCACGAGGGTGGAGGGCGCGCCCTACCCCCAGGGTGCGCCACCCTGCCTCATGGGCACCTCATGTGCTCTCTGGACTCTATTTTCTTGCACGATACTTCTTTTGGTCGGTAAAAATTCAGTATATAATCTCCCGAAGGTTTTGAACACCGTATCACGCAAATATCCTCTGTCTTTGTTTCGAGCTCTTTTCTATCAGATTTGTCAAGGCCAGGCATCATGTCTTCACCCTCATCGAACAATGAAGGCAACAATGCTTGGCTGATGAACATGGAGCTGAAGAGAGAAGAACCCGGGGAGATCAATAAGGAGGATAGGATCAAGAAGGTTATGGAGGATCAACCTCCGGCGGGAGAAGAACAAGACATCCAACCTCTTCCCGACCTGTTTACCCCAAATGAGATTGAAGCTTTCAAGATGATTGAGTTAGCTCACATACACGTGAAAATATTTTGTTGAAGGATCATATCGTCGCACTCAAGGGCAATATCCGCAAATTGGAAGAATTCTTACGCTCGATGTGCGACTATCCATCATCATCACTACCTTCTTCACCAGCAAAGGAGACCTAAACACTTGGGTATGGGAACTCCCCTTGGCAACTACCAAGCTTGGGGGAGGTGCCGTGGTATCGTATCACCATAACACTCCTATCTTTAGCGTTTTTCTTAGTTCGTTCCTTTTAGTAATATCTTGATCTAGAAGAATAAAGCTTTGGTATGATCTAGTTTTGAGTTTTGCCTTATGATCCTTCTATGTAATCGAGTCCCTGAGCTATATATAATAAAGATTAGTGTTGAGTCAAAGGCTTTGCTATCTTGGTATGATCTTGAGAGAATAAAAGAAAGAATAAAAAGAAATAAATGGATCATATTGATCTTATGGAGAGTAACGACTTCACACATAAAGAATATGATGAATAAAATTTGTTGAGAGTTGACAAACATAGTTTTGGTCATCGCTGCAATTAATAGTAAGTAATAAAGAAAGAGAGGTTCTCACATATAAATATACTATCTTGGACATCTTTTATGATTGTGAGCACTCATTAAAATATGGCATGCTAAAGAGTTGATGTTGGAAAAGGAAGAAAATGTAATGCGTTATGTTTTCTTATATCTGAAATAAAGTATATTGTCATGGATCATCCAACATATTGAGCTTGCCTTTCCCCTTCATGCTAGCCAAATTGCTTGCACGAAGTAGAGATACTACTTGTACTTCCAAATATCCTTTCAAATGGATCGAGTAAGATCCTTCAAGTAATTTGTCATGTTGCATGCAATAAAAATTGCTCTCTAAATATGTATGACTTATTAGTGTGGAGAAACTAAGATTTATGCGATCTTGTGATATGGAAGCAATAAAAGCGACAGACTGCATAATAAAGGTCCATATGACAAGTGACAATATAAAGTGACATTCTTTTGCATAAGATTTCGTGCATCCAACCATAAAAGCACATGACAACCTCTGCTTCCCTCTGCGCAGGGCCTATCTTTTACTTTCGTCTTATGCATTATGCAAGAGTCATGGTGATATTCATCTCTCCTTTTTACATTTTATCCTTTGGCAAGCACCTCGTGTTGGAAATATCCTGATATATATATATATATATATATATATATATATATATATATATATATATATATATATATATATCCAATTGCTGTAAGTTAGCATGAACTATTATTGCTACCCTTTTTGTTACGCGTAACAGAATATTATTCTGTTACCCTTTTTGAACTGACATTTTCAGGTGGTTGTACTGATGTTTTTGAAGCGGTTGAACTGATGCTTTCAGTTAGGTTTAACAGATCGTCTTCTTTAGTTCAACAACTATTTGTAATTTTTTTGTCGGAACGGGGCGTGTAATATATCGTTGGAAAGCTCTTGACAACCATATTTCAAGTATATTGAACTTTTTTGCAAAATCATTATGGTTTAAGAGCAGTTATGAAAAAACCGTCTTTTTCAAAACCGAAAACGCGAATCGTATTTTGGACTCAGTTTTCAAACCATTTGTCGGAATTGAGCAAATAAGATGGCATTGAAAAGCCGGTGAAAATCCGCATCTTCCATATATGTATTATTTTTTCTAATTCTATACGATTTAAAAGTAATTTGAAAAACGGTGAAATTCTGGGCGAAATGTATTTTCGCGATTTTTTGCAAACATTTTGTCGGATTGACGCAAATGATAAGGCGTTGGAAAGCTATGGGAAATGCGCAACTTTTGCGTATAGAAAGTTTTTTCTAATTCTTTACGGTTTAAATACGAATTCAAATACGGTTAAAATGGGGCAAATAATATACCATTGGATAGCTATCGAAAATGCGAAGCTTAGTCATGTTGAACATTTTCTCTACTTCGAAACCGTTTAAAAGTAATTTTGAATAAGGTGAAACCCATTATGTTGTTTTTTCGTGTCTAAAAAACAGAGTACTCGTATTGATCTAAGTCTATGTTTGTACTGAGGTATTTTTCACAGAGTAGTTTCGAATGGTTCTGAAAAAAGAATACTTAAAACGGATGTCTTTATGATTTTGTACTTGCTCCTGTCTTTTAAGAGTAATTTTGAAATACGGTGAGCCTCATCGTGCTATTTTTCTGTCCGAAAAAAGGGTACTCATACTGATCTATGTGTGTGTTTGTACTGCGGTATTTTTCATAGTAATTTTGAATGGTTTCCAGAAAAGAGTACTTGCACTCACTAGTAGAAAACCACCCATTAGTCCCGGTTCGTAAGGGCCTTTAGTCCCGGTTCATGAACCGGGACTAATTGGTCGTTACTAATACCTCCACCCATTAGTCTCGGTTCAATCTAGAACCGGGACCACCCATCATAACCCCTATTTCACCGTGCCTCGTCCAAACATTATAGTGTGGTATGAAACCCTTGTAAAGCAGGTGGGTGTGGAGGATTTTCTGGTCAGAGTAAGACTTAGTATTCCCACATACAGGGCATGGACAACACATAAAACCATTCTGCTTGTTTGCCTCAGCCACTTCGAGAAAATCATGCACGCCCTTAATGTACTCGGAGGTGTGTCTTGAACCGTACATCCATTGCCGGTTCATCTGCGTGCATTATATAATTAAGTGACCAAATTAATAGAAGTTCATCATCACATTAAAACCAAAGTACATACATAGTTCTCATCTAACAACATAAAGCTCTGCAGAGCATCTAAATTAATTAAACCACGCACTGAAACTATGTAAAACATTTCAATGCGAAAACAAATGTGATCATAATCGCAACCAATGTAACAACTGATCCAACAGCATAATGATACCAAGACTCGGTATGAATGGCATATTTTCTAATCTTTCTAATCTTCAAGCGCATTGCATCCATCTTGATCTTGTGATCATCGACGACATCCGCAACATGCAACTCCAATATCATCTTTTCCTCCTCAATTTTTCTAATTTTTTCCTTCAACAAATTGTTTTCTTCTTCAACTAAATTTAACCTCTCGACAATAGGGTCGGTTGGAATTTCCGGTTCAACAACCTCCTAGAAAAATAAAATCTATGTCACGTTGGTCAGCATAATTGTCATAAACAATAAATGAACCAATAGTTATGAAAAGATAATATATACCACATCTGAATCATAGACAGGACGAGGGCCGATGGGGGCGGATACCAAAACCATCGCACTATATAAGATGCAATAATAAAAGTAAGAAAATTATACAAGTATCTATATAAACATACAGGTAAGAGTTTTTTCCTTTTAGAAAGAAGATAAGAACAAGAGGCTCACCACGGTGGTGCCGGCGACGCGGGCGATCGACGGCGGTGAAGACAGGGACGGGACGTGACGGACCGCTAAACCTAGACAAATATTGAGAAAAATGGAGCTTGGAGGTGGAGCTTGGAGAGGAGAAAGCTTAAGTAGTGTGGCTCGGGCATTCCATCGAACACCTCGTGTGCATAGTAGGTGAGCTAGAGCAACACAAAGCTCTCTCCTCGCCGGCCACGAAAAACAGAGCAGTGAGAGTGCTCTGCTCGCGGGGTATATATAGGCAATTAATTGGTCCCGGTTCGTGGCATGAACCGGGACTAAAGGGAAGCCTTTGGTCCCGGTTCATTCCCCCAACCGGGACCAATGGTGGTGGACCAGGAGCAAGGCACATTGGTCCCGGTTCGTCCCACCAACCGGGACCAAAAGGTCGAGACGAACCGGGACCAATTGCCCACGTGGCCCGGCCGGCCCCCGGGGCTCAAGAACCGGGTCCAATGCCCCCATTGGTCCCGGTTCTGGATTGAACCGGGACTAATGGGCTGGACCGGCCTGGACCATTGCCCCCTTTTCTACTAGTGACTGATGTTCGTATGGTTTTGTACTGATCATGTTTTCACATACTAGACTTCACTCTATTTTTTTGGTATCATAGTCCCGGAACTTGCATGGTTTATATCGTCGAATTGAATGATATTTTTTCAAAAGGAAATAATTTTGTGTGTTTGTTTTCTTTAACTCAATTTTCTTGCAAGATGTTTTGGACTTCTCTTGTTTTGCGACTTGAACTTTTACCATTTGACTTTTCATTGGGTTTCATTTTGTTTGAGCTTTTTTCTCAAACTTATCTGGGACGTCGTGTTGAACTTACAACTTTTTTAATTGTGAACTTGCTGTGTTTTTGCAATGCCAATATTGAGGAGAGCAGGGCGAGGACAATGATAGAAGGAAGCTGCGTGTGGTGGTCGTGGAAGCACTACAGGGATGAGCCACAATAGTGGTTGATGCCAAGGCGGCACGACACGACATGCGGCGGAGAGGCATGGCGACGGGTGGGCGACGCACTGACATGACACTTGAGATGCGCCTGCTGGACTGACCTCCTTGTCCCATCTGGATGGATCAGTTGCAGAACTTGGATGTTTTCTTGGACATCAACTCTTGGACGTCAACGTCACAGAATACCAAAACCTAACCATCTTTTGTTTTCTCATCTGCAAACTGGATCATCCCCTAGTTCTCAACTGCAAACTTTTGTTTTCTCTTTACTTGTCGTATCCTTGAGTTTGAACGGATGTAAATACTTTTTGCCAGACTGCTCCAGATTTCAGTATGGTACAACCTTGATGAGCCGATGTACAGGAATATAAACAATGTATACTTCAGTACATAGCGCACCATTAAATTGCTCCACAACCATTTAAATGCATAAAAACCTACCAAAGATGCATAGTGCACCATTGAGGTATTAAGCATTCATACTTCCTAGATCCATTACGGTGCATCTACAGACCAAAGGTACGTGTACATCAAGAATGTGAAAACAGAATCTAAATCCCTCTCATGCTTTACTACTTGCTATTCTCACATTTATCTCATTTTTCACATTACTTCTTCCTCTTCTACTAGCACCTCTTCCCGTGCTTCTCTCCTATTTTTCATCCCTGATGATGATGGGGCTTCTTGATTCTGCACCCAGCAAGCCCAAGATGTCCGTAAATGAAAGAGAAACCAACAAACACTGCACAAAAGGATGTTGTTAATAGGGTTGCAAGAATGCTAAAAGATATAATATATTCAGTGTAATTTCACTATTACATTTTTAGTGAAATGTGATTCAGGATCCATGCAAAGTAAAGTAGCATCTATTTTCGAAATGGATGATTATAGGTTTAGACAGAAGTTAAGTTTCAGGAATGCCCTTGCGGCAAAGCAAAACTAAAATGTATCTTTTCCCTCAGGACTCAGCTCATTTAAAGCATAATGCACTGAAAAGAACACACAAGTTGAACTGAAAATCAAAATAAAAGTTGGGTAGCATGCCTGAGAGGAAGGAGGTCGAGGGAATCAGGGCGCACAGTGGGCAAAGGACACACAAAGAAGATGAGTTACCTCGTCGCTAGGCTGCGAGGCGACCTCCATCATGGAGGTCCTCGGGGTTGGAGTGCATCGGCAACGAGTGATGGGGCTGCGACAGGGGACAGGTTGGAGCGTGCACGCATGGCGATGTCGTCGATGTACATGAACCTGCTGTGCAGAGAGATGAAGTGTAGTAAATTAGTCTTGCTTCATTTCAGCTAGAGAGAAACATGAAAAAATGTTAAGTTTTTTGGACGACTTTCCTCTTTTTCTCTCTCCAATTCTGCGCCACCACTGCCACCATCCTGTATGCAAGCGTAAAATTAATTGAAGCTACCAACACACACTTCCATGAGATTTTTCTACTATAAGTCAGCGAACAGATCTTTTAGTATTAAACCAAAGGCACACTTATTACCCATCACTCTTGTTCAGTTCAGAGCATCATCAGTAAGATAAGATACGAAAACTTTAAGCCAATATAGAACAACTAGATTGATTTGATTCAAAATTTTATTTTCAATGCATTGTAGTCAACAGCCGATCCGAGTTAGAACTGATGTGATTTATTCCATCGAACTGATATGGAAGTTTATCTATATTGTTCTGTTTTTAACACACACGTTTTGAACTATTCCTGCTTTTTTCATTATGAATTGATGACATAAGACATGTTGAACTGTTACACAAGAGCAAAATTCAGAAATGCATAATATATTCGCATACTCTAAATATGTGCAATTTCAGGAGCAAAAGTTTTTGAACCTTCTATACAAAAGAAGTTGAACGATCAGTCCAAATAGATTCAAAATGTTTTTTTTACAAAGTACCATGTGTTTTCTTACAAAAAGTACTGCAATCATACACAGAAAATTACAAAAAGTCAACCCGGTTGTTACTGCCATCTTATTTATTCTGTTTATTTTTTTAGGTGCCTCCTCAAATAACAGAAGAACTACACAGCCCATTTGGTTCATCTAACCAAGGTGAACATTTTTTTCCAGGTGCCTACTCGAATAACAGAAGAACATTGAGTTTTTTAATCACCCACTCTAACATTCATTTTCTTTTTTGTATAAGCATATGAGGGTGTGGGCACACAAATACAACAGATATGTCGGATGTTGAATTAGTTATATATTAGGTAGGTTTCAACAAACTTACAGTATGAGCAGAACTGTAAAAAAAATGTGATGTGAGGCTAGAGCATGGCAATCAAACTTGACAAAACTTCGAATGGAGTTACCGGTGGAGCATTTACTGAGAAGATCAATGGAGTTGGCCGGAGTATCGATACAAACCTGGACGTACGAGGCCAGGACCTCTATCCTTTGTGTACACCAGCCCGCCCGGCCCCCGCTGGAACCATGGCAAGGCAACGAGCTTCCCCTCCCTTCCAACTACCCCGCGTGACATGCATTGCCCAGTAAATCAAGATTTTGATGATGCAAGGGCGGCCGTTCAAGTAACACAAAATGGCTAGCAGCACACGTAGTTCAAGCTCATCAGTTGAAGGAGTATGTGGTCGGCCAGAAACAGGCTTGAAACGAAGGAGTTGACAACACACTGTACAGAAGATAACGAGGACAGAGACGGCCAAACGTGGTGGAGGCCACGGTTTCCGCATGGGCTCGTCCGAGGTAGAGTTTCACTATTAATGCGGCAGCACACACGTACTGATGCGGCAGCACACACGTACTAATGCAGCAGTAGCTATTCGTGTGTCACACTGGAGGACAGCCGCTCGATGCGACACTTGTATCTAATGCAGAGCAGCAGCAGGGCACCGTCCTCCAACCACAGCGACTTGACCCTCCTGTTGCCACTACAGATTTGGCACGGCCGTCATCTGCCAAAGCTTGGACTGAACTGAAGTGTAAAATAAGAATTGAACCGAGCTGAAACTTAAGATAAGAATTGACCTGAACTAAAACAAGAAGTTAAACTGAACTAAAATAATTAACTGAAACTGAGTGTATTTGTATTTTGTAGTGCCAGTACCTAGAAAAACAAACACTTCAATTTACAATCTTTACAACAGTTCAATTTCTGATGGAAACAGTTCCTGAACTTTAGTTTCAGCTTTTGTTTGTTTAGATTTTTGAACTCTTGAGGCAGTTGAAAGTGTGATACTTTCAGAAAATGCTACATAAAAAGAGGCAGGGGAAAGTCCAGACCTCATCATTGCGTCGTTGAACGGCCTCGCGTGTCAGCGGTGAACGGACTGTACTGAGCAGTTTCAGAGCCTGTACTGACAATGAACTACTGATGGCTAGAGGCGCAGGAGCAAACTTTCTGCTCATGCTGAATACTAGAATATAGATACAGAAACAAATCAATTTTATCTAAAGCTTCATAGCCCATTTGTCTTCAACCTTCAGAAGATGAAATTTTTTGGTCACGCAAAAGACGAACATCTAACCTACAGTATATTGCACTGACTCCTTCTCACATGGTGAACTTTTTACTTGCAGTAGCCCAAATCACAGTATATGGAGAAAGAAAGTCTCCATGACTACTTGTAGGCACAACCTGGAAGCACATTTGGTGGGAGATGGAGAAGGTACGGAGACGCGCAGGAGGAGGGGGTCTACAGGGACGAACCTGATCCAGAGAGTGGAGGAGGACAACGGAATCAGGGGGCTCCTGCTTGTGTGAATGAGTGGTTGGAGCCATGGTGGTTGGAGGGAGGGCGGCGGCCGGAGCTGAACGGAGATGCTGCCGGCGATGGGGATAGGGCCGGACGGCAGCGCGCTCGAGGAGGAGGCCGGGCGGCGGCGCGATGGGGAGGAGGCCTGCCGGAGGCACGGTAGGAGGAGGCCGGGCGGCGGCGCGGATGGGGGTAGGCCAGGCGGCGGCGCGTGGGGGGAGAAGGTCGGGCGGTGGTGCGGTGGGGAGGAGGCCAAGCGCTGGCGCGGAGGGGAGGGAGTAGGCCGGGCGGCGGCGCATGGGGGAGGAGGTCGGGCGGCGGCGCGGTGGGAAGGAAGCGGCCGACAGCGGGCTCGGGGAGGAGGTGGTGTGGAGGATCTGTGGGAGGAGTGGGGCAGTTTATTTTTTCGGACGGGCGCGCCTTATAGGGCCGAGGGTAACAGAATATTATTCTGTTACTAGTAACAGAATAGCCCTGTCCTATATATATATATATATATATATATATATATATATATATATATATATATAGTCTATTCTGCTAATATTAGCAGAATAACTATTCTGCACACCACTTCCGCACTCCACGCTGAATGCAAGTGCACGTCATTCTTTGAACCAAGTGTGCTGCAGCACTCACACGAGTGAACTTCTCGTCGGAAAAAACTGCATGCGTTATTTTTTTGGTACTGTTTTCGCTCTAATTTTTTAACCGTTTATCGGAATGAGGCTTGTAATATACCATTGAAAAGCTATGGATTAGGCGCAACTTCGACATGTTGAACACTTTTTGAGATTCCACACGATTTAAGAGCAGTTTTGAAAATGGTGCGGCCCATGATGAGTGGCAGCGGGCATTTTTTCGCGATTTCTTCTAAACCGCTAGTCAGAATGAAGCAAACGATACGCCTCTGGATAGATATCATCGAGGCGCATCTTTTTCATATATAAATTGTTCTCTAATTCCTTACGGTTTAAGAGCAGTTTCAAATTTACTAAATCGCGGAATTCTGTTTTTTAAAAAATTTCAAATTTTCGGTACTATTTTCACTCTAGTTATTTAACCGTTTGTCGAAACGAGACGTGTAATATATCATTGAAAAGCTCTGGACGAGGCGCAACTTTCATATATTGCAATATTTTTGAGATTCCGTACGGTTTTAAGTTAATTTTGAAAATCGTATGGTGGACGACGAGTGGCAGCGGCCGTTTTTGGCGAAATTTTTGCAAACCGCTGGTTGTAATGATTCAAACTATACGCCGTTGGAAAGATATCAACGATACGCAACTCTTTCATGTAGAACACTCTCTCTAATTCGTTACGGTTTAAGAGCAGTTTTAAATTTACCGAAATGCGAACACTCTGTTTTCCGCGACACCCAAATCGACGTGCGTACTTCATCCGACTGAAACCACACTGCTTTTAGACTGAAAACCGCACTGCATCAGACAGTCAAGTGAACTTCATGGTTTGTTTCGTCATTTTATAAAAAAGTTATGTTTACTTTTTTTTCTAACAAGTGGACCGTAGGGACTAAGCGAGTGAACTACATCCCATAAGAAGAAAACTTCTTTGAAATGTTTTGGTTTCTGTTGAATTTCTTTTAGTCTCATCTAGACTACATTGTCAATGTTAGTGAGCTGCCTGAAAGGGGAAAATGGGCTGCATTAAAAATTACATTGCATCAAAAGAATGCTACCTCTCACCAACATTCTTTGAATATTTTTTTAAAGAACAAGTGAACCTCACAAAAATACAAAGGACTGCACGATCCAGCCAACCAAACTCCACACACATTTTCTGTTTTGCGCCACTGTCTATGGTCGCCGACGATGCTCATGGGCAGAATACATCCATCAATTGTTTTACACAGCCACACACTAATACATACACACAAAATCAGCACTAGCCCCTGGCAGAGCAGCAAGCAGTAGAGGATCAACAGAACTTCGTGGCCAAGCAAAACCTCAAAAAGTAATTTCAGTGAGCAACTTGCAGATATCTCCAACACAACAAAGTGAACCATAGTTTTGACAACAAACAATTAGGCATTTTCATTAAACATAGCGAACAACAATTTTTTAAAGATCTTGTACAAACAAACTGCATCCAGAAGCCTTTGCACCGACGGGCTACATGTCAAAACATGCATCAAAACAAAAAGTGAACTTCCAAAATCGCCTCGTTGGTGGAGCTGTCGCTACTGACGAATCCCGACGTTGCTCACCCTACAGCACAGAAGTGCACTGCATGGGGAGTCGATGATGGCCATGCGCCCATGTTGTGTGGACTGCTCCAGCGGCGCCATTGCTCTGCTCATCTCGGAGAGGAGGAAACAGGGGAGTGCACTATTTCTGCCAGCTGTGTGGACGAAGTGAGCTCCAGTTGAACAAATATCACCGTGCGGACGAAGTGAGCTGCACCGCAGCGATCACTACCGTCCACGTCGACACAAAAGTGAGGCCGAATATGGAAGCGACGAAATACCAGAGCGGGAAAGCTGGACGGGGAGTAGGGGAAAAAGAAGGCAAAATTACCAGAGCCGACCGCCGAAGAGCCCCACCACACCACCACCACCGGAGACTGTACTACACGCATGCACAAACTGTACTGCATCTTTTGAGCGCCTACACGGACGCACACACTTGACCATGGAGGCGCAAGCATGGAGAGGATCCGGTGAGATGAACCGCACGAGGGCGCGCATTGCACTGCTCGAGGGATCCAGATGCACTGCAATGGCGCGACCAAGGGCCTCGCAGACGAATGGCACAGCGATTTCAAATGACCGCACACCGCCAAACTCAATTGTACGCACCACTGCACTGCAATGCCCTGATTTTTGTACTACACGAGGGGAGAGAGGAGCGCACACGTCGACTGAACTACAAGCTCATGGAGCGAACGGCACGCGAGGGGCTGCTTACCTCTCGCTAGCAGGTGCCTCTGGTGGGCACACGTCGGACCTCGAAGTCATAGTGGTCGTGGTTGCCGAGGTGAGATGAGGCAGATATGTGACGGGGGCGCGCTGGGGGTGCTCTGCAGGCAACCCAACTGCATCTTCTGAAACTGCATCTTCGGGTTTGCACCCACCCATGAACTGAACTGATGCACGCCGGGGGTTCCGGCCTCGCGCTCGTCCACTACAGAACACGGGCGCACTGCACGAACACATTCGCCCGCACTGCACAGAACGTGCCCGCCGAAACCACTCGACGGAGGGGAAGAACAAGAGCGGAAGTCAGGCGGCTTTGCTGGTGGTGTCCAAGAGGAGAGGACCAACCAGGCGCCCGAGATATGGGGGGGAATACTCGGGATGCGGATTAAAAGATTGTGGCGGTGTTGGCCGGCATCCTCCGCCATGGATCTCGCCGGTGGGACGCTGGGCTGGGGAGCAACACTCCCTCCTCCCTCTATCCACCCCGCGCCCGCCATATGGACGGCGGCGGTCGGATCCGGTGCTAGTTGGGTCGCCGGATGAGGAGGAAGGTGGTGGAGGTAGGTGGGGGCTCACACGGAGGAGGCGAGGCCGGATCCAGGCCGTCGCGGCTCCGGGGCTCGGCCGCCGGAGGTAGTTGGCTAGGGGGGCGACGGCCCTGTGCGGCAGCGGTGGCAGGCGGGATAGGAAGGCGGGCTAGTGGAGGATGGTGGGGCGGAGGAGGGAGAGGGGCTGAGGGTGGTGGTGGTGGGGTGCGGCGCCACGGTTGTCGGGTCCGCCCTGCAGTCACCGGCTCTCCGGAGGGGTTGTGGGCGGCGGTGCTTGGGGGTAGGTGGTGATGGTGTGGGGTGCCGATGGGGCAGGGAGGGAGGTTGTGGAGCTCGGGGGGAGTGGTGGGTCGTGGGAGGAGGGGTGGGTTTTGTTTGCTTTTCGTTCCAGGTGTTAGCAGAATAAGCGATTTGGTGTGCATAATAAGACTCTTAAGGGTGTTATTAAAATAGACCCACCCTATATATATATATATATCCAATTGGATGTAAGTTATCATGAACTATTATTGTTGACATTACCATTGAGGTAAAAGGTTGGGAGGCAACACTATAAGCCCCTGTCTTTCTCTATGTCCGATTAAAACTTCATACCCATAAGTATTGCGTGAGTGTTAGCAATTGTGAAAGACTAAATGATAGTTGAGTATGTGGACTTGCTGAAAAGCTCTTATGATTGACTCTTTCCGATGTTATGATAAATTGTAATTGCTTCAATGACCTAGATTATTGTTTGTTAGTTTTCAATGAAGTTTCTGATTCATACTTGACATTGTGAATAGATTGTTACGTGAGCATAAGAAATCATATGACAATATATATGTTACTGTTATAAGAATGATCATGATGCCCTCATGTCCGTATTTTATTTTATCGACACCTCTATCTCTAAACATGCGGACATATATTTCGATATCGGCTTCCGCTTGAGGACAAACGAGGTCTAAGCTTGGGGGAGTTGATACGTCCATTTTGCATCATGCTTTTATATCGATATTTATTGCATTATGGGTTGTTATTACACGTTATGTCATAATACTTATGCCTATTCTCCCTTATTTTACAAGGTTTACATGAAAAGGGAGAATACCGGCAGCTGGGATTCTGGGCTGAAAAAGGAGAAAATATTAGAGACCTAATCTTGACAACTCCAAAAGTCCTGAAACTCCACGAAAGTCATATTTGGAATTAATAAAAAATACAGAGCGGAAGAAATACCTGACGGGGGCACACATCGTCCACGAGGGTGGGGGGCATGCCCTACCCCCAGGGCGCGCCCCTGCCGTGTGGGCCCCCTGGCAGCCTTTCGGTGACCATCTTCTGCTATATGAAGTCCTTCACCCTGGAAAAAATCACAAGCAAGCTTTCGGGAAAAAACACCGCCGCCACGAGGCGGAACCTTGGTGGAAGATCATATGTTGATTACTCCTTGTAGTTGATGCTAGTTGGTTTATTCGATGGAAGATCATATGTTTAGATCCTTAATGCATATTTATAACTCTCTGATTATGAACATGAATATGATTTGTGAGTAGTTACGTTTGTTCCTGAGGACATGGTAGAAGTCTTGCTATAAGTAGTCATGTGAATTTGGTATTTGTTCGATATTTTGATGAGATGTATGTTGTCTCTCCTCTAGTGGTGTAATGTGAACGTCGACTACATGACACTTGACCATTGTTTGGGCTTAGAGGAAGGCATTGGGAAGTAATAAGTAGATGATGGGTTGCTAGAGTGACAGAATCTTAAACCCTAAACTACTAGGGAAAACCTTATACATATAATCTTACTAGCAGCGTGGTTTAAAAACAAACGCTACTGCTAATTAGCAGCAATGCGTTTGAGGAAAACGCGTTGCTGAAAGAAAAGTAGCAGTAGCGTATTCCGACAAAACCGCGCTACTGCTCTAATTGCCATGACCTCGCCGTCCAGCTAGGTATAGCAGTAGTGCCTTATAACGAACTGCGCTACTGCTACAGATGTTAGCAGCAGCGCACTTCTTTAAAACTCGCTACTGCTAAGTTCAGCCCAATAGTTTAGTCCCGCCTCGCTCCGTGAACAGGGTGTTTACGACCTTAAGTATGTTACTCCTCAAACTATCACAACCAGTTGGTCTTCACTGAACTCTATGTGTAGAATTTGTGGCCGCAATATGAGTCTTCTCCGGTTCTTACCGGAGAGGACTCATATTAACAATTCAGATTGTACACAAAAAGATCAATGATGGCCAAAGTATTTTTGCATTTGACACACAACTTAGCAGTAGCGCTTTTACTAGCAAAGCGCTACTCCTAGTCCAACTTAGCAGTAGCGTGCATACTCGCGCATCGCTACTGCTATTCTCGTTAGCTGTAGCGCGTTTTCTTACCCGTGCTACTAGAAACCCTACCTTATCCCCACGCACGCGGCCGACCCCTCTCTCTCACTCACTCTCCCCCTCACTCTCACCCGCAGCGATAACCTCCGTCGTTCGTCGTCGTCGCTGTCATCCGTCCGCCATCGAGGTACTCCCTCCTTCCGTCCCTCCTCCTCCCACCACGCCCTCCTCGTTCCTCCTCCCACCGCGCCGTCCTCCCTCCTCCGCCTATAGCCCTCCTCCCACCGCCCCTCCCTCATCCTCCTCTGGTCGGACACTCCCCCTCCTCCTCCGGCTGCCGCCTCCCCCTCCTCTCTCCTCCCTCCCTCCCTTGTCTCTGTTCTTGCATATCGTACTTTTTTTAGCAAGTGTAGGTGTTTTGAATAAAATAGAATTAAGAAAATTTAGCAAGTGTTTAATAGAAAATAGTTTATGTAGTAAGTGATTAATATAACTAGTTTAGTTATATTATTTACTGAATAGAACTAGTTTATTTGGTAAGTGCTTAATAGAACTAGTTTATTTATAGTAAGTGCTTAATAGAACTAGTTTATTTATAGTAAGTGCTTAATAGAACTAGTTTATTTAGTAAGTAGTTAATAAAACTAGTTTATTTAGTAAGTAGTTAATAAAACTAGTTTATTTAGTAAGTAGTTAATAAAACTAGTTTATTTAGTGTTAGGATTATATATAAGATATTTTCAAATGCTTTTTTTTCATATTTTGAACCATTCAAAGGCAATGACCATCGATAAGTGGTCTATGTTTTGCCAGAGTGTTGATTAATTTCTGTTCCGACAAATTTTAGGCGCTCGATATGTCCTTTTTTAGCAAAGGTCATGCCGGATTTTTTGGGTTTTGCCGTCGAGTTATTATCTTTGAATTTTGAATATAGGAGATGTGTGATGACGATGGGATCCCGGAGTGCGCGTACTACTACGATGACCGTGGTGTGTGCGACAGGTTTCCTCACCTGCAAAATGATAGGTTTTTCACCGTGAAGCTAGAAGAGACCTTCGATGTTTGTACCGTAGGCAACGACAAGCATTTCATTGTAATAAATATCATCACTTGTGCTTCTTTTATTCTACATGTAATTTATGGATTTTTTTCAATTCTACTAGTACATCCCGTGCCATGCTAGACCATATGTATTGGAGAAGCTTGGTTTTGGTTTAGAGGACTTTGAGAATGTGGAGACGAGGAGGGCTCACTTAAGAACTAAACATGGTTATGGGTTTCTGGTTAAGTTCTACAATGCGGCCGTTCGCTCCCATTTAGGTTGCTCTAATTAGGAAGCTCTCTGTAAGGCATATGGATTTGAGGAGGGAATGTGAATAAGATTTGATATTCGTCGCGAAGATTATGATGATGATGATGATAATATCGACATCTGGGTGGATGTGGATATGCCTCCAGTTTTACCTAGATGTGAGTTTGTCAAACTAATTTGTTAAGTTTAGTAATTTATGTTGTTAATTTAAAAATATTTGGTGTTCGTCCGTACTAAACTTATTTATTTATAATTGTCAACTTATTTCTTATCTTCAAGAAATACTCGGAAGGTAGTAGACAGCACATAGTACAGCTATGACTCCAAGCTTAATTGTGAGGAGAATGGTTATCTTGTCTCATTCATAGAAGATGTTGAGGCCTTCGAAACCAGTCACTCTATCAGCCCAAATTATACTAGATACGTGCCACTAGTCCATAAATTGCTTGATGGTAACTTCATTGCCAAAAACATGGTAAGCTTTTGTTAATCATGGTAACTTCATTGCATACATTATTCTTAAGTAAACTACATTGCTAACTATATATGTTACTGTTTTGTTTTTGAATAGAGGCTCCCGAAGCAGGTTGTGCCTGGCATGCTATGTATCGAAGGTGATATGCATATGGTTAGCTTACGACCAACTCCTTCGGAGGCTTACCATACTGCATACTCGATTTCTTCAAATGATCGAAGGCTCAAAATCAAAGAATGGAGCAAAGTGATGAATGCGCACACGCAAATAATTGGAGACAAAATGAATGTGCGCAAGCCACAAGTTGGAGATAGTTTTATGTCCATTATCCATTATGGTGAAGGAGCGGTTTATATGTTTTATGGTATTTTAGCTAGGAGAGAGGAGTAGGTCCTAAGTATTAAGAACAATTAGTTAGTGTTGATTATATATAACTACAATGTCTTAGACTTGATGGTGATGTTGAGTAGGAGTAGTGATTATGAGTACTATGATGATGAGGAGGAGTTGTTATTATAACTAGTGACGAAGTTGTTATATGATGTCTCATCATGGACGAAAATGATGATTATGAGGAGTTATATGACAATGATATATTATGATGATAAGTTGTTAATGATATTATGATGATGATGATAAGTTATTATGTCATTGGGTGAAAGAACCGTGGATTAGTTTCAAATGGATGGATCCAAAGTGACCATTGGTTACTTTGGACCCATGCACTTGAAACTAATCGAAAGTTCTTTCACCTAGTGATTTAATAACTCATTATGATGTTAAAACAATCTTTAAATTGCTAATGGATGAAAAATTGTATACAGGTGTATGAATACGACCTAAAATAAAAAAAATGGAACTAGGAATAATAGTAGAAGCGATTGTTCACGAAAGTGCTACTAGTAATTAGCAGTAGCGATTGTTTGGTAAGCGCTACTACTAAGTAGATATAGCAGTAGTGCATGCCAGCAGGCGCTACTGCTAAGCTTTAGCTCTAGCGCCTTATCAGTAGCGCGCTTGCCCGCGCTACTGATAGGCCAAAAACCAGCGCTACTGCTAGGCTTTTCCCTAGTAGTGCTACTTTATGTGTTGCTTCGTAAGGGGCTAATTTGGATCCATATGTTTCCTGCTATGGTTAGGTTTACCTTAATACTTCTTTTGTAGTTGCGAACGCTTGCAATAGGGGTTAATCATAAGTGGGATGCTTGTCCAAGAAAGGGCAGTACCCAAGCACCGGACCACCCTGTGACACCCGGGTAATTAAGCTACAGTAACCCCCTCGTAATGATGTCACGTCACCACGATTACTGTTGCTAACCTCGTGTTAGTTTAGAACCAATCCAAATTCAAATTCAAAATGAATCAAACAATAAAAGTTCTCAAATATTAAAACTAAAATGTTCGGAGTGATCCAACTAATGCATAGGTAATTATGGTGGAGAAACCTAACTTTAATAAAAATGTTTAAGTGTTCAAAATAATTAAAACTGTAGGTTAAATAATAAAATAAATGCCTTTTGAATTTTATAAAATATTAAACTATTTTAGTTGGGATAAGAATTAATGTGGCGGTAGATTATTTAAAAGTACCAATTTAGGTGTTAGTGATAATTTTTACTAAAACTAAAATAAAACAGAAAAGAGATAAGATAAAAAAAGGGGAAAAAGGAAGAAGATAAAAACAAAAGACTAAAGAAAAGAAAAGGATTTCCCCCGGCCCCTCGGCCAACTAGGCCACCAAGCTGCCAGGCAGCCCACGACCCACCCCACTCTCCCTGGCCTAAAAGGCCACTCCCCCGACCCCAAACCCTAAATCACCCCCACTCCCCCACGATCCCCTCGTCTCCCTCCCAGCGCCGCCACACGCAACACAAACACACACACACGCATCGTCCCAGGGAGATGGGCGCCCCTATTCGATTCCCTCCTCCCGCACGCCCGCGCCCGATGCAAGGCGCCGCTGGCGCCCCTCCTCCCGGACTCGTCCGCGCCCCTCCTCTCCCTTGCGCGGCGCCCACCTGAAGCCGTGCCCTCGCCCCCGTTGCCTCAACCACGCCTCCCTCGCCGGACCACCTCAACGGCCTGCCTCCTCGCCGCCCCGTCATCGCCGCCTCGACCCCGACTCCGTCGCCCGAAGCCATCCCAGAGCGCCTTCGCTGGACCTCCCTCCGGACTGCCTCCCCACCGTCGCTCGTCCCATCCTCCTCCTCGCCGGACGCCATCGAGCCACGCTGCCCCTTCCCTGCATCGAACATGAGCACCGCCCCGTGCTCCCTCTCCCCCCGTACTGAACGCGTCGCGCTCGTCGTGGCCCTACTCGGCGTCCTTGCCTCCACCCACGCCCACGAGCGCTCGCGCTCGTCGCGCTTACCGCAGCCTTGTCCCACCCGCGCCCGTACATCGCGCCTACACGCCGCTCACCCGCGCGTGCGCGACCTCGCCTCACCGGCGATGCAGCCTCGCTGGTCCGCGCCCCCTGACCACCAGTCGCGCCGGCCCCCTTCCTTCCCCACTGGCCGCGTCGGGCGCCGGCGCCCACGCGCCCGCTCCGGCCCCATTCCGGCCTTGCCTCGTTACCAGGCAGGGCTGCGGCTTCGCCCGCACCCGCCTGCCTGTATGCCCGTTAAGGCCCTGTGCCTATGACCAGTGGGCCCGGCCCTAGAACATTAACAAAAAAAGAGAATTAAAAACAATTTTAATAAAATAATCAATTAATTAATTAAGTTAATTAACCATGGTTAATTAATCTAATTAACCTGTTAGTTTAAATAAACTGTAATTAGTTTAACCTAAACCCTAGTTAACCTAATCACTTTAATTAAATTAACTAATCATGTTTAGTTAACTAAGTCAATGACCAGTGGGACCCACACGTCAGCGACCCAATCAACACCTCTGTTGACTGCTGACGTCATGATGACGTCAGCATGCACTATTCTGGATAATGCTGAATTAAATTAAATAAATAAATTCTAAAAATGATTTAAACTTTAGAAAATCATATAAAATAAACCGTAGCTCGGATGGAAAAACTTTGTACATGAAAGTAGCTCAGAACGACGAGATGAATCCGGATACGCAGTCCGTACGTCCGCCACACATCCCTAGCATAGAAAACACACAACTTTCCCCCTCCGGTTCATCTGTTCGAAAACGCGAAACACCGGGGATACTTTCCCGGATGTCCCCTCCCCCCCTTCACTGGTATCACCTACCACTACGTTAGGTCACCCCTAGCACCGCATATTGCCGCGTCTTGCTTTGTGTTACATTTGATTGCTCTGTTATTTATTGTGTTCCCCCTTCGTTACTTCTTTCCGGTAGACTCTGAGACCGGTGCCGATGTTCGTGTGTTTGACTACACCGAAGATGACCCCTCCTTCTTGCCAGGCAACCAGGCAAGCCCCCCCTGATCACCAGATATCGCCTATTCTCCTCTATACTGCTTGCATTAGATTAGTGTAGCATGTTACTGCTTTCCGTTAATCCTATTCTGATGCATAGCCTGACATTGTTGCTACAGTCATTGATACCTTACCCGCAATCCTAAATGCTTAGTATAGGATGCTAGTTTATCATCATTGGCCCTACATTCTTGTCAGTCTGCCTTGCTATACTATTGGGCCATGATCTCTCGGGAGGTGATCACGGGTATATACTATACATACATACATACTATACAGATGGTGACTAAAATCGGGTCAGCTCGATGAGTACCCGCAAGTGATTCTGATGAGGGGGCTGAAAGGGCAGGTGGCTCCATCCTGGTAGAGGTGGGCCTAGGTTCCCGACGGCCCCCGACTGTTACTTTGTGGCGGAACGACAGAGCAGGTTGAGACCACCTAGGAGACAGGTGGGCCTGGCCCTATTCGGCGTTCGCGAATACTTAACACGCTTAACGAGATCTTGGTATTTGATCTGAGTCTGGCCATTTGGTCTATACGCACTAACCATCTACGCGGGAGTAGTTATGGGTATCCCGGCGTCGTGGTATCAACCGAAGCCTTCTTGACGTCAGCGACGGAGCGGCGCGCGCCGGATTGGACTGCGTTAACGCAACTTCCTTTGTACTGGAGGTTGCTAGGTCTGCTTCCGTCCGCCCTCGCAACGTGCAGGTGTGCAATGGGCGATGGGCCCAGACCCCTGCGCGCATAGGATTTAGACCGGCGGGCTGACCTCTCTGTTGTGCCTAGGTGGGGCTGCGACGTGTTGATCTTCCGAGGCCGGGCATGACCCAGGAAAGTGTGTCCGGCCAAATGGGATCGAGCGTGTTGGGTTATGTGGTGCACCCCTGCAGGGAAGTTAATCTATTCGAATAGCCGTGATCTTCGGTAACAGGACGACTTGGAGTTGTACCTTGACCTTATGACAACTAGAACCGGATACTTAATAAAACACACCCTTCCAAGTTCCACAGACAACCCGGTGATCGCTTTTCCATAGGGCGACGAGGGGAGGATCGCCGGGTAGGATTATGCTATGCGATGCTACTGGAGATGCTACTTGGAGATGCTACTTGGAGGACTTCAATCTACTCTCTTCTACATGCTGCAAGACGGAGGCTGCCAGAAGCGTAGTCTTCGATAGGACTAGCTTTCCCCCTCTTATTCTGGCATTCTGCAGTTCAGTACACTCATATTGCCTCCTTACACATATACCCATGCATATGTAGTGTAGCTCCTTGCTTGCGAGTACTTTGGATGAGTACTCACGGTTGCTTTCTCCCCCCTTTTTCCCCCTTTTCCTTTCTTTCTGGTTGTCGCAACCAGATGCTGGAGTCCAGGAGCCAGACGCCACCGTCGACAACGACTCCTACAACACAGGAGGTACCTACTACTACGTGCAGCCTGCTGACGATGACCAGGAGTAGTTAGGAGGATCCCAGGCAGGAGGCCTGTGCCTCTTTCGATCTGTATCCCAGTTTGTGCTAGCCTTCTTAAGGCAATCTTGTTTAACTTATGTCTGTACTTAGATATTGTTGCTTCCGCTGACTCCTCTATGATCGAGCACTTGTATTCGAGCCCTCGAGGCCCCTGGCTTGTATTATGATGCTTGTATGACTTATTTATGTTTTAGAGTTGTGTTGTGATATCTTCCCGTGAGTCCCTGATCTTGATCGTACACATTTGCGTGCATGATTAGTGTACGATTGAATTGGGGGTGTCACACACCCACATATCAAATTATTAAAGTAACGAATACGAATCATATGAGCGTGATGAAAACTAGCTTGACGATAATTCCCATGTGTCCTCGGGAGCGCTTTTCGTTATATAAGAACTTGTCCAGGCTTGTCCTTTGCTACAAAAAGGATTGGGCCACCTTGCTGCACCTTATTTACTTTCATTGCTTGTTACTCGTTATGAATTACCTTATCACAAAACCATCTGTTACTGATAATTTTAGTGCTTGCAGAGAATACCTTACTGAAAACCGCTTGTCATTTCCTTCTGCTCCTTGTTGGGTTCGACACTCTTACTTATCGAAAGGACTATGATAGATCCCCTACACTTGTGGGTCATCATGGGTCATCAACCCCATCTTCTTATCCTCGATGGCAACAATAAAATAAATGCCTTGCTGCCCCTACTGTCACTGGGAAAGGACACCTCAAGATTGAACACAAAGCTTAGCACTTCTCCCATTGCATGAAAAACCATTCTAGTTGGCCAAACTAAACCGATAGTTTGAAGAGAATGACAAGGATATCAAATCATGCATATACGAATTCAGAGAAGATTCAAATAATATCCATAGACAAATTGATCATTAATCCACAATTCATTGGATCTCGACAAACACACCGCAAAAGAAGATTACATTGGATAGATCTCCAAGAACATCAACGAGAACATGGTATTTAGAATCAAAGAGAGAGAAGAATCGATCTAGCTACTAGCTATGGACCCGTACACGCTTCATCGTAAGGGCAATAGAATTGATGTAGAAGTCGTCCGTGATCGAATCCCCCTCCAGCAGGATGCCGGAAAAGGCCCCTATATGGGATCCCACGGGAACAGAAGGTTGCGGCGGTGGAAAAATGTTTTCGTGGATGCCTCTGGTGGTTTTGGAATATATGTGAATATATAGGAGGAAGATCTAGGTCAGGGGGTCACCGGGGGGCACAAGGTAGGGGGGCGCACCCTCCCCCCTTGTCGCCGCCTTGTGGCTCTTCTGGCTTGGTCTCCAAGTCTCCTGGGTCTCTTCTAGTCCAAGAAAATCCATCACGAAGGTTTTATTCCGTTTGGACTCTGTTTGGTATTCCTTCTCTGCGAGGCTCAGAAACAAGAAAAAAACAAAATCTGGCACTGGGCTCTAGGTTAATAGGTTATTCCCCAAAATAATATAAAATAGCATATTAATACATATAAAACATCCAAAACAGATAATATAATAGCATGGAACAATCAAAAATTATAGATACGTTCGAGACGTTTCAAGCATCCCCAAGCTTAATTCATGCTCGTCCTCGAGTAGGTAAATGATAAAAATAGAATTTTTGATGTGGAATGCTCCCTAACATATTTATCCATGTAATTTTCTTCATTGTGCATGAATGTTCAGATCCATAAGATTCAAAAAAAGTTTAATATTGTCATAAAAACGATAATACTTCAAGCATACTAATAAAGCAATCATGTCTTCTCAAAATAACATGGCCAAAGAAAGCTATCCCTACAAAATCATATAATCTGGCTATGCTCCATCTTCATCACTCAAAATATTCAAATCATGCACAACCCCGATGACAAGCCAAGCAATTGTTTCATACTTTTGATGTTCTCAAACATTTTAAACTTTCACGCAATACATGAGCGTGAGCCATCGGCATATCACTATAGGTGGAATAGAATATGGTGGTTGTGGAGAAGACAAAAAAGAAGGAGATAATCTCACATCAACTAGGCGTATCAACGGGCTATGGAGATGCTCATCAATAGATATCAATGTGAGTGAGTAGTGATTGCCATGCAATGGATGCACTAGAGCTATAAGTTTATGAAAGCTCAAAAAGAAACTAAGTGGGTGTACATCCAACTTGCTTGCTCATGAAGACCTAGGGCATTTGAGGAAGCCCATCGTTGGAATAGACAAGCCAAGTTCTATAATGAAAAATTCCCACTAGTATATGAAAGTGACAAAATAGGAAACTCTCTATCATGAATATCATGGTGCTACTTTCAAGCACAAGTGTGGAAAAAGGATAGTAACATTGCCCCTTCTCTTTTTTTCTCTCATTTTTTTCAATGGCTTCTTTAGCCTCCCTTTTTTATTTAGGCTTCATTGGCCTCTATTTTCTCCTCACATGCGACAATGATCTAATAATTATGATCATCACACTTTTATTTACTCAACTCAAGAATTACAACTCGATACTTAGAACAAAATATGACTCTATATGAATGTCTCTGGTGGTGTACTGGGATGTTTAATGACTCAAGGGTGACATGTATAAAAATTACGAATGGTGGCTTTGCCACAAATACTATGTCAACTACATGATCATGCAAAGCAATATAACAATGATGAAGCATGTCATAATAAACGGAATGGTGGAAAGTTGCATGGCAATATATCTCGGAATGGCTATGGAAATGCCATAATAGGTAGGTATCGTGGCTGTTTTGAGGAAGGTATATGGTGGGTGTATGCTACCGGCGAAAGTTGCACGTACTAGACGGGCTAGAAATGGTGGAAGGTTGAGAGTGCGTATAGTCCATGGACACAACATTAGTCATAAAGAACTCACATACTTATTGATGGGAAATGTAGCATGATATTTCAAAAACATTCCTACGCTCACGCAAGATCTATCTAGGAGATGCATAGCAACGAGATAGGGAGAGTGTGTCCACACACCCTCATAGACCGAAAGCAGAAGCGTTAACTTAACGCGGTTGATGTAGTCGAACGTCTTCTCGAATCGACCGATCATGTACCGAACGTATGGCACCTCCAAATTCTGCACACGTTCAGCTCCATGATGTCCCTCGAACTCTTGATCCAGCACAGTGTCGATGGAGTCGATGAGT
This sequence comes from Triticum aestivum, assembly GCF_018294505.1. Classification (NCBI taxonomy): domain Eukaryota; kingdom Viridiplantae; phylum Streptophyta; class Magnoliopsida; order Poales; family Poaceae; genus Triticum; species Triticum aestivum. The sequence goes on from NC_057807.1 coordinate 43,518,542, forward strand.
TCCGTCAGAACAACGACGTGATGACAGTGTTGGTGAAGTGATCCGCGGAGGGCTTCGCTTAAGCACTACAATGATATGACCGGAGGCATAAATGGTAGAGGGGGTACCGCACACGGCTAAACAATTGGTGTGCCTTGGGGTACCCCCCCCCCCGCCCCCGTATATAAAGGAGGAGAGGAGGCGGCCGGCCACCAGGGGTGCGCCAAGGGAGGGGGAGTCCTACTAGGACTCCACTCCTAGTAGGATTTGCCCCCCCCCCCCATCTTTTTCCTTCTTCCAGAGTGGGAAAAGGGGGAAGGGAGAGGGAATAGGAGAAGGAAAGGGGTGCACGCCCCATCCCCTAGTCCAATTCGGACTCCCTATGGGAGGGCGGTGCGGCCACCCCTTGTGGACTGCCTCCCCTCTCTCCTATGGCCCATGTTGGCCCAACAATTCCCCGGGGGGTTCCGGTAACCTCTCGGTACTCCAAAAAACATTCGAACCTTTCTGAAACCATTCCGGTGTCCGGACATAACCTTCCAATATATCAATCTTTACCTCTCGGCCACTTCGAGACTCCTCGTCATGTCCGTGATCTCATCTGGGACTCCGAACAACCTTCGGTCACCAAAACACATAACTCATATAATACATATCATCATCGAACATTAAGCGTGCGGACACTATGGGTTCGAGAACTATGTAGACATTACCGAGACACCTCTCCGGTCAATAACTAATAGCCGAACCTAGATGCTCATATTGGTTCCCACATATTCTACGAAGATCTTTATCGGTCGAACCGCAATGCCAACATAGTTATTCCCTTGTCATCGGTATTTTACTTGCCCGAGATTCGATGTTCAATATCTTCATACCTAGTTCAATCACGTTACCGGTAAGTCTCTTTACTCATTCCGTAGTGCATCATCCCGTAACCAACTCATCAGTCACATTGCTTGCAAGGCTTCATATGATGTGCATTACCGAGAGGGCCCAGAGATACCTATCTGATTCTCGGAGTGACAAATCCTAATCTCGATCTATGCCAACCCAACAAACACCTTCCGAGATACTTGTAGAACATCTTTATAATCGCCCAGTTATGTTGTGACATTTGACAGCATACAAGGCATTCCTCCGGTGTCTGGGAGTTGCATAATCTCATAGTTGGAGGAATATATATTTGACACGAAGAAATCAGTAGCAATAAAAACTAAACTATCATTATGCTAAGCTAACGGTTGGGTCTTGTCCATCAGATCATTCTACTAAGGATGTGATCCCGTTATCAAATGACAACTCATGTCCATGGCTAGGAAACTTAAACATCTTTTGATCAACGAGCTAGTCTAGTAGAGGCATACTAGGGACACGTTGTTTTGTCTATGTATCCACACATGTATCAAGTTTCCAGTTAATACAATTCTAGCATGAATAATAAACATTTATCAGGAATAAGGAAATATAAAATAACAACTTTATTATTGCCTCTATGGCATATTTCCTTCACTTATTGCAAAAATCTATTAGCTATCAATACAAAGTACTATGTGCATGCTCCTAGGGGGATAGATTGATAGGAAAAGACCATCGCTCGTCCCCGACCGCCACTCATAAGGAATACAATCAATAAATAAATCATGCTCCAACTTCATTACATAACGGTTCACCATACGTGCATGCTACGAGAATCACAAACCTCAACACAAGTATTTCTACAATACACAATTACTCACTAGCATGACTCTAATATCACCATCCTCATGTCTCAAAACAATCATAAGGAATCAAACTTCTCATAGTATTCAATGCACTCACTACAAAAAAAATTACACTTCCGTGATGATACGTGTTTGTCACAGTAGGTCGCGTTTTTTGTCATGCATGTACATCCATGACGATTTTATGATAGAATCAAGATAGTCATACCTGTGCTGTCGTAGAAGTGTTCCATGACATTACCAAAATTATCATCACGGAAGTGTCCACTTCCATGACGATAAATGGCGCGTCACAGAAGTGCTTTCGTCAAGGGTGACTGACACGTGGCATCCACCGTAACGGAACGCTGTTAAGCTCTCGGGTCAGATTTTGGATCCGATAACCCGTTAACAACCCTGACCAATGGGAAATTTCCACGTGTAAAATTCTGATTGGCCGAAGGGAACACCTGTCAACTCTTTAGTGGGCCAGATGTCGTCCGTCCATTGGAGGAGACATGCCTATGATACGTCGACACGTGGATGGGCCCAACAGAGGCCCATATAGGTTAAAAAGGGCGGCCTAGTCAAATGCCTGTAGTACTTAATCAGGTACTAGTGGGCCAGCCCAATAACGGCCCTGCTTAATAAAGGCCCATTTACAGCCCAAAGCCAGATATGGCCCGTTAATTGTTCGCCCAATATTTGGGCCCATTTACGGCCCAAAGCTAGATCTGGCCCGTTAATTGTTCGCCCAATATTTGGGCCCATTTGCGGCCCGAAGCCAGATCTGGCCCGTTAATTGTTCGCCGAATATTTGGGCCCAACAACAGCCCAGTGACTTTCGGCCTGTTAGAGGCCTAATGTAGACATGGGCCCATTTCAGCCCGGTGGGACTTTCGGCCTGGGAATGGCCCGTGCTACCCATGGGCCATATATGGTCCGACGGGACATCAGGCCCACTAACGGCCCGTGCTAAAGGTGGCAACAGTTAGGCCCAACGTGACTTTGGGCCTATTAAAGGCCTGTCACGTAATTCGGCTCATTGATGCCTGTACTAAGCTTTCGGCCTCTTAAAGGCCCATGATATCAGTGGGCCAACTAAGGCCCGAGATATGTTTTGGCCTGGTAAAGGCCCGGGAGCTAACTGGGCCCCGAAAGGCCCGGTCTACATTTCGGCCTGCTGAAGGCCCGTCGATGACTAGTGAAAATAGAGGCCCAACATATATTTTGGCCTGCTAAAGGCCAGTACAATATTCAGCCTGTTAATGGCCCAACGCTACCTGGGCCAAACTAAGCGCTGGGTCGACCAAAGGCCCAACTAAAATATAGGCCCCAATCATTCGGTCCCAAGAAAGACACAGGCTGGCCCAATTGTGGCCTGCTAAAAACATGGCCCGTTAGAGTCGAATGTTTCGGCCCGGTCGACGACATCGTTTTTTTTTCAGATAGCGAATGATGGCAGTAACTAGTAGGAATTAAGAACAAACCTACTCTATACAATAAAGAAATTACGGCATAGTAACTAAGAATAAACCTACACTATACAATATAGGATTTAAGGTATATTACATCCACTGAGCATCGAAGTTCGCCACTAGTGATCATAAAGCACAACGAAGAAGCAGATTACAAAAACTGGGCCCATTGCAGCGTAACAAAATAATACTGAACCGAGACCACTTCCAAGACAGTTCAAGAAAGGTTAGCCTTGCGGGGGAACTGCTGCGCAAGCTGCTGAGCAAGGCTGTGAGACCAGCCTAGCATGTCGGTCATAGCTTCCAAGTGTAGCTGTTTAGCGATGAGGTTCTCATTGGTGTTCTCCGCAATCTTTCTTAGAGATAGGACTTCAAGTCGAAGTTGAGTTGCAGAATGCCTTTCTGCTAGAACTTGGGACTGAAGAAGTCGAATTGATTCAGACAACAAATTCTATGAGCTTGTTTGACTGTTAGTCTCAAGTAACTTGAACACTGCATCAAGACAAAACTTTGGGGTTGTCTCGCTATCTTTCAGATGTTTTGCCTTCTTTGCTACATTATATGTTGGGTTTGTCTCACAGCCTTCAGCAGACTTGTGCATGCCATCAGGCATATCACCCTGAAACAAAGCAGAGAGATGACATGTTTAGCACGTGTATAAACAAAGATGATAATTGTGCTGTCAATTCCATCCAATTTCAGATTAGAAAATAAAGGGTAAGTTCGAAACTTTAGGGTTGTCTCGCTATCTTCAAGATGTTTTGCCTTCTTTGCTGCAATATATGTTGGGTTTGTCTCACAGCCTTCAGCAGACTTGTGCATGCCATCAGGCATATCACCCTGAAACAAAGCAGAGAGATGACATGTTTAGCACGTGTATAAACAAAGATGATAATTGTGCTGTCAATTCCATCCAATTTCAGATTAGAAAATAAAGGGTAAGTTCGAAACTTTAGGGTTGTCTCGCTATCTTCAAGATGTTTTGCCTTCTTTGCTGCAATATATGTTGGGTTTGTCTCACAGCCTTCAGCAGACTTGTGCATGCCATCAGGCATATCACCCTGAAACAAAGCAGAGAGATGACATGTTTTGCACGTGTATAAACAAAGATGATAATTGTGCTGTCAATTCGATCCAATTTCAAATTAGAAAATAAAGAGTAAGTTCAAAATATCAATAGCATAATTTGGCATTGTTCATAATGCGGGGAGCTTCACCACACTAGTGGATTACCATGTCAACATAACAAGCATAGATGAAGGGCAAAGAAAACCGTTGTATCTATTTTGGATAATGTGCATGGCATGTTGTTCATATCATCAGCCACATCAGTAAGATAAAACAGGAAATGACAAGGTGCAAACGTGGGCTACTTCACCACACATTGGATTATAGATACATATAGGGAGTATTAAGTAATGTGCATGCTATGAATAAGGAATTTGGTTTTACAAGTAAAACTTAGAACTTACGGTTCTTGCGAACATGCATTTTGGTAGAAACAGCAAACAAATAGCAATAAACGATAGGGAGTATGAGCAAATTAAACAGCAGTTGAGGATAAAGGCTTTAGAAGGACTGACTTACATTAACAGTTAACACCGGCTTTATAATGCCCTTCTCCATGTCAACGGAAGGATAACTCAAGAATTTCAGCACAGAATCTTCTTCATAAGCATTGCCTGTACTCTACATTTTGTAGAGAGTAATTATAGATATGATAATACTGGAAGGGATAGAGGATAATGAAGATAAGATGCAGATTGATGCTACATAATCAACTACCAATCCCTGGAAGTACAAGCGTTAGAGGACAAAATGTACTGACAAGAGCAATGGGCTACACTTCTGCACCGGCATTGTCTGTGTATTCTACTTGTTGGTAAGATTAAATATAGATCTGATTTTTTTAGTAAATGGTGGCCGAGAGAGATAAGATGCAGAATGCTACAAAATGAACCAATCCCTCTTCCCATAATACAAGAGTGTTTTGAACACTGGTGTACCATACAAAACGTTCTTATATTATGGGACGGAGGGAGTAGTTGTTAATATAAGTACAGTGATAGACCACGTTCAGTCCTTACAAGAGGACTGTAGAGCTAAACCTCTTCAAAAGCATTGGGTTGATTCTAAGTTTATGTAAGAGTCTATACGGATCTTATAATGTCCACCAAATGGACGATTACGAGGCTAACATGTGCAGTGATGCTACATAATCAAACAAGTATGAAAGTAAGTATGGTCATACAAGGCAAGAGGTACTCACAAGAGCAATGTAGTGTGCAGTAGAGTTGAGAGATTCTGTGGTCCCTTGAGAACGAATGTTCTTCTGCTAACAGTTTTCATAAAAGTGAGACATTAAGGCAAATGCAGAAATGTAGTTCAAATTGTGATGTGATATCATAGACAGTACCTTACGATGTAGGCGAGACCAATGTGTAATAAGATTATTCCAGTCACCATCGGATAAATGTAGCACCCGAGACTTTACAGAAATTTTGTTCAGAGGCTTGCCATTGAAGTGCGCTTGCCTCAGGCAGGAACGATACTGTCGGCGTTCTGGGAACGGGGGTACCCAGACTTGCCTGCCTGTGGCCTGCGGCGTGGCTCAAGTAGGGGGCCCACTGCGGCCCATCTTCATCGACACAAGCTCAAGACCCTCGCGAGGGGCCAAGCCTTGCGAGGCGGACAACATGAAGCTTCCTGAGGCACAGCCTCGCCAGGCTGGCTCGCGAGGAGGCGGAGAGATCAAGGCAGGGTACCTCACGAGGTGCCCATGATGCAAGCCATGACGATCGAGACCAGGCGGGCGCCGGCCTGGGTAGTGTCCTTGTTTCCCCTTTGCTGCAAAGGGGGCAAGCGCAGGCCAAGGCATCAGGAAAAGGATACCATTTCGGTGCAACAAGACCAAGCCCAGCAGAACGGCAGGATGGAGGTCATTGTGGAGCCTAGAAAGGCGTCATCGTCAGAGCCATTGGCAGGCGAGGACCAACTTTAGTCAGGATAAGTGTACTAGATGTTCCCCTTCAAAATGGCCAATTGTTGGCGCCCTTCTCGCTCAATATTTGGGGAAGAGGACCAGGGCCTTGCTCTATAAATAGGACTAGCCACCACAGTAGGAAGGAGAGAGGATCCAGAATCCAGAAATCAGATAGGCATCTCGAATCGATCCCTCCAAAGGGACAACACCATCACAAGAGCACCCCTCGCGAGGCTGTTCTTCCCTTGTATTGTTCCTCATCAGCCCCTGAGGAAATCCACCATGCCACAAACTAGAGTAGGGTATTACACCACAATGGTGGCCCAAACTAGTATAAACCTTGCGTCCCTTGTGTTGTTCTTTGTGTAGTTTAGATCTCTTGCGAAGCGACGAGACGTGAGTAGGTAGGGGGAGTGATCTCCATGCGCACCCCAGAGTTCGAACCTCAAGGGTCTGCCGGAACCCGCAATCCGACATTTGGCGCGCCAGGTAGGGATGCGCCGGAATCCTTCCCTCGCCACCTGACGTTCCGCCGCGTTGTCACCATCATGTCCGGCGACCCGACGAGCAACCCCGACCCCTGGGCGGCCTGGCCCGCCCGCACCGAGCCGCCCGCCCAGGGCGACCCCAACCTTGTGCCCCAGGCAGCCCGCGCTCCACAGGGCGCTGCGGGCCGCGGGTGACGCGGCCAGGCACCGCCTGCTCTCACACCACGACAGGTGCGGTCGGCCACAAGGGCTTCAAACCACGCCGCAGCCATGGCTCCATACACCCGATGGGAGCAGGCGAACTCAAGGGCCGCGCTCATGGTGGCCCGAGAACTACTACGATGCAGGCTTGTGGAGGGCGGCCGCGACATGCTACTAGAGCGGGTAGCAGAGCTCCTGGACTCCGCCGCCTCGGGGGCTCATCCTTTCTGCACCCAGCTACCACCCCATGTCCAAGGCGGGCCTTACGGAGGCCCTGCTCGCGCCTACACGGCTCCGAGCGGGTTCCAGGACCTCCCCGGAGCTAACCTGGCCATCAGTGCCAGGCGACCAGCAGTGCTGCCTCCGCCTCCGACCGACGAAGGGGTCGTCGCTGCGATCCATGGCCCCGGCGGACCACCAAGCTACCACCCCCAAGACAGCCCTTCGAGCAGGTCTGTGTGGCACATGAGGCCCTACAACGAAGCATTCGGGGCGGCGGCCCCGGAAGCTTATGTGCCCCACATGGTAGATCAAGGGCGCATGCTGGAAGAAGACCATGGCCCGTTCCTTGGCCCAGTCTAGGGGAAAGAGACGCCAGGGGCTGAGCTCTTCCAGGGACCCCAGGAGAACCACGATGATCGCGCTGGTGGCAGACACTATCGGGTACCGCTAATTCCTCTGGAGCAAGCTTACACTAACCGTGTCAGATGGCTGCCCCAATCCAGCAACTTCCTACCTCTCAGGAGGAGGGCACTGGGGGCTACCGGAAAGGGGCCGAGATCCGGTTTCGCCCCCACGACGCTCGGAGCAAGGCACCCACAGGAGGTAGGCCCTCTGCCGGGGAGGTGCCCCTGGGCCTGCCTCTGGCAGAGGACCCGTGGTCGTCGGGGGAACCGCTGGTGACCGCTCTATCCCATCAGCGGCATCCTCGGTTTCCGGCCGTCGTTGGTGGCAATAGAGTGTGGTGCAAGGCGGGGCCCTCGTCTGGCGATATGAAGCAAGGCCGGTACCTGTGAAGAAGGCCCAGTGCCTGTGAAGCTCGCCGCCCCATGAAACTCTCATGTAATAATGAGTGGGGCTGTACATGCCCCGGAGTCTCCGGAGAGCCGCCCTCGGTCCTCGGGGTCTCCTACCCACACCCAGTGGCAGCACTTAGCTCCGCACTGGTGAGAAGACGTCGAAGACTAGACTAGGTGCTGGACGCGGCTCTTTTGCCTTTTTGCCTTTCTCTTGGTTGTCAAGTTTCCTCGGTTTGAATTTAAGTTGGATTTGAGCTTGAGACTTGCGTGTGTTCGGGGAAGGGGTGTTTAGTCTCGTTCGAGCAATCTCACGTGTTCTAGTTGCCGCTTTGCGTCCAGTTAGCATCAGCTGCCTCCCCTCGCGAGCCCCTCGCGAGTTGGGCCAGGCCAAGCACGTATGCAGCCTGGACTGCTGTCGCTGCGCCCTCTCAAGAGGTTCATGTCACAGGATCAGTGGGTCCGCTCAGGAGAACCTCAGGGCACTGCGACCCCCGCAGGATCACTCGGGGCCCTTCCGGGCCAAAGGTAAACAAGTCAACTGTCCTATCTTAGGGCCAATGGCCCAACATAAGCGTGCACGTGGCGTTATGTCTACAAGGACACAAATCGCAAACCTTTACATGAGGGGCTCCCCCTGCCAAAGTGCTCTTACAATCTCCAGGGCCAGGCCTGGCTGTTTTCACGCAGGATAAAAAGCAGAGGAGACATGTGATCAATCAGACAAATCTCCCAATTCATCTTCAGGGGCGCCTCCGGAGTCGTTACTGGCATCGCTGGCCTCGCCATCGCCCACGCCGTCGCCGTCACCAGCGTCTGGATCGTTCACCACGCCACCTTCATCGGCAGCCACGATCACGCTGTCGTCATCAATGATGAAGGCCCTAACAAGGGCATCCACGTTGTCTTCCACCCATTGCGCCAGATTGCCCCGAATGGCCGCGGGCACTGGTGCGATGGCAGCGTCAAAATTGAAGTAGGGGTCCCTATCCTGAAGATAACTGAAGACGCGAGAGAAAGCGTGCCCAAGCAGGGCACGACTCCTCTCCTCGACAAGCCTGTTGGCCCTGCCTGACCAAGCCTCCAGTTGCGTCACCACGTCTGTGAAGAGGTGAAGGTTGCCGGCATAGTTGATCACACGGGGCTCCCCGACAGCCGCCTCACAGATGTTTCCCAAGGCCGCGTTAGCCCTTTCCCGGAGCGCGCGGAGCATGGGGCCATGCTCGTGCTCCAAAGTCTGCCGCTGGCGTATCTCATCCTCATTCTGTCGCGCGACGGCCTCAGTCTCATCGACCCTCTGATGAAGAAGGAGCACCTCAGTGCGGGAAGAAACCAGCTCCGTCTGCGCCGTGCCAAGGGCGGCCCCGGAGGCGTCCGCACGCCACGTCACTTCATCCAGTTTGGCCCTAAGGGCGGCGGTCCTACTCTCCGCCTCAACCCTGATCAGCTCCAGCCTTTCTCCGTACTCGCGCTCAAGGTTTGAGCGAGCCTCCGCCATGCGACGGTCAACCTCCTCTTGGACTCAGGCTTCACGCGCGGCGACATCATCCTCCGCCTGCGTCACCAGGCGCTCCCTCGTCTCCAACCGCTCGAGGTCAAGGGTGCGCTCAGAGGCCTCCAGCGACAGCGCCTCCTCACGCCTCTGGAGCTCTGCCTGGTCGACGGAAGCCCCCTTCAGTGACACAAGGGTCGCCTGACGCAGCTCCACTTGCTGCTCTAAAGAGTTGCTCCAGGCCTGGAGCTCCCACGCGCGCTCCTCTGCAGCCTTGCGATGTCGGTCTGCTTCCTGAGCCTCCTTGACGGCTTGGAAGCAGGCATCCCGGGAAGCCGCCAGCGACACTTCGGCCTTCGCGTTGTCAAGGTCGCGCTGATGACGTGCAAGGGCGATGGCCACCTTCAGCTTGCGCCTCTCCTCAGCAGGTGCAGGCCTTCGGCCTTAAGGCGCGCGTCCTCGCTGGCAAGCTCCTCGCCAAGCTGGCTCACCGCAGCAGCCTCCCTCTGAAAGAACTCCCGGCGGAGGGTGCGACGCTCCCTAGCACGCCCAAGCACGTCTCCAGCATCATCCTCCGCCGCTGGCGAGCGAGGAGGGCCCTGAGGCAGCGTGCCCCCTTCCCGTGAGGGGCTGTGGGCTGGCACCTCAGCAATCGCTGGACGGACCTCACCAGGAATCCAGCCTGGCACCGGTCCGCTCTCAGAAGAGGAACTCAGGACCGACCTCAGCCAATCACCATCCACGACCAAGGGAGGAACTCGGGGCAGGCTGGTTGTGCCCCAGGGGAGCTCGCGAAGGTGGGGCATGAGGCACACATGATCAAGACGCTCTGCTGGATGGGTCACTTCTCCGGCCAGCACCACGGCAAGAGCGGTACTCAAGCTCGAGGCGCTCATAATCGGTGAAGAGGGCAAAGCTTGAGGGGATGGCTCCTCAGCCGCCTCCATGAGCTCCGCAGGAAGGGCCCTGAAAGGCAATGGACAGCAAAAGCAAAGGGAAAGCAAGGAACCAAGAAAGGAGAAAACTTACTCATCAACGGCAAAGTACTTCCTGCGCTTCAATAGGCGACAGGGGTAATCATCACCGCCCAAGGCTTCTTTCCTCTTTCGGAGAGCCTCGAAGTCTACGCGGAAGCGACCGAGGTGCTTGGTGCAAGGGTCCACGTGCAGCATGGAGGGGGCGTCAGGATGCTCAGCGCAAGGGGAATCGGCCCGGAGGACGCCATCAGGCGTCGCCTCATGAGCAACGACCGGAGCCTCAGAAGCCCCATCCTTAGGAGCCAAAGGCCGCGACTCCTCGCTTGCGACCGCCCCAGAACCAGCCTCGGGATATGCCACCTCTAGGGCTCCGCGCGGCGTTGGCCTCTCGACATCACCCCCTTCGGCTCCCGGCGGTGCTCGTCTCCCTGCTCCAACACTTGAGACAGGGCCGCTTGGGGCAACAGGGAAGGCAATCACGGTGACGGGATTCTCGCGGGGCCCCATGAGGCCGACTGGTCGTAGCCCCCACTCGTCAAAGCTGGGCATCTGCCTCACGAAATCGGCCCTGCACAAGCAGAGATACAAGAGGGCACCGTCGTGTCGAAGGCTGCTTGTGGAAGGATCGCCAGTCAGGACCTTGAGCATTGTCCTCAGCGCTTCAGGCGCCAGGTCCTCCTCCTGAAGCCGCATGTGGTCCCCGTGCCCTACATAGTCCCACATCCGGCGAGAGTGTCGCTGGAGAGGGGCAATGCGATGTTGGAGGAACTCCTTCACCACCTTGGGCACAGTGACACCGAGCGCCCTCAGACTCTGGAAGCGGCGCCAGACGAAAGCAAGCTGGGGGCTCACGAGCGTCTCATGGTCCCAACCCGAGTTGGGAACAGAAGGCGAGGTTGGGTGCGAGAGTAGGGGGCTGGGTACTCCAACATCCACGTACAACCACCGCTCTCTGAATCTGGCCGCGGGAGGAGGACGGCTGAAATCAATCCCTGAAGCGGTCGTCTCCGGCACGGTGAAGAAGCTCACACACCGCGAGCATTGAGTGGGGTCGATCAGATGCAAAGAGAAGAAATGGCGCAGCAGGGCAACGAAAGGAGGAATGCCCGCCATTGCCTCACAAACAAAAGCAAAGACAGCCAACAGGGTAATGGACTCAGGCCCGAGGTGCATCATGTGGATCTGATAATGGGAGAGCACCGTGTTGAAGAAAGCGGAAAAGGGGGGAACCAGACCCGCCCATAGGGCATCAGCGAAGAACCAGACCTCCGTGACGACCCTATCCATGGAGGCGTGGGATGCAGGACAAACCGTGGTCCTGACGCATTCGTTGAAGATAGTGGCAAGGGCAGAGCTGACCTTGTTCAAGGCTTCGGGATTGAGTATGATGGACCGCTCAACGGCTGGGGCCATCGTCAGGGGCGAGCTGGATGAGGACGCGGGCTTCTTCCCCCTTTTCTCCTTCGTTGGCGCCATGATGATGGGAAGGGGGGGAGTCTGAGTTGGATCGGTGGCGGAGGTAGGATCCTAAGGAAAGAGGAAGGGCAAGAAGCACGCAGGCGGCGAGAGGGGGATAGCTGTGTGTAACCACGGGTCCGCCTAGCCGGGCATATATTGAGGCATCATGGGGAAGAGGAGACGCCCACGTCCAATCAACCGCCACACGGCGCCCAAGGCCGCAGCCTGTTGGGGCCCGCGGCGCTTCGCACTTGCCCCTTCGCTTCTCCGCTAAGCCAAGTCCAGGCGCGCCTTGGGCCCGGGGGCTACTGTCGGCATTCTGGGAACGGGGGTACCCAGACTTGCCTGCCTGCGGCCTGCGGCGTGGCTCAAGTAGGGGGGCCATTGCGTCCCATCTACATCGACACAAGCTCAAGACCCTCGCGAGGGGCCAAGCCTCGCAGGGCGGATGACAGGAAGCTTCCTCAGGCACTGCCTCACCAGGCTGGCTCGCGAGGAGGCGGAGAGATCAAGGCAGGGTACCTCACGAGGTACCCGTGACGCAAGCCATGACGATCAAGACCAGGCAGGCGCCAGGCGGGTGCTGGCCTGGGCAGTGTCCTTGTTTCCCCTTTGGTGCAAAGGCCAGGCCAACACATCAGGCAAAGGATACCATTTCAGTGCAACAAGACCAAGACGAGCAGAACAGCAGGATGGAGGTCATCGTGGAGCCCAGGAAGGCGTCATCGTCAGAGCCTTTGGCAGGCGAGGACCAACTTTAGTCAGGATAAGTGTACTAGATGTTCCCCTTCAAAATGGCCAATTGTTGGCGCCCTTCCCGCTCAATATTTGGGGAAGAGGACCAAGGTTTTGCTCTATAAATAGGACTAGCCACCACAGTAGGAAGGAGAGATGATCCAGAATCCAGAAATCAGATAAGCATCTCGAATCGATCCCTCCAAAGGGACAACACCATCAGAAGAACACCGCTCGCGAGGCTGTTCTTCCCTTGTATTGTTCATCGTCAGCCCCTGAGGCAATCCACCACGCCACAAACTAGAGTAGGGTATTACACCACAATGGTGGCCCGAACTAGTATAAACCTTGCCTCCCTTGTGTTGTTCTTCGTGTAGTTTAGATCTCTTGTGAGGCGACGAGACGTGAGTAGGTAGGGGGAGTGATCTCCGTGCTCACCCCAGAGTTCGAACCTCAAGGGTCTGCCAGAACCCGTAATCCGATAGATAGTTCATCAACGAGTGCTTGAAAAGTGCAACCAACCCTTGCTCATCATCACAATCCAGTTTGCTCCTCGCCTATTTAAAAGAATGAAATCTTGTGTCTTCTATCAGCAGAAACATATGCAGTAATGACCATGAATAACATTAGTACATTACTTACGCGTAAGTTGCGGAGGAAGACTGGAAATTGTTCTGTGTCTGCGGTATAATCTTTCCATGAAGGAAAGATGCGCACAAAGTTCCTAACAACAACATAAGCTTTGTCTTCTAAACTAGGAAGAAATGGAACATGGGTCCTATTTGCTGCAATTGGGCTCTCTCTGGTTCGAAAAGGGATTTGGCAACTGGATTTGGTGTACTCTTTGCTGGAATGGGGGTTTTGCATCGTACAGCTGGTGCTATGTCAACTGGCATAATCATATTGTTTGCTGCAGTTGGGGTCTGCCAAGTTGGGGCATCAGAAATGACCAGTGTAGTAGGGCTAGAGTCTGCTAGAGTTGGGGTGTTTTGTGGGTCATGTTATATTGCAACTACACCTAATGGGCTATTTGATTTATCAGGTGCCACTACCTTTTCCAAATACTTTGCTTGTGCTCCTCCATGATCAGCAATCGCCCTCTTCCTTTTGAACGTCTGATACACAAGAACAACATTTGAATGGATAAATATGGTATGATGACAGATGGAATATGTACTGAAAATGGATAGGCAGGGCGTATTCACATACACGATATGTAAACTAAGCTAATTGCAGTTCAACAAAGTAGAAGCAATGCAAAGCATCAGTTGCAAGATATGTGCGAGAAATGTAACCTTGGAAAGTTAGAGCAAGTACCTTGATGGGTGAATAAGATAGGGCATCTTCCTCTGACTCCTCCACTAGGGATCTACATTGACTTAGGTCTCCCTCTAGCTCAGAATCATTGTTAGGATCATATTCTGAGCATGAATTTGTAGATGGAAAGCATTTGCATTGCATTGCATCCAGACTTGATTTCAGTCCCTTAATGCCAACTTTGATAGCCATGGCATTGTTCTGCTTTATTCTTTTCATGCGCGCAAGCTCATAATCATTATGATGCTATTCAGAATTTGAGATTCATGAAAACATAAAAAGTAGTCAGATTATCTATGGAATGCATTGCGGATTCAACTCGAAGAGTGTCTCCCTATAAACCCCTGCATATGCAAAGTCCACCTCCCCAACTGTGCTGACCAGACCACACACAGAAACACAAACCCATTATATCTCTATAACAGGCAGGTACACAATTCAAAACTGAAGTAGGAACATTAAAATCGTATGACATTCGTATTTGAACAAATAAACTAAGAAATTATGAGCGGCGTAATGTTTGTCTTCAAGGGTGGAGTGTTGGTAGTGCGACACAAAGGAAGTAGGCAGATTGTATTCCATGTAAAAGATCGAAACCTATGTAAAAGCTGGAAATGACACTTTCTTTCTATACAATGCAGTGTTCGTCGCCCACACATGATGGAAGAGATCACATAGAGAAATACTATTCACTCATGTCTACGGTTCCAGCATTTAGAAACATGGTGGTCCACCCTAAAAGAATATTGACAACAAATATGACAAGGCAAGCATAGATGTAGTGAATCAATCATTTACTTGTGAGCTTACTAGGACAAGTATGCAGAACTGTAACTGTAGTAAGAGACCGTCCAAAATCTGAATGAAGAAGTTTGTCTAGCACTTATTGTTTGCAACTAATTGACGTGAATAATTGGATATTATATCGAATGAGTAAGAAAGACAAGTAAATTTGTCAACAAACCTGGCTTGCAGTAGTAATCTGGGTCAATGTCACTACGACCAACAATCCAAAATGACTAGTGTCTGTTCCGAGGGCCGGAATTTTGAAAACCCTGTGAACTTTAGAGGTACTAAAGATTACTGAAATACATCTGAACCATTAAGTGTAGGTAGCACTGAGCACACAACAAACCCAAATGATAGTCCTACCTAATGAGTAATGAATCAATTAGAAAATGGGTGATGAGGATTGGCTGCTGAGTGTTGAGGACGTATCTCAAGATAAATCGGCTTGGCTTGGTGGGTGCTGCACGCCTGAGCCCTGAACGGACTGGGAAGGTAGGCATGGCGGCATGGCTGGGCAGCGGTGATGCTGTTGGGCGAGCGGCTCGTGGCCTCCTGTTACTCCGGCGTCTCCTCCTAGAGTCATGCCGTATGAGGACGGCAAGTCACCGGCGATGCAGGCGGCTGGGGGCGAGTAGAGATCGGAAGCCCGCAGCAGAACAGAGGGAATCGGGTCCTGGGACGACCCAAAATCCCAGGGTGGACTGGCCCACCGTGGGCACCCTGTAGAGATACACACCCGAGCGGTGAACATGCATTTTCGAAACTAATTTAGGAACATTTAGCTGACCAATTAAACAACTCTGTTTTCATAATATCAAATTCGTATTTGAACAACTAGGCTTGTTTAGCTTGATGGGTGGAGCAGTGTTATTATAACACAAAGCACATATTATGAGCGTATAGTGATCATAAAAGGGGGAAACTCTAAGCATATATTTTTTTAGCAAAGGAGGGTTTCCCCTCCGATTTCTATTAAAGAAACCACCACGGAACCAACATGATCAATTAAACCCTAAGCTTGATCAATTAAACCATATTATGGATGTGCCATGGCAGATTTGAAGCTGCAAACCGGAGAAATGATATTTAGCATCCATTGTGTGCTTCGAACTAAGAACTAAATTCTAAGAGCTGAAAAGAAAGTATAGTAACAAAGTTAAGATCTATTTTCTGGTTGAGATCAAAAAGTTGAGGAGATATTAAGTACCACCTCTCTTGCGGTGTCGTGTAGGCATCGGGGGTGCGATGGCTGTCGGTGGCGTTGAAGCAGATCTGCGATGGTAGACGGGTGCATCGGGGGATAAGTCCCGTTGCGGTGGAAGAGAAGGTCGTGTGAGCGGCCCCGGCAAAGAGGATGACAGCGCCAATGAAGCGAGAGGACGCGATGCAAGGCTATTGGTCTGTCACCGTGGATGAGAAACGTCCATCTCTAGCAGTGGACGACGCAGTCTTGGTAGGCGCTCCGGCATGGTGGAGGACGGTGGCGATGGATGTGGTGGAGGACGGCGGCGATGGATGGGTGGCAGACGGAGGCTGGTGTGGGGATGGGGTGTTCTAGCGCGGACGGTGTATGAATGGGAAAATTGAGAGGGAGGTACGGGGAAGCATGTTTTTGGGACGCGTCTGTCTAAAATATGGGAAAGTTATGAACTTAGCCCCCGTTTAAAATTTGGACGTCTTGTCGGTTGGGGATAGGATGGTAATCTCGCATCTCGCCAATATTTGCCCAGAGCGATTTCGGGCGAGGAGAGGGTGGTTGGCGCCCATGGTTGGCGCCCACGGTGTATGAATGGGGCTGATAGGTAGGGCAGTTGTGTCACGTCTGAGTGAAGTTACAAACCTGCCCCTATTGAAAATATTTGCCTACATCGATTTTGGCCGAGTCGAGTTTGTTTTGCCGCCCACCGTGTATGAATGGGGAATGGAGGGAGAAACAGAGATCTTTCGGACGAGCTTGAATCAAATGTGTTGTGCCGCCCATGTTTGATGCACACCATGTCGGAATGGGCTCAGAGGCGGTCGTGTCACGTCTAATTGAAGTTACTAACCTACCCTTATTTATAGCAGTGGAAATCGGGCCGATGGATTGTCCATGTAATGGGTAGACAGTAATTTCCATCTCCCAAACACTTGGCTTCGAGCAGCCGACGTGGGAGTGGACATTTTGCCGCTTCTTTCGAATTTTGGGACAATAAGCATCCACGTTTACCCTGGCAACTAAATTCGAATCCATTTTGTATTCCTATATGAATCTTTATAAAACATTCTATGTGTTTTTATATATCTTCAAAAGGACGACAAAGATATATTCCACTGTCATATATGAATATGGTTTACAAATGCCGATATTCAAATTCGGAAGCTAGAATCCAGTTTAAGGTGAATTTGAATATTTGGAACACTTCATGTCCAACTCAAATGTCACACGCAGCATAATGTGTACTCCCATTTAGATATGTATAGGTGAATTTGAATATTTGGAACACTTCATGTCCAACTCAAATGTCACACGTAGCATAATGTGTACTCCCATTTAGATATGTACACAAGCGATGTATCAAGATTCAAATACCGAGTCAATCAACCAAGAATGTACGGAACTAACAGACATATAAACACTTATAGAGTATATCACTACTAGGAAAAGGGCTATAGATGGAATTGACACTAATGGCGCACCAGACATGCGGTGCGCCATTAGTATATTCTAATGGCGCACCACCTTCTGATGCGCCATTAGTGTTGAAACTACTAATGGCGCACCCTGCCCACGGTGCGCCATTAGTACCAAAAATTTTTTTTTTGAACTAGTGCGCCTGTCCAAAAATACTAATGGCGCATCCACTGGTGGTGCGCCATTACTAGTTGTAACTAGTAATGGCGCACCAGCCAGTAGGTGCGCCACTAATGTTAATTTTTTTATTATTGTTTTTATTCCTTTTTTTGCAAAACTACTAATGGCGCACCACCAGGGGGTGCGCCATTAGTAACCTGGATTACTAATGGCGCATTTGTTGCTGGTGCGCCATTAGTAAGTGGGCAGCAACAAGATATTTTGGACAGCCTCTCCTCCCACACTCACTTTCTCCCCACTTCATTCTCTCCACCGCCTCCTCCTTGTCTTGGGTGCCTCCTCTTTTTCACCTCATTTCCACCATAGATTCATTCAAATTAAGTGGTTAAGTTACCTTGTTTTGCTAGGTAAGTAAGGGGGGAAGCTATATTTATGTTGTTCTCCCTACAACAATGTGCACATGCACTTTTTATGGCCTAGCTAGATCTATGTATGTTCGTGGTGTTGCATATGTTTGTGGTGTTACATATGTGTTTGTGTTTGGAGGTGTACCTTTATTTGAAATGCGATAGTTGCCAATATTTTGCCGGAATGTTGATTCATTTCCATTTCAGCGAGAATTTTGGCATTAAGCATTCTTTTTGGTCCTATTTTTAGGGAAAGTCATGCCAAATTTTTTCTTGGTTCTAAAATATCGTTTTGCTCTACCCCGCAGGCGACCATGGTGCGCACGATGACCGAAGGCATCGTGAATAGGTTTTTGAGGTCCGCGAAGGCCGAGATGCTTCAAAAGAACGAGACGGAGATAAGATGTCTGTGTCGAAGATGCAAGCTGAATAGCCTTATTGCGGACCCGGATTCCGGGCAGGTGCGGGACCACCTGCTCTTGCGTGGTTTTATGGATGGCTATCGGTGGCAAGGTGATGAAGATGACTACGAAGTCGTCCATGGGGGCCGGGCAAGAAATGAGGAAGGGCAGCAAGACAACCACCGCGGCTCGGCGGGGCGAGAAGACGAAGAATCCCCAGGAAATGATCACGACGGTGATGCTGTACACAGTCATCATGTAGAAGATGCAGGGCATGATGATGATGCCGGCGGAGCAGACGACGCTGGACCATCAATGGGCTGGGTGCAGGACCCTCATATTCAAGAGCTGCTTCTCAAGTAGACGGATAACGCAAGAGTTGCCGCCCGAGAGAAAGCCAAGATGGATCAACTTGAGTTAGACGCGGTTACTCCATTGTATGAAGGATGCAGGCCCGAGGATACCCGCCTGAAAGTAACGCTCATGGCTCTGGAGATGAAGGTAAAACACAAAATGACTGACGCATGCTTCGACGAGAACATGTCATTCTGGCACGAACGTCTTCCCAAGGGGAACAAGTGCCCGACCAGTTTGGAGGAGGCGAAGAAAATCGTGTGTCCTCTGGATTTACCGCACGTGAAATACCATGTGTGCATGAACAATTGCATCATTTATCGGGACGAGCACGCGGAGTCTACCATATGTCCGGTGTGCGGTGTCACTCGATACAAGAAGAGGAAGAAAGCTCCTCGAAAAGTGGTGTGGTACTTTCCGATCACTCCTCGTCTGCAACGGTATTTCACGGACCCTAAGGTAGCAAAGCTCCTGCGTTGGCACGCGGATAGGGAGGAGAAGAAGCGAGAAGATGACGCAAATGATCCGGAGATAGATAAAAAAGACAAGATGCTGAGTCACCCTAAGGATGCGAGCCAGTGGCAAGCGTTGAACTTCGAATACCCAGAATTTGGGAACGATCCAAGGAACATCGTGCTGGGCGCGAGCACCGATGGAGTTAATCCGTTTGGCAGCCAGAGAAGCACACATAGCACCTGGCCTGTGTTTGTGTGGATGTACAACCTTCCCCCCTGGTTGTGCATGAAGAGGAAGTACATTCACATGAGTATGCTAATTGAAGGGCCGAAACAACCGGGGAACGACATCAATCTGTATCTGGGGCTGCTGAAAGAGGAGCTTGATACACTGTGGAAAATGCCAGCCAATACATGGGACGCCACAGAGAAAGAATATTTCCCTATGAGAGCCGCACTGCTCACGACGGTGCACGACTATCTCGGTTACGCATATCTTGCGGGGCAGGTAGTCCACGGATTTTCTGGATGCGTAAGGTGCATGGATGACACAACGTATCGCCAGCTAGATAGAGATCCCGGGTCTTCGAAAACCGTGTTCATGGGACATCGAAGGTGGCTTCGCGACGATGACCCGTGGAGGAAACGCAAGGATCTGTTCGATGGTGAAACCGAACCCCGAAAATGCCCGTGTACGAGGAGCGGCGAGGAAATAGACAAGCTGTTGAAAAATTGGAAAGACTGCCCACTGCTAGGAAAGAAGCAAAAGGTGCCAGAGCCGGTAAAGAAGCGAAAGGCGCCAGAGCCGCTGCTGAAGGTATGGAAAACAAGGTCTGTTTTCTGGGACTTGCCGTACTGGAAGATCCACCGTGTGCCTCACAGCCTTGATGTCATGCATATCACAAAGAACGTGTGCGAGAGTCTGCTTGGTACCCTGCTCAACATGCCAGAGAGGACCAAAGATGGGCCGAAAGCAAGGGCAGACTTGAAATCAATGGGCATCAGGCAGGAGCTTCACGCTATATATGATGATGATGATGATGATGATGATGATGATGATGATGATGATGATGAGGCGAAGCAGGACACAGAAAGTCGTTGCAAAGGCAAAAAGGCCAAGAAGACCGGAAAATGACTACCCTCCCGCGTGCTTCACTCTAAGTCAGGAGGAGATCGAGCAGTTTTTCACCTGCCTCCTAGGAGTAAAACTTCCTTACGGTTACGCGGGGAAGATAAGCAGATACCTAGACCCAGCGAAGCAGAAGTTCAGCGGGATGAAGTCTCACAACTGTCACGTGCTGATGACGTAGATACTTCCAGTTGCAATCCGTGGGATCATGGACGCGCACGTCCGTGAAACGCTATTTGGCCTATGCAACTTCTTCGACGTCATCTCTCGGAAGTCGATTGGCGTGAGGCAACTCAGAAGGCTACAGGAAGAGATCGTGGTGATACTATGCGAGCTTGAGATGTACTTCCCGCCCGCATTCTTCGACATTATGGTGCATCTGCTGGTCCATATAGTGGAGGATATCATCCAACTCGGGCCGACGTTCCTGCACAGCATGATGCCGTTCGAAAGGATGAATGGTGTCATCAAAGGATACGTTCGCAACATGTCACGTCCAGAAGGAAGCATAGCCAGGGTGCATCTCCTACTGCACGAATTATCTAGGCATCGAGAACCCCGTTGGTCTGCCCGTCAACAGGCACCTCGGCAGGCTCGCTGGATGGGGTCACCGTGAGGGTCGCCGCGAAATGCATGTCGACTTCGAGGGTCGACTCGCCGACTTTGAAAGAGCAAACCTAGTCGCGCTACAACACATAGATGTGGTCGATCCTTGGGTGGTAGAGCACAAAACCTTTATTAAGAAGACGTACAATGACCGAGGCCAACAGAGGACGGACGGAGATATACTCAAAGAGCACAACTCATGTTTCACGCGTTGGTTCAAGCAGAAGCTTCTGTCGTACCCTTTACATGAGGATTCTTCCGTAGAAGAACAACTCATATTCGCCTTGTCACAGGGCGCCGAGCACAACCTGATGACCTATGAGGCGTACGATATCAACGGCTACACATTCTACACCAAGGCCAAGGACATGAAGAGCGATGGTTATCAGAACTCCGGGGTAACGATGGAATCCTACACCGGTAACGACAAGGACAGATACTATGGAAGGATCGAGGAGATCTGGGAGCTGAGCTACGCTGGAGAGAAGGTCCCGATGTTCCGTGTCAGATGGGCCAAGAACGTCATAAAAGAAGACCGGTATTTCACCACCATGGTTATACCCGAAGCCAAATCCAAGACCGCGGGCGCAAACGTCACCGCGAAAAATGAGCCATGGGTACTGGCTTCCCAAGTGGACCAATGCTTCTTCATTACCGACCCGTCAAAGCCCAGTCGTGTTGTCGTGAGGAGAGGCAAAAGGAAGATCATCGGAATGGATGGAGTAGCCAATGAGCAAGACTTTGACAAGTATGGCGACCCGAGGATCGAACATGACGACGATGATGAAGTAGCAGCATACACCACAAGAAGAAGCAGGACCACCCTACCTAAAGGACGTCCGTTCCACAGAAGAACTCCATTTGCGAAAAAGAAGGGCAAGAAGATTGTGAACAGATAGCTAGCTAAGATCGATTGTATTTAAATCGTAACCTTCATTTCTCGATTGTATTTCATCGGCAGTTTTTGAACTATCATGAATATTTTTAAATTTCATGGACACTCGATCTCGATCCCCCTCCATCTCGATCGCTATCCCACCTCGCCAGATCCGGCCATCCCCCTCGCCGCCGAGCACCCCCCGGTCCACCGGCCGCCGCCGCCGACCCCCCGCACCCTCAATTCCCCTACTCAACCGCCGCCGCCGACCCCCCGCACCCCTTACTCAACGCCGCCGCCGACCCCTGCACCCGACATTATTACTGTCTTATAAAAAAAATATTACTGATATGATTTAAACAAGTTTGAACATATTTAAACACAAATAAGTATCAAACAACATTTTAAATGCATAAAAAAAATTAGTGGAGCCTAGGAATCGAACCCAGGACCTCCTAGTGTGAGAACTGGTTGCTGACCAGTTGAGCTAGTAGAGGGGACTTAATGTGGATCAGCTCAGGTGGTAGATAACCTGTTGGCTCGAGCAAAATACTAATGGCGCACCAGGGTGAGGTGCGCCATTAGCATGGATGTACTAATGGCGCACCGAGGGGTGGTGCGCCATTAGTATTGTGCCGCCCCCGCCCATCCATACTTCCTCCCGGCCCAAACCTATCGATCCCCTCTCTCTCCCTCGATCCCCTTCCCCTCTCCTCTCCCGACATCGCTGCCCCGCCGCCTCGACGCCGCCCTGACGCCGCTGCCCCGCCGCCTCGACGCCGCCCCCACATCGCGACGCCGCCCTTGCCCCGACGCCTCGATGCCGCCCCTTGCCCCTGCGCCCCTCCGCCTCGACGCCCGACGTCTACAACCACCGCCTGGACGCAAGCAGAGGGGCTTCTCCACCCCCTCGACGCCAGGCAAGCAGAGCGGCTCCTCCTCCCCTTCGACGCCAAGCAAGCAGAGCGGATCCTCCTCTCCCTCGATGCCAAGCCAGGTGAGCTGCCCCCTCCCCCTCGGCTGCTTGCTTCTATCCATCCTAACCCTAGCCCCTTCTCCATTGCAGCAGCCCGCCACACTCCTCTCGAGGAGGAGAGGAGAGGAGAAACCCGCGCAGCGCCGTCATTTCCCGCACGGCCTCGGCACCGTCTCCTCCCCTCCAAGCTCCATTGAATCCAAGCTGCTGCTAAGGTGAGCTTTTGCATCTGAATTCTCCTCCTCTCCTCCCCTCGGCACCTATGTACTCATTTTGCATCTGAATTTACTTTCTGGAAATATGGATTAACTTTCCTGAAATTTGAGCTTTTCTTAACTAATCAAGAACTCCCCTCTGTATGTGAAACACCTATGCATGACTAATTCTGCACAGAAACATGTCACTTCTATTTGCATTGATCCCCTGCACAGCTATTTTTTCATGTTTCTGATGCGAACCTTAATTTGCATTGATGCCTTCCCGTTGTCATTTGGATATGGCTTGTTTAGGTTTCTCACATGCAAGTTTATTTGGATCCATTGCACCTTTGCGTTACAAATTATGAAACTGATGCAATTTGTTTGGTGGGCTTTCGTGGAAATGTGCATCAACTTTCCTGAAAGTTAAGCTTGTCTTGACTCTTGACTAGGTGTAATTATGAACTGGACGCGCTTTATGACTAGATGGTGATGCTAGGTGTGCTGATGTATACTTGCTGTCAATTGGATCATGCTTCTTTAGGTTTCATTGGTCATGCTGTCAATTTTCTTGTGGAATGTGGGTGTCAATGCGTACTTTGATGTCAATTGGATCATTCTTCTTTAGGTTTCATTGGTTGGCCTGTTATTTTGTTTGCTGCCGTCTTTGTCTAGTAAAACTGCCTGATTAGGTTTCTGTTCAACCTCAGAATGCTTTCAGTTCTGTTTTGTCAGGCTGATATTGACTATACTGTTTAGTTTATACACTAGTTACCCAGAAAGTTGGTCTTCCTCCTAGCAAGAATATACAGTATTAGATAATACATGATGGACAGTACTACTTGTCTATTTACAATGAGACAGGGGGCCCGTGGTATCATTATGGGGCTGTGCTGCTGTATTATGCCTATAAAAACACTTGTTCGGTCAATTAAACAGGGCATTGAAAATTGACAGGGCATTTTTGTTTTCTGTTAAACCTAAGCAATTTCATACGCTTGACAAAGTTGATGCTTTATTCCTGATGTATAATTTGTTTGTCACATGCTACTGTTGATCCCAAGTTTGATGCATAACAATTGTTGTATGAGTTCTCCAAATGAACAGGAGTACTCCTCTATTTTGATATGAAATCACCATGATAGGTCCACATGCTACTGTTGTCAACATGATAAATAGTTTCAGTTAGTTACCTCTAAAACTATTCTTAATTAACTGATGATTTGCTACAACCAGTGCATGCATGCCTTTTTTCTTCTTCATTTTTAGTAAAGTGCTCTGTTCTAGGTCATGGACTTTGTGCCATGGACCAGTGCATGCATGCTGCTGCTGCTGTACTACTTGTCAAGTGATGTTGCTGCTGCTATCTGCGAGTTGTTGCTGCTAGTTTTGATTTTGTCAAGTGATGTTGCTGCTACTTGTGATCTTCTAAAATAACCCCTTTCTCCTGAAACGTTGATTAATTTCCATTTCGGTTGAGAAATGGGGCACTCCTAGGTCAAGAAAATTAGCAAAGGTCATGCCCAATTTTCTTGACCTAGAAGGTGCCCGATTCTCAACCGAAATAAAAATTAATTTGCTTTACTGGTTGGATTAGTTTAGTATTTTATTCACACACTCAGACACCCTTGCTTGCCATGTGTGATAGAGAGATAGTGAGAGGAGACAATAAGCTATCTGCAGCTTAATTTGCATTGCATACTAGCTAGATAGCTTTTGTTTTTCAGGACCAACCGAACAATACATACGTATACCTGTAGGCACCAGCTTAATTTCCAAGGCAGGACAATTACTTGCTTCATTATATTCATCCATCCATCCATTTTGCATCATGTATAGAACCAAAAATAATCGGAGTTTCTGTCTGGCTTCAGAAGTCATAACACATGCATTTGGGTAACCCTAAATGTCAAAATTGCACAAGTCTAGACCCCTTTATGCCATATACTTTCTATTTTTCTTCATCGGAGTTCGACTGCGCATTAACCCAACGTGTGCATGACTCGATGGTCCAGGAAGGAAATCATTTCCTTTCATCAGCTAGAAAAACTGCCAACGTTTCAAAACTGCAACTTGATGAAGATTGGAGTATATCTTAATAAGTTTACCCTGTTGGGGCACATCACATACACACATTTGCTCAAGTCCACTCTGGCCCATGTAGAGCTGAAACCCAGTTTAGTTCCTTGTATCACTTGTCGCTGAAAACCGTTTGATTGTTTTCACGGAAATGATTTACAAGTTCAGCAAGTGATGAGCTGTGAGAATAACATATTCATTAGGGTAGGCATCTCCTGCCCTATGCTGAATGTGGTGCAATTTTTGACGCATATTCATAATTTGCAGCTTAGCTTATCTCTTGGCCCTCCAATTAAAATATAGGGGTTGACCTTCATCACGGCCGAAGCTTCTCTGCATCTATATATAATGGACATTCCCTAGCTTCTGAACAATCAACACAAAGCAGCAGGCCTGAGTGTCTCCAATAGTCATCCTTGTGTTTGTGTAGGTTTTCTTTCCTTGGTCCATTGAGCCTTCATTCATGGTTATGAATGATATGCAATGATCAGCCTGCTAGCGTTTATCCTCTCCGCGTGTTTGAACACCCTGCGGTGTAGTAAAAAGTAATTACAGATACACTCACCCACATAAGTATTCAACACAATGAAAAAATAGTACAAATTAAGGAAAGCCAATACCATTTCAGACGCTTGTCTTCTAAAAAGAAGAGTGAACTTTCTAGACACACCCCTCAAGAACTAGGTTACCCTGAGAACGTGGACTTGGACCTTAGCAACAACACACTAACAGGTTCTATCCCAAAACACCTAGGCAATATCACAAACATCTCTCAATTGTTCCTTGACAATAACCAACTTTTTGGCGACATTCCTCGAGAATTAGGTTATTTGGTCAACTTAGAGATCTTGTTCCTTGACAATAACCAACTTTTTGACCAAACTTTGTTTCTATTTAGAGAGAAACATGGCCCACAACGATGAGGCCGGGGGTTCGGGCGGCAAGGCATTCTGGGAGCTGTCCCAGGAGATGGAGGAACAACCTCACATGTATGAGGCCGCCGCCTTCCCCACTGATCCTGAGACCACTGATGGTGCCGCCGAGGATGACCACACTAATGCCACCACTGATGGTGCCGCCGAGGATGCCACCACTGATGATGGCGGCGCCCGCACAGATGGCAGCCAACCGAAGAGGCAACGGAAGGACCGGCGCCCGATCGTGCTCCTCACCCTCAAGGAGGAAGTTACTGAAGTGGACTCCAACGGGAATCCAACGGCGCCCGAACGAATAGTCAAGGGGTACTCGCTTCAGCTCGGGTGCATTGTCCGGAGCACCGTCTCGATCAACACCGAGAACCTGAGGCATCCTGACCGAGGGAATTTGCGCCACCTCCTCTTCACGAAGCTGCACGAACGATACAAGTTCCCCGCTGAATTTGCAAACACAAGCCTCAAAGGGAATAAAGTGAACAATGCTGCCCTCACGAAGATGAGCAAGGCCCTGTCTACTTGGAAAAGCAATGTGAAGAAAATGATCGAGAAAGGTGAGAGTTATCAGAAGATCAAGGAGAAAAATCCTTCGATCACCTAAGATGACTACAACGACTTCAAGATCAATTGCTCGAGCACCGCAAGCTCCCAATCAAGTGAGTGGGGGAAACAAATGCGGGAGCTGAACATAGGGGAACACACACTCGGTCCCGGCAGTTACAGAGTGGCGGAGCCTATATGGGACAAGGAGGAGGCGGACCGTGCCGAGCAAGGCCTACCGCCCCTCTTCGAGAAATACAGCGGTAACAAGCAGACCAGGAACTTTGTCAGGGCCTGGTACAAGAAGGACCCGAAAACAAAGGAGCTTACCACGGATCCGAAGACCAGGCAGCTTGAGCTTGTTCTGGTAAGGAATACACCCCCGCGTAATTAGCTCCATATGGTTGCATTCTAATTAATGAAGCCAAATTTCTAAATGGTTCACATTCCTTCCGCAGGCGACTGAAAGCAGTAGCGCGGGGTCGACTAAGAGCAACCCTTGGGACACCACTCTAAATAGGGCGTTGAATGTAATGAAGAACAAGGATAAGCTCAGTAAGCCGAGTCAGCTGGTCGTGTGGCCGGCAAAGGCTTGTCGACAAAATGGGGGTCATACTATACCGCTGGTGTGCGGAAGGAGAAAAAGACCAGCTCGGAAAGCCAGGCGCGAGAGGTTCAAGAACTCAAGGCACAGGTGGCGCGGATTCCGGAGATTGTCCAAGAGCAAGTGGAACAACGACTCGGAGTGACGATCACCGCCCTTGTGCCTACCTTGATCTCGGGGTTGAGTGCGTGGATTGCGGGTGGCCAACAGGGGCCGCCCCCGATTCCTAGCTTCACGGCCAGCAACTCGCATAGTGCGATGGCGGGGCCATTGGTGCCTCCGGCGGAGGCGGCATTGGTGTCTCCGACGCCGGCACGGGAGCTTAATGCACCCAGGTGTACGCCGGCCGGCACCTCTTTAGCAAGCGGCCCCTCCGTCAATTGCACGCCCGCCGTTGGCGGTGCGTCGACATTAGCCGAGCTCGACGCCATCATCACGGTAACTGATTAAGCCTCTCTCGGCCGAGGACTTCATCTCCTTGCCTTTGACTAGGCATCCCTGACGCCCTACATGTTTTTGCAGGGCGCCGCCGACGTTCCGTGCACTCTCCTCCACTTCGTCAACAACGAGTTGGTCGATGTCGCCAAGGGAAAAATTGTTCAACCGGGTAACCCCTTGTTCCACGGTACCCAGATGCCACCCAACTTGTTTAGGGTTCAACTGGTTCGGGTGCTGCCAGGCTGCGACGACTTGTTACCTCCGATTCGACCCATCGGGGCCGACGATGAAGACGTGATGACCCTCAGCGCCTGCCTGAGCTGGCCCCTGCTTTGGCCGAAGAGCCAAATTCGTTTGGTGGCGGGGGACACCACCCCAAAGACAACACCGCCAGTCGTGCCGGCGCCAAGTCGGCCCCATGGCAAGACCGCCGTAACGGTGCCGGACATCCCTATGCCACTGCATCCAAACATGCATATGGCACAAGATCAGAACGACGACGACGACGACGATGATACATTTGGCAACGTCGATCAGTACTTTGCCGATCATGGGTACGATGGCGACTTCATGGGGCCTCCTTCTCAAGAACCAAACCCAACAAAAGACGTGTGCGATCTAGCTGGTACCGCGGAGAAGCCAAGTTGCAACAGGCACCGTCTGGCATTCAGCTCTCAGGAGACGCCTCCAGCTGCCGACTTCACCGAGCCTCAGATAGGCGAGGTGCGAAATATTATCAGCCCCAACACACTCAAGAAGGCGGTCTCTGAGCAGAACTCGGTCCCATTACAGGAGAAGAAGAAGGCACGCAAAAGAAAGACTAAGAAGGGTGCGAGCCAGCCGGCACCGAGTACGATCCGTGCTCAGGACGGGCCACCTTCACCGCAGGATATCTCGAGGAGGGTGCATGTGGAGGGTAGGGCGATGCTACCGACAAATATGCTCAATGCTACAACCGGTGCTATGGGGAGTCTGCATGACAGTGTTCTTGCTTTGGAGAAGCGGCGTCTCAGTGAGAAGGATGTGGCATACCCGGTTTTCGCGACCAAGGTGCCAGAGGGCAAGGGCTTTGTGGATAACACCATCGGGCGTACGATCGTCCTGCGTTTTGATGACATCCACGCTATGTTGAACCTTCATCCGCTGCACTACACCTTCGTTCGGCTATTTTCGCTGAGTATGGAGATGCGGATCATTCGCGACAAGACCCCGGACATCGTGATAGTCAACCCCTTCTACATGCGTGCCAAGATCTTGGGCAGCGCTGGGGACCGGCAAGTCGCGAGTTCTTACCTCGAAGGCGTCATTCTGGCAAACCAAGATAAGGATAACTTCCTCGTGCCTTACTTTCCCGAGTAAGTCCTCCCCTCAACCGGCCCGTAACATATGAATTCTTACATTTAGATCGTTTTTCTTTTAACATTCCGTGTTTTCTGCAGTGACACACGTTGCACGCTCATCCTCCTAAGCCCCAAATATTCCATGGCCAGTATTTCGACCCGGACCGTCAGTCGAACGTAGACTACACAAATGTCAAGAAGGTTCTTGATGATGTTCTCCCCGGCTACGCCAAACCTGGAGGCACCTTCACCAGGCCTATTCGGAAGTACGGCAAGCACGTGTTCTCCCACAATACGACGTTCTGCTGCGTCAAGCAGCCGCCTGGCGGTCAGAAGGGTGCCTACTACGCCATCCATCACATGCGGGCGATCGTACGGGACCATCATCAACTTCTGCTACCGAGTAAACTCAAAGATTGGGCAAAGAGCGTGTCGGCAATCCAGGACGCGGACCTCCAACAAGAATTCTTTCGCATCCAGTCGGAGTTTGCGGAAATCATCCATCAAGATGTCCTTCGTACCTCGGGGCAGTTCTACCTCAACAATCAACCGTCCAACAGTGACATCGACACAATGCTACAAATGCAGGCTGACAACGACCGTTACTTCATGACTCCCACGATAGACGGCGGCTTCATCCACGCTCCGGTCCCTTGAGTCGAGTCGAAAGCAGTGATGCTGTGTCTAGTTCTGAAACATCGATTGTCTCATGTTGTAATTAAACTTTAATGAACTTGTAGTATGTCTCTTTGGTTTCGAGAGTCGTTCAACTTAGATGTAATCGATGCTATTAATGTCTTGCTTTTCTCTTCCGATCGTTCTGTTGCATACTTATATATTGCTTATGTATTGTCTGTGAATTGGTACTAACGTTTCGTTTGGCTAGTGCATAGCGATGCCGACGTATGTCGTGTACAAGGGTAAGGTTCCCGGAGTCTACGATGACTAGGAGGAGTGTCGGAGACAGGTTCACCGATTCAGCGGTAACAGTTACAAAGGGTACACCACTAGGGCCGAGGCCGAATCTAGATACGCCCGCTATCTAGCGGGAGAGGGAGGGAGCGTTGGAGGAACCGGATGAAGACGAGTTTCATCGTGATGATGCTCATCGTGATGACCGCAGCTCTCTTCTATGTGATGGTAGTTTAGATGATCGATATCGACTTATAATGTGAAGACAAACTCGCTACTCGCGGTCTCGAGACTTGTAATATAATGTTCTATCTTTGTTCGGTCTTTTCAATTCGGAGACTAATATGATGAATTGTATTCGGAGACTAATATGATGAATTGTATTCAAAGACTAATCTTCTATTGTATTCGATGAATCTGTTGTTGATGTGTGCTGTCTATATTTTGTCAAATTATAAATTTTTAACCTGTGCAAAAAACAGAAAATAAAAAATAAAAAAACCTAATATTCATACTAATGGCGCATCACATGACAGTGTGCCATTAGTATGACAGTGCATACTAATGGCGCATCACTAGGTAGTGCACCATTAGTATGCCGCGGTTACTAATGGCGCATCCAGTGGCGGTGCGCCATTAGTATGCCAAAGCACCTGGGTATACATGGCCCCTGGGAGGCATACTAATGGCGCACCCTGGCCTATACTAATGGCGCACCCGCGGTGCGCCATTAGTATACCAGATACTAATGGCGCACCAGGTGGTGCGCCATTAGTAAAAATTACTAATGGCGTGCTATTAATGGCGCACCACAGATGCGCCATTAATGGCCATATTAGGTGCGCCATTAGTATGGGTTTTTCTAGTAGTGTATGGATCAATAATATAAAGTCAGGCCGCTGTACTTTTTTTTGGCTACAACAGCATCCTTTTTTTAGCCAACATCTTGGCCCTTTCTGATGCATGCCACTTATGGTCCATCTATACTACTACTATTGATGAATGCACATTCAGCCCGATTGGCATATTTGTAGGTCTAGCACAGCAATCCAAATGAAATGTATCCGAGTCTTATCAATTAATACAGACTTGTGATCAAATAAAATTACAAACCAAAAAACAAAAAAACAATTATTACATGATCTCTAAAACAAATGGTTTGATTGATTACATGAACAGACAACACAAAGGTTATTCAACGATGGAAAGAACATTTCACCTATGATTTACCAAGTAGGAATTTAATTTCCTTTTTTCCTTTAGGACCTTAACAATCTGGTGAGTCTCAGCTTGCTTCGTTTTGAAATCCACCAAATATTTAATGGTTGTCTTGAGTACTGCTTGTGATTGTGTTGTTTGCTTCCTCAACATGTTAACTTCATCTCTAAGTGCAGAAGCAGAATCTCTTTCTACCACTAGTTTAGCCTCTAGAGCATCAGCAGTTGGCAATTCATAATGCACGATTGGGCGGTGCCATTGCTGTGGGATGATGCAAAGTCCATGGGGACCCCGCTCTTTGATCTTGGGCTAACCTGTTTTGCCATTAAAGTTCCGATTGGATTCAGAAAAGTTGAAGTTAGCAAAACATCTCAACTGGGAGTTATAACAGCAAACCAGTTAAACAAACAAGGAATTAAAGAGTTTCAATTGGATGCTGAAAAGTAGTTATTAACATCATTGTAATCCGCTGTTGCAGCAGCAAAGCAGTTAAACAAACAAGTAGATATTTAAGTTAAGGCAAACAGGTAATTCTTAACAGTAAGTATCAAACACATAGATAGGCACAGTCTACAATATGATTAACAGGTTGTGGCATTATGTAATCAGTAGCAAACTAAATTTAGCCAAGCAACATAATTGAACAATTTTGCAATAAGTGGCTAACTAAAATTCCGAGAAGCAGGTAACTGAACCTATGCTAGTTCTTTGTACAGGCACACTGCAACTTCTTTTTTGCTTACAAGGTTGTATGAAGGAGTCCATGGGATCAATTGCTTGGATACACAGTCCCACTACTTCTTTCTTCCCACATTGCATGGGTAAGTCGAATGGTTAATCTGGTAAGATGGTGCGTCCTCGAGATGTTATATGAGGACGTGTAGTCAGACTAGTTGTAGCCACACACATCACACTGGCTTTTACTGTATATTTCATGCGATTACTTTTGGCATATCAAGATCTAAGCAATCTACAATAGGATGAAAAGACTGGCATCCTTCACATTATTGGCAAACTCAGTTCATAGAAACAAGTAATTCAACCATTCTATGGGTAAATCAAAAGCGCCACTGGAATATTTTTCACTATCCAATCATACATTCAAAAAGGGGTGATGCCACCATAGGGGCTGGTATGGGCGGCCGCCTCAGGTGGCTGGAAAGTGTGCACCTAGTTTGAGACGTCCAGGTTGGCCCATGCTAGTTTTGTTCGTCCCAACAGGAGCAGGCAATGTAAAAAAATGAAGAAAAATGTTTCAATTTGGATGGGCCAAAAACATAAGTGCAAGGCAGGCCCTATAGCAGGCTCGCGGCCCAAACGAGCGCCTCCCATATCGATCGACAGTAGAAAAAATCCCAATTCGTTCCCTCCAGCCTCCAGTCTGGTTCGCTCCTAACCTAGCCGCCGCTGGACAGATCGACACAGCACTTCCTCGCGCCCTCGTTGGAGGGCGATCGCCGGGCTTCAAGCGAACGGAAGGACAAGAAGATTAAGATCCAACCCTGGGTGTAGCCTGCGTGGGAGGCAGCGGCGGCAGCATGGGCATGGCATCGAGCTTGCAGAAACGGACAGTCGCAGCTTGCAAGACTAGCATGCGCAACGAGCAGGTACATCACATCGCTGATTATATTTAATTCAACTCTTCAATTTTTGGCCAATAGTTAAACCTGACGGTGTTGTAAAACTGATTGTATGTAGGGAATCTATGAGAAAATGAAACCAAATTCTACTTATTTTATAACTCCCCCAATCAATACTGAATTGACTGAATCTGATGTATCTAATCAAGTTTCTGGTGCAAACATACAAGCTCATGTTGTTCTTGAGCCTAAAGTGTCTAATGAACAGACTGCAGATGAAGGATTTGATGCAAACATTTTACATGCTCCTGGTGATGAACATATAGTGTCTAATGAGGGATCTAATGCAAGCATTTTACAAGCTCATTGAATGATTTAGTGTCTAATGATGATCTACTATGTTGAGAGAGATAGAGATTTGGAGGCATTGATGACAAGAAAATTATAGTGCATTTTCATAGCTTGAGGAAACGTCGAGGCCATCTACCAGAAAGTCCCCGTATCATGACAACATAGCATAAATACTTTTCTAATCTGTTGTTTGAAACTATTGGCATACTTGTTCATGATAGATATATTGATATGCAGTTTGCGCACTGGTTATACGTGCAATTACACTTTGACATTTTCAGCCAGAGAACGAATAATCCAAGAAGGTACAGACCATTTTTGTAGTCCTTGTACACCATGTTGCATTTTGTGTTTTTTGGTGCTTGCATCATTTAGTGTGTATAATCTGAACTACTTTGGATCATTAGCTGCTTTTCAAAGTGCATGTAGCTTCACATTTCTCAAGTTATGTTGATTTCCGGAGTGCAAGTGCCTTTGTATTTTTTAAGTTAAATGTTCGCCCCTGGTAACTTGAATTCTTGGATCAGCCACTGCATACAAATCATACACGAATGCCAGTACGAATTAAATGAAATGCAGGGACTTACGATAGCTCGTTGTACAGGCTCACTACAGCTCTGCTTGCACTTGGGATGTTCCATGTACAAGTCCATGTTACCACTTGCTTGGATGTGCAGGCCTTGTGCTCCTTGCATCCCCCTCTGCATTTTTGACACGGCGAATGGTTGATCAAATAAGAGGAATCGACCTTGATGTTGTACCGGCGGACAAATACTTACAAGGTTATAAGAGGATCCCGTAGCACCGTCATGCTTCTCTAAAAAAATGCATTTGCTTGTTTCAGATGATATCTCTAGAAGAAATAAGAGTTAAAGTCAGAGTTGCATAGGCGTGTAAGCTAAGAGAGCGGTGAAAGGATATCCAAACATCGTCGGAACAGTGCACAAGGGAGTGATGTGTGGATACCTAGTTCGGGTCGGCGTTTGGGCATGCTCGCCTAGCTAGAGTGCGGGTCACTTAAGAGCCGTTGAGGGTGATGCGCTGGCGTTGGCTGGCCGCGCACGGATGTAGATCTTGAGTGGTAGCGGAGCGCTACAATGCGGTGGACGAGACCGTTTGTGAAGCCCCAACGGCCTCGAGGGGCGGAGGTGCGATGATGTGCTCGGTGAAGTAGCCCCGGTGAGCTGGGAGACGGCGTCGTTGAAGCGCACCTGATGCGGTGGAACTTGGTGTCTATGAGGCACGTCGGTTGCGGCGGCCGACGTTGTTGGTGTACCACCCGGTGCGGTGGACGAGGGCGTAGATGAGATAGCTCTGGTGCGGTGGTGAAGTGCGACCGTCGTCTTCGTCGTCGTCGTCCGGCACAGATGGGGAACGGTGGGGAAAGAGACGAGATGAGGGGCGATTCGAACTTTGCTTCGGTTGGCGGCGAAATAGGGATTTGAGCAATCTGGGCGCGGAAGGGGACAATGGAGAAGAGAGATTTTAAAGGGCTGGAATTGGGGCCGCCAGATATTTCAATCTGAAACATGGAAGCGCGAACTTATTTTGTCATCGCCCTTTGGGGGGGTGGCTGGGTGCTACGCGTCCGTCAGACACACGCGACTGCTACGTCTTGAGCTTGCGTTGGTTTTCCTTGAAGAGGAAAGGGTGATGTAGCAATAGTAGCGTAAGTATTTCCCTTGGTTTTTGAGAACCAACGTATCAATCCAGTAGGAGGCTCCTCAAAAGTCCCACGCACCTACACAAACAAACAAAGAACTCGCGACCAACGCAATAAAGGGGTTGTTAATCCCTTCACGGCCACTTGTGAAAATGAGATCTGATAGAGATAGTATGATAAGATAAATATATTTTTGGTATTTTGTAATATAGATGCAAAAAGTAAAGATCCAAATAAAAGTAGATTGAAAGCTTATATGATAAAAGATAGACCCGGGGGCCATATGTTTCACTAGTGGCTTCTCTCAAGATAGCGTAAGTATTACGGTGGGTGAACAAATTACTGTCGAGCAATTGATAGAAAAGAGAATAATTATGAGATTATCTAGGAATGATCATGTATATAGGCATCACGTTCGCGACAAGTAGACCGACTCCTGCCTGCATCTACTACTATTACTCCACACATCGACCGCTATCCAGCATGCATCTAGAGTATTAAGTTCATAAGAACAGAGTAACACATTAAGAAAGATGACATGATGTAGAGGGATAAACTCAAGCAATATGATATAAACCCCATCTTTTTATCCTCGATGGCAACAATACAATACGTGCCTTGCAACCCTTTCTGTCACTGGGTAAGGACACCGCAAGATTGAACCCAAAGCTAAGCACTTCTCCCATGGCAAGAAAGATCAATCTAGTAGGCCAAACCAAACTGATAATTCAAAGAGACTTGCAAAGATAACTCAATCATACATAAAAGAATTCAGAGAAGATTCAAATATTTCTCATAGATAAACTTGATCATAAACCCACAATTCATTGGATCTCGACAAACACACCTCAAAAAGAGTTTACATTGAATAGATCTCCACAAGAGAGGGGAGAACATTGTATTGAGATCCCAAAAGAGAGAAGAAGCCATCTAGATAATAACTATGGACCCGAAGGTCTATGGTAAACTACTCACAACTCATCGGAGGGGCTATGGTGTTGATGTAGAAGCCCTCCGTGGTCGATTTGCCCTCCGGTGGAGCGCCGGCGAAGCCTCCAAGATGGGATCTCGCGGATACAGAAGGTTACGCGGTGGAAATTGTGCTTCGGTGGCCCCCTGGATGTTTTCGGGGTACGTAGGTATATATAGGAGGAATAAGTACGTCGGTGGCTGCTCGTGGTGCCCAGGAGACAGGGGCGCGCCCAGGAAGGGTGGGCGCGCCCTCCTATCTCCTGGCCACCTCGATTGCTTCTTGACTTGCACTCCAAGTCCTCTAGATCATGTTCGTTCCAAAAATCACGTTCCCGAAGGTTTCATTATGTTTGGACTCCGTTTGATATTCCTTTTCTACGAAATACTGAAATAGGCAAAAAAAACGCAATACGGGCTGGGCCTCCGGTTAGTAGGCTAGTCCCAAAAATGATATAAATGTGTAAAAAAAAGCCCATAAACATCCAAAAGGGGTAATATAATAGCATGGAACAATCAAAAATTATAGATACGTTGGAGACGTATTAGCATCCCCAAGCTCAATTCATGCTCGTCCTCGAGTAGGTAAATGATAAAAAATAGAATTTTTGATGTGGAATGCTACCTAGCATAATTCTCAATGTGATTTTCTTTATTGTGGCATGATTGTTCATATCCAAATGACTCAAGATAAAGCTTATAAAACATAAAAATAATAATACTTCGAAGCATACTAACAAATAATCATGTCCTATCAAAATAGCATAACTAAAGAAAGCTTATCCCTACAAAATCATATAGTTAGGCCATGCTTCATTTTCATTACAAAAAATACTCCCATCATGTACAACCCTGATGACGAGCCGAGCAATTGGTTCATACTTTTTAATGCACTTCAGCTTTTTTCAACTCTTACGCAATACATGAGCGCAAGCCATGGACATAGTACTATGGTGGTATATGGTGGTGGTTGTAAGGACAAAAGGGAGAAGATAGTCTCACATCAACTAGGTGTATCAACGGTCTATGGAGATGCCCATTAATAGACATCAATGTGAGTGAGTAGGGATTGCCATGCAACGGATGCACTAGAGCTATAAATGTATGAAAGCTCAACAAAAGAAACTAAGTGGGTGTGCATCCAACTTGCTTGCTCACGAAGACCTAGGGCATTTTGAGGAAGCCCATCATTGGAATATACAAGCCAAGTTCTATAATGGAAAATTCCCACTAGTATATGAAAGTGACAACATAGGAGACTCTCTATCATGAAGATCATGGTGCTATTTTGAAGCACAAGTGTGGAAAAGAGATAGTAGCAATTGTCCCTTCTTTCTTTTTCCCTCATTTTATTTTTTTTCTTTTTTCTTTTTTTCTTTTCTTTGGCCTTTCTTTTTATTTTCTTTTTGGCATTTTTTTGTAAAGTCCGAAGTCTCATCTTGACTTGTGGGGGAATCATAGTCTTCATCATCCTTTCCTCACTGGGACAATGCTCTAATAATGAAGATCATCACACTTTTATTGATTTACAACTCGAGAATTACAACTCAAAGCTAGAACAAGATATGACTCTATATGAATGCCTCCGGGGGTGTACCAGGATATGCAATGAATCAAGAGCTACATGTATGAAAATTATGAAGGTGGCTTTGCCACAAATACGATGTCAACTACATGATCATGCAAAGAGCAATATGACAATTATGTAGCGTGTCATAATAAACAGAACGGTGGAAATTTGCATGGCAATATATCTCGGAATGGCTATGGAAATGCCATAATAGGTAGCTATGGTGTCTGTTTTGAGGAAGGTAAATAATGGGTGCATGCTAACGGCGAAAGTTGCACGGTATAATAGAAGCTAGCTAAGTGGGAGGATGAGTGTGCGTATATCCATGGACTCACATTAGTCATAAAGAACTCATATACTTATTACAAAAGTCTACTTAGCCCTCGAAGCAAAGTACTACTACGCATGCCCCTAGAGGGATAGATTGGTAGGAAAATACCATCGCTCGTCCCCGACTGCCACTCATAAGGAAGACACTCAAAAGAGCACCTCATGCAACAAATTTGTCACACAACTTTTACCATACGTGCATGCTACGGGACTTGCCAACTTCAACACAAGTATTTCTCAATTTCATAATTACCCACTAGCATGACTCTAATATTACTACCTTTATATCTCAAAACAATTATCAAGCATCAAATTGATCCTAGTGTTTAATGCACTTTCTATGATAGTTTTTATTATACCCAACTTGGATGCTCATCATTCTAGGACCAAATTCATAACCATAGCAAATACCATGCTATTATAAGAGACTCCCAAAATGATATAAGTGAATCATGAGAGACTAACAATTTCTATAAAATTAAGCCACCGCAGTGCTCTAAAAGTTATAAGTGAAGCACTATAGCAAAAACTATCTAGCTCAAAAGACGTAAGTGAAGCACATAGAGTATTCTCATAAATTCTAATCAAGTACGCTTCTCCAAAAAGGTGTGTATAGCAAGGATGACTATGGTAAACTTAAAAGCAAATACTAATATAATACACGACACTCCATGCAAAACACATATCATGTGGCGAATAAAAATATAGCTCCAAGTAAAGTTACCAATTAACGAAGAAGAAAGAGGAGATGCCTTCCGGGGGCATCCCCAATCTTAGGCTTTTGGCTATTCTTCAATATCTTGGGTTGCCTTTGGGTTGCCTTGGGCATCCCCAAGCTTAGGCTTTTACCACCCTTTATTCCATAGTCCATCAAAGCTTTACCCAAAACTTGAAATCTTCACAACACAAAACTCAACAGGAAATCTCATAAGCTCCATTAGTGAAAGAAAACAAAACCACCACATAAGGTACTGTAATGAACTGATTCTTTATTTATTTTGGTGTTAAACCTACTGTATTCCAAGTTCTCTATGGTTAATACCACTTAATACTAGCCATAGCTGCATCAAAATAATCAAATA
The DNA here is from genome assembly GCF_018294505.1 of Triticum aestivum. Taxonomy (NCBI): domain Eukaryota; kingdom Viridiplantae; phylum Streptophyta; class Magnoliopsida; order Poales; family Poaceae; genus Triticum; species Triticum aestivum. Next base: position 43,556,962 of record NC_057807.1, read on the forward strand.
ACACAAGAAAGGCAGAATCTGTCAAAAACAGAACAGTATGTAGCAATCTGTAACTAACGCAAACTTCTGGACATCTAAAACTCATACCAAAAAAGGAAGTCCTGGAAAATTGGTTTGTTGATCAGAAGAAAAAAGAATCAATGCAAAAGCACGTTTCTGTGATTTATTGAATTTTTCCTCGTGAGCGCAAAGTTTCTGTTTTTCAGCAGAATCAAATCAACTATCATCATAGGTTATCCTATAGATTCTACTTGGCACAAACACTAATTAAAGCATGAAAACACATCTAAACAGAAATTAGATGCACAATTTATTACTAAACAGGAACAAAAACAAAAAAAACAAAAAGAAAATTGGGTTGCCTCCCAACTAGCGCTATCGTTTAACGTCCCTAGCTAGGCATAAAAGCAAAGATAGATCTAAGTAGTGCCGTCTTTGGCACTTGATTCATAGGTAGCTCGCATGATAGATTCATAAGGTAATTTCACTTTCTTTCTTGGAAAGTTCTCCATGCCTTTCTTTAACGGAAATTGGAATCTAATATTCCCTTCCTTCATATCAATAATCGCACCAATCGTTCTAAGGAAAGGTCTACCAAGAATAATAGGGCAAAAAAGATTGCAATCTATATCAAGGACGATAAAATCTACGGGCACCAAATTTCTATTTGCAACAATGAGAACATCATTGATCCTTCCCATTGGCTTTTTAATGGTGGAATCTGCAAGGTGCAAATTTAAAGAACAATCATCAAGATCATGAGAATATCACATAAAGTTTTCGGAATCGTGGAAACACTAGCACCCAAATCACACAAAGAAAAACACTCATAATCTTTAATTTTAATCTTTATAGTAGGTTCCCACTCATCATTAAGTTTTCTAGGTATAGAAACTTCCAAATTAAGTTTTTCTTCAAAAGATTGCATCAAAGCATCAACGATATGTTTGGTAAAAGCTTTATTTTGACTATAAGCATGAGGAGAATTAACAATGGATTGCAACAAGGAAATACAACTTTCTAAAGAACAATTATCATAATCAAATTCCTTGAAATCCAAGAAAGTGGGTTCAATACTATTTAAAGTCATGACCTCTCCAACCCCACTTTTACCAAATTTAGCATCAAGATCTAAAAACTCCGAATTCTTGGGACGCCTTCTAAATAAAGTTGACTCATCTCCAGTCCCATTATTATCAAGATTCATATTGCAAAACAAAGATCTAATAGGAGACACATCAATAACTTTAAGATCTTCATCATTATTTTCATGCAAACTAGAAGAACACGCCTTTACAAAGCAATCTTTCTTAGCACGCAATCTAGCAGTTCTTTCCTTGCACTCATAAATGGAAATTCTCATGACTTTGAGAGACTCATTGATATCATGCTTAGGAGGATTAGATCTAAGTTTAATAGAATCAACATCAAGCGAAAGTCTATCAACGTTCCTAGCTAAATCATCAACTTTGAGCAATTTTTCTTCAAGCAAAGCATTAAAATTCTTTTGAGAAATCATAAATTCTTTCACACTATTCTCACAATCAGAGGGCATCTTATTAAAATTACCATAAGAATTATTGTAGGAATTTCCATAATTATTAGAGGAATTACTAGGGAACGGTCTAGAATTAAAGTTTCCTCTATAAGCATTGTTTCCAAAACTATTCCTACCAACAAAATTCGCATCCATAGATTCATTATTATTCTCAATCAAAGTAGACAAAGGCATATCATTGGGATCAAGAGGAGTATTTTTAGTAGCAAACAACTTCATAAGTTCATCCATCTTTCCACTCAAAACATTGATTTCTTCTATAGCATGCACTTTTTTACTAGAAGATCTTTTGGTGTGCCATTGAGAATAATTAGCCATAATATTATCAAGAAGTTTTGTAGCATCTCCTAACATAATTTCCATAAACATGCCTCCCGCGGCCGAAACTAAAAGATTTCTAGAAGCAAAGTTCAAACCGGCATAAAAATTTTGTATGATCATCCATAAATTCAAACCATGAGTAGGGCAATTGCGAATCATGAATTTCATTCTTTCCCAAGATTGGGCAACATGCTCATGATCAAGTTGTTTGAAATTCATAATATCGTTCCTAAGAGTGATAATCTTAGCAGGAGGAAAATACTTAGAGATAAAAGCATCTTTGCACTTGTTCCAAGAATCAATACTATTTTTAGGCAAAGACGAAAACCAAACTTTAGCACGATCTCTAAGAGAAAACGGGAATAAATTCACTTTAACAATATCATTATCCGTATCTTTCTTGTTTTGCATATCACACAAATCAACAAAGTTGTTTAGATGAGTAGCGGCATCTTCACTAGGAAGGCCAGCGAATTGATCTTTCATAACAAGATTCAGCAAAGTAGTATTGATTTAACAAGACTCAACATCATTAAGAGGAGCAATCGGAGTACTAAGGAAATCATTATTATTGGTATTGGAGAAATCACACAATTTGGTATTATCTTGCGCCATGGCAACAAGTAATCCAACACACAAGCAAACAGAAAAAGGCAAGCAAAAAAGAGAGGAGAAGATTGGGAAAGAGAGGGCAAATAAAACGGCAAGGGTGAAGTGGGGGAGAGGAAAACGAGAGGCAAATGGCAAATAATGTAAATGCGAGGGAGATGAGTTTGTGATGGGTACTTGGTATGTCTTGACTTGAGCGAAGACCTCCCCGGCAACGGCGCCAGAAATCCTTCTTGCTATGTCTTCATCTTGCGTAGGTTTTCCTTGAAGAGGAAAGGGTGATGCAGCAATAGTAGCGTAAGTATTTCTCTCAGTTTTTGAGAACCAAGGTATCAATCCAGTAGGAGGCTCCTCAAAAGTCCCACGCACCTACAAAAACAAACAAAGAACTCGCAACCAACGTAATAAAGGGGTTGTCAATCCCTTCACGGCCACTTGCGAAAGTCAGATCTGATAGAGATAGTATGATAAGACAAATATATTTTTCGTATTTTGTAACATAGATGCAAAAAGTAAAGATGCAAATCAAAGTATATTGAAAGCTTATATGATAAAAGATAGACCCGGGGGACATAGGTTTCACTAGTGGCTTCTCTCAAGATAGCATAAGTATTACGGTGGGTGAACAAATTACTATCGAGCAATTGATAGAAAAGAGAATAATTATGAGATTATCTAGGCATGATCATGTATATAGGCATCACGTCTGCGACAAGTAGACTGACTCCTGCCTGCATCTACTACTATTACTCCACACATCAACCGCTATCCAGCATGCATCTGGATTATTAAGTTCATAAGAACAGAGTAACGCATTAAGAAAGATGACATGATGTAGATGGATAAACTCAAGCAATATGATAGAAACCCCATCTTTTTATCCTCGATGGCAACAATACAATACGTGCCTTGCAACCCTTTCTGTCACTGGGTAAGGACACCGCAAGATTGAACCCAAAGCTAAGCACTTCTCCCATGGCAAGAAAGATCAATCTAGTAGGCCAAACCAAACTGATAATTCGAAGAGACTTGCAAAGATAACTCAATCATACATAAAAGAATTCAGAGAAGATTCAAATATTTCTCATAGATAAACTTGATCATAAACCCACAATTCATCGGATCTCGACAAACACACCGCAAAAAGAGTTTACATCGAATAGGTCTCCACAAGAGAGGGGGAGAACATTGTATTGAGATCCCAAAAGAGAAAAGAAGCCATCTAGCTAATAACTATGGACCCGAAGGTATGTGGTAAACTACTCACAACTCATCGAAGGGGCTATGCTGTTTATGTAGAAGCCCTCCATGGTTGATTCTCCCTCCAGCGGAGCGCCAGCGAAGGCTCCAAAATGGGATCTCGCGGATACAGAAGGTTACGGCGGTGGAAATTGTGCTTCGGTGGCCCTCTGGATGGTTCCGGGGTACGTAGGTATATATATGAGGAAGAAGTACGTCGGTGGCCGCTCGTGGGGCCCAGGAGACAGGGGGCGCGTCCAGGAGGGGTGGGCACACCCTCCTATTTCCTGGCCACCTCGATTGCTTCTTGACTTGCACTCCAAGTCCTCTGGATCATGTTCGTTCCAAAAATCACGCTCCCGAAGGTTTCATCCCGTTTGGACTCCATTTGATATTCCTTTTCTTCAAAATACTGAAATAGGCAAAAAAAACAGCAATACGGGCTGGGCCTCCGGTTAGTAGGTTAGTCCCAAAAATGATATAAATGTGTAAAATAAAGCCCATAAACATCCAAAAGGGGTAATATAATATCATGGAACAATAAAAAATTATAGATACATTGGAGACGTATCAGCGACCATCCTTATAGGACTATGCTTCGGTGCCTTAAGGCACCTGCCTTTGTGTCCATGACATGTGGGCCCAACAGGTGGCTGGCCCACATGTCAGTGACCCAAAGGCAGTTGCCTTTAAGGCACCGAAGTAGCGTCCACCCCGACACGACCCTGGTCTGCCTGGTGCGCTTACATTTGAGAATGCAAACGAATCTTCTTTCATTTGCAAACGAGTCTGTATGTATTACCATGACCGTGTTTTCCTTGCAATAATTAGTCATTCGAAACGAGATACTCCCTCCGTTCACTTTTGTAAGTCGTTTCAGACAACTTAAAATGAACTGTTTTGCACATTGTCTGAAACGTCTTCAAGGTCTTATAAAAGTGAACAAAGGGAGTACTATAAATTAATTAATGAGGAGTTATTTGAAAGAAAATCGAAATGATACCCATGCTAACATGGATTAGAGCGTGTGTCACATAATTAGTTATTTGAATTAGAGTGTGTGTCACGTAGTTAGTTATTTGAATTAGAGTGTGTGTCACGTAGCGATCTCCAATTCTAACGTGGATTTTGCATTTCACTGTATCCATGCTAATTTTTTAATACAAATTCATATGTATATGATGAACACCATGGTAGTGAGAAAATTTTTGGATGGATTCGAACATATGACCTACAAAAAAGCACAACAAATCGAGTCAATGTCAACTTTTCGAAACTTAGTATGGCACGAATTCGAAATAATTACCCGTATGCCTGGTCCTCGGTTCAAATCTTACAATGTACACCAAATTGAAACATCGATATTAAGTCTCGTACTATGTACATTCAAATGTTGTTTTAGCCCCCCCCCCCCCCGCACAAGCGCTACATACTTCCTGTATCGGTCAATCTTCCTCTCCTAACCACCTTAGGAAGCTATTGGTTTCCAACACACGTTCATTCTTTCTCTCCATGTTTCGATCTCTAAGTCTCTCAACTACACAACCCCTTTTTTCCACTCTGTTACCAAATGTATTTACCTCACACACCCGCCATTGCACCCCTGCCGAGCTCCCCCCCCCCTCTCCCTCTCACCCTCTCACGCTAAATACATGCATTGCCTATCTAGCCCATCCCCCCCAACCTCTCGTGCGCACGCACGCACGTTGTATATCTAGGTCACTCCCTCGAGATTGTATCACTCTTTCTTCCGCACGGCGGGCCACACTCACTCTATCTCGCTCTCTTTATCTGAGTCTCATTTAACCTCGTTTTCTTTCACACACAAATGATATATCTCCATGTTCGGTCCTCGATCGACACACTCTATACTCTCTCACGCAGATTGTTTATCTAGGTCAGTCCATCCAAGCCGCCGCCACTCTTTCAACCTCATGGTGGGCCACGCTCACTCAATCTCTCTCTCTCTCTCTCTCTCTCTCTCTCTCTCTCTCTCTCTCTTTGTATGTCTCGATTGACCTCGCTCTTTCTCAGACAAAAATGACATATCACCATGTTTGATCCCAATTCGACCTATTCACATTGTATACTCTCTCACACACATTGTCTATCTAGGTCACTCTCTCCAACCTGTCTCACTCTTTCGATCGCACGGCGACCCTATGTGATCGGTTGACCTTGCTTCCTCCCACGCACAAAATATATCTACATGTCTGTGAGTGGATCATCTCTCAAGCTCTATCTTATAGCCCTCACCCTTGCCAAAAGCCCAATCGGACAATATCTCTCCAGAGCATATATATTTGTTTAATGAATGTTGGACCACACTCACTTTGTCTCTCTATCTATATGTCTCTCGATTGACCTCGCTTTCTCACACCGTATCTTCCACGCGTTGAAGCTACTACCTCTCCATCCCTCGCAAAGCCGGAGCTATTTACATTGCGAGGGGCACTCCAAGCTTGGATTAATTTGTGTAGGCATTTATTCCGGTCGGTTTAGATTATATTTTCACACCATTCGGCCCACAACTCCCCTAGTTGATTTCCCTCTAGCTCAGTCATCGCTCTCTCGCACGTCCTTTCTCACCTTCAACGTCACACCATGGTATTATTGAAAAAACTATGTTGTTCTCTTTAATTATTATAAATAAGCTACAAAACTACACACCGATAGTCCACTTGGAATGGAACAAATTTCGACCCATAAATTAAAGTGCTACAAACTACACACCGAGGGGTCCACATGTCATGAAACAAATTTGGACCCATATACAAATTAAAAAATAAAGGACGAGGATTGAACATGCGACCGGGCCTTCAAGCCGCACGTCAATAGGCAACATACGTAGAATAGCAATGTTTGTTGTAGCCCCCTTTGTTCGCATAATGTTTTTATATAAAACAACCTAATTAATGGATAACATGTAATATTATTTCTAGTACTATTCGCATTCACTTACTGGTGGGTTCCATGTGTGCTCTCTCTCTCTCTCCTCCCCTTCTGCGTTTAGACGCACGGGCAAACAGGAAGAACTCGCGGGCGATGTTGTCGTTGACCAAATCAGGACACGTTCACAAGTCACGGCACCAGTTTCACGTACTAGCAGCACTAGTCAGTGTGTACGTGCAATGAACGTTAATTTGAAGTATATTAAGTATGCGGATATTAAGTACTAGGATATTATTTGCGTGTTGTTATGTGATTAGCACTATTTTTGGCATGAAATTAACTACACGCTAAACGTGTTGAGCGCTCGACATTGAAGCAGTCTAGGTCGTTGGATGACAAGGAATACATGTGGCTTGATGACGTTTTATATTTAATTTGATACGGCTCTAGCAGAACATTCAATCGATCAAACCATAGATTTCGTTCAGTCTGACTCCGACTTTAAATTATACGATGATCGATATAAAATAAACGGAAATGATAAACGTACGGATTTTAAGCATGGCAATCCGAACGTTTTTCATGGTAAGTTTAGATTACGCGGCGGCGGCGGGGGCGTCTCGCGGTGGGAAGCGGCTCCTCTGCCGTGCTCTGTGTGTCGTCGGGCCACTGACCGACGGCGACGGCGGCGTCTTGCACCGTTGTTGGCGTACTCCTGGACGTTGTCCTAGCTTCAAGGAAGGCCAAAATATTCTGGACTTCGGAGCGAGTCAACTGGCGGGAGGAGGCGACTGGCGTTGGTGCAAGGAAGCGGTCGACGGCGGTCATCCATGCCGCTGAGGGGGGCACTGGCACCCGCGTGGGGACAGGCGCTATCAACAGTGTGGCAGAGACATTCGTGTGAATGGGCACCGGCACGGGCGCGCACGTTAGTGCACGCGCAGGTGCATGCGCTGGCAGGTGCACGGGCGCGTGAAAGTCGGCGGGGACCTCGTGGAACCCCGTGGGATCAAGCTCAACGACAATGTGCGGCTCCCAGCCCATCAATGCCACAGGGATGGGCGCTGGCGTAGTCGGGGCGACGGGAGCCGGAACGGGAGCGGGGACAGGCGCGGCGTCTTCCCGCAAGGCCAGTTAAAGTTCGTCCCGAAGCGCCTTATGTTCTTGAGACTCCGGCTGGGTGTCGTCCTCAGGAAACGGGAACACTAAGGGCAGACCATCGTGATGCGGCATGGCGTACGTTTAGGTCAAGCTACTTGGAGGTAGACGACAGGAGAATCGGAGAGGAAGAGAGAAGATTGTAGCGATACCGGGTAGTGCAGGGTTGATTTTAAACTGCGGCGCCGGTGACATTAAAAAAGTGGGAGCAGTTGGGACGACGGTGGGCGGCGAAGCCTGGTCAAAGGGCTCGCCTCCCGGTGAGCCTGCACAGCAGTCTGCTCGCACGCCTCCCTGACAGCCGGCGCAGCAGTCTGCTCGCACGCCTCCCGTCGACTCACACGCTTTGTCGGACGGCGCCTGCCGATGAGAAGCGGGGACTCGTGGCGGCACGTAAACGCCCACGGTTTCAATAGTGAAAGTGTTCGCCTTAACGTGACAGGTCTTTGTTTCAAAATACCTTGGTTCTTCATTTGTGCAACTTGTCATAAGCAGCTTGTCTCAAATTGAAGAAAAAACTTACCAAGTAATATTTGTGCCACATCACGTGACCATCTCAGTTTCAAGAAATTATGCTCACTTTTGGATTTTCTGAAATTTAAGATCCAGGATTCGAAATAATATCATAACCTGCATCATGCAATAAATTTTCAAGCCGTACGTCTGTCCTGTTGTATTTCTTAAGAAAGGATTTGGTCAAACATTTTGCTTAGTTAGACTTCAGACAAGTTATCTCTACTCCTAATGAAGCAGTTGGTGAATAGTCTATCGGTTATTTTTCGCTGGTTTTATTTCATTCCACCCTATTCGTCTGGTTTTTTTCCGTCCCCGCACCAACACGCACGCACGCACCAAAAAAAAACCACCCGGCACCAAACGTGGCTCCTCTCGATCCCCCTCGAGAAGTAAACGCCGCAGCCGTCCTCTTCCTGACGCAACCGCATGTCACAGAGAAGACGTCGCCGCCGCCGCCGATCGGGATCAACGTCTCTCGCTGCCGCGGTCTCGTGCGATCTCCCAACCGCCGACGTACGGGATCGCCGCCACCGACCTCCGGGATCAGCGTCTCTCGCTGTCGCGATCTCCCTGTCGCCAGCATACGGGATCGCCGCCGCCACCGTACCAGAGGAAACACTGTCAACGATGTCCGGGATCGACACCCCCGCGCTTCCACAGATATGTGTTCGAGTCGTGCATCCCTTTAGCCTCCGCCCCTCCATCGTCCATGGCTCTGTGATCTGTCGTGTTTGTTACCCCAGTATCCTGTCCCTTTTCCCCCGAGATTGATGTGTTGTTTGTTTTTTGTATCATTGTGGAGGAGGTTGGAGAAGCGCAGGGAGAAAGGGGACCATGGACCAAGGTTCTACAACTTTTGTTTATAGATTCGGGATTCTTATAGCCAAAGACTATTTTACTAGAGATTGGCGATTTTGGGTTTCCACTGTAGCCATTGTAGGATTCACTATTTTGTTCAACATATTGTACCTTCTGGCACTTACGCACTTGAGCTATTAGTACCTTTTCTTCTTCTGGTTGACATTATTGTTCACTATATATGATTTGTTCTCATCCAGTTGGCAGCAGCTCAAACACAGTTTCAGACGAGGAGAATGAGAATGAGACAAACATTCAGACGAGGAGAATGAGACAAACACTCTATAGATGAGTTCTTATTATTCACTATCTTCACTTGCAATTTCTGAATGTTTGTCTCATTCACTATCTTCACTATATTTCATTGCACTACTGAAGTCTAATTAGTCAAGACATTTGAATCCGTTAACAATAATTCTAATTATTCACTATCTTCACTTGCAATTTCTGCAGATGAAGCGACAAATCGACCAATTTGGTCACATATCACCTTGCCTTTCCAGCCTCTTTCACTTCCTTTCAACCATGTAAGCCTACCTATCTTTCTACTCACACATATCGTGTTAGGACTTAAATTCATCACCAGTATGATACCATTATCTACAAATGTGGGCGGAAAATACTTTAGGCCTAACATAAAACCTCTCAGCTTGTGTTCCAGGAAATGAGAGAGCAAGGATTCACAGAAAGTCGTCTCCACTTGCTCTCTCATATCACAGGTGCTTTTTGGCCTGCTGTTTTGTCATGGGAGCCACATGTGTTCATCTAATACAACTTCCATGTGAATCTCTTTCCCCATTCTGTTTTTGGTTTGGACCGAAACAACTTATCGTTATTGCTGGTTCTAGGATGCGGGTTGGGATATCTCCAGATTAATATCAAGGATTTTAGGATATTGTTAAATTCCAGTTAAGAGCTCGTTGTAAATGTTGTCCTATCGGTACCAGATTAGATTCGTGAAGTAAAATTCAAAATGCTTGTAATTTAGTCGCAAGAATGGCGAATGAAGTTTACTTATGATGTGAGTTAGGTACCAAAAATTGTGGACTAAGGAACCAGATGTGAGTTGTATCACCATTGGCATTTTACTGTATAGGCTATTATAGACATGGCTCTACATGCGTTGAGAAGTGTGAGCACGTCAAGATATTCTCCATCTAGGAATCCTCGTATATATTCACACATACGTTATTCTTTAAATCTGCTTGGGGGTCAAACTCAGGTGAACGGACACATGTGCATGATTATTAGTATCCAAAGTGCCTTTAGAAGCTGTTTACTTCTGATGACATTGCATAATGAGAGGTGTGACAGGAGTATTTGTTGTATTTTACCTGACTGGTATTACTGCAACTATTAATTATCCATGTTAGTTCTCTTCAAATAGCAATTAGGGTATGACTGGCTTTACTGATGCTCTCATTCCAAGGAAAAATGTGAATATTTGATTTCATTGGCAAAGCCTCACATGAAGAAGTCAACGCCCCGACGCTGGTTGATTCTGCAACTGGACGCAGTAAAGATAGCAGGTTTAGACATTACAAATTCTTGTTTCTTTTGGAACTTCTACACACGACCTGATGCCAACTTATTCTTAATGAAATGTATTCAGGGTGCGAATGAGTTCACAAGTAAATATGAGGGTTGGAAGTTGTACACCCAAATATGTGATCGTGGACACTAACTGAGGACAAAAATGTGATGGCGTCATTAACAGTTCAATGGGAATTTGGAGAAGGGTGCATTATCTCTGTGTAGGTCCAGTTCTCATCGCTCTTATGATTAGATTCTTGACATGACCTCCTAACATAATGTTGTTTATAAATGATACCAGTGCTTTCAGGATTTATATGGCCTCTCCGCTTACTAATTAAGACCAACAAAGGTGTTATAATTTACAATCCAATATGATTCAATTCCTTTTCTTTTTTACTTTGTAGGCTGATTGGTGTAGAGCATGTAGGATGTGCTTGGTGAGCTTGAATGCGACCAAACCGTGTTGGATTCGACATCAAACATTTATATCTTACTATGTAGGAGTACTTTGTTATGGTTTCGTTGCAATGCTTGTGGCCAGTAAGATGTTTTCTTATAACACAGGTCTGGGGCTGGCAGATTGTTGGGTGAGATGTTTGTGGACTTTGTACAAGAAATAAGAGAGAGAAGTAAGATTAAACCGCAACTCTGATGGCGTTGGCCAGCTGCGAGGCAAGCCCTCCTAATCCCCCCTCCTCCTCATTTTCCTTTCAAACCTAGATGTTGGTTTCCTATAGTATAACCAGTGCGTACTTCGATTGCTCGCATGCACCTTGATTTCCATTAAGCAATATTTTGCATCTGCCACTGGGCAGTGTGATGCTCAAACTTTTAAGTGACGCTTGTGGACTTTGGATTGCTTACAGGTTGGTGGAAATTCATTTTTTTTTTGAGTTAGCCGAATATTAGGTGTTCGTTGAAATAAAACATATGTATGTGTGACCCTTAGGTGTTCGTTGAAAGTCCCCATACGAGTTGATGTTTCAGATTTTAAGTACTGTGTGTTCTTCAATGGACCAATTCATGGCTTTCATCTTTAATGCGTGTGTCTTCATGTTTTGTAGGCAGTCACCACACATAACTAGCCAAGCCCCTGATGGCCCGATCATGCTCGCGGTTGGCTATTTTAAAATGTTTCTCTTTTATCTGTTGTGTGCTCATTGAACTATGGTGATTATGCTTGTCAGTTCGTTATCAAGGTGAGTTGAGGTAGATAGCACGGGCTGATATTGAAAAAGAAAATGTCATTGTGATGGTAAGCAAAATATTACGTTTTCATTAGTGAAGGACTATAGAGAGTAAGAGGTCTTGATGAGATGCTTACATGACGTGAATAATTAATTTTAGGTGTATCATGGGCCCTGCTTCATTGTTCAGTTATGTCGCTTGTATTCGTGGATCAATTGCTGGACATATAAAGTTCAGTTTTCACAGATAGCAAAAGTTGCAAAACTAGGTGTGCTGAATTTTGTTCAAAGTGCAACCTTCTATTACCGAAAAAGGGTTTTCCCCCGCTTTGTATACAAAGCAGCCAGCCGAACCATACAGGGATAGGTGCTGGGGCGGAAGCAGCACAGTCACGCCCAAAAGAAACGACAAAGAAAGAGCAAAAAAACCAATGCCGATAACGGCGGATCAACAAAAAACGAAGAAGCCTCGCGATCGCTGCGCCCACCGAGATCTTCCACTAGGCTCCAAGACTCCGAAGCGCCGGCACCTATCAACACCTTGAGGAAGGATCGCGACGATGACGACGCTGTTGCCAATGGTTTCCCCCGGTACACGACGAGGCGAGAGGATGGGTAAGTGCAACCTTCTATTTGATGAAGCAAATAAGGTTTACCTGTATACCAACTGTAAAAGAGTTACGACACAAGGTCCAAATCACTTTTTTTGTACTACACCAACAATAAAAGAGTTACAACACAAGGTCAAGATCACCTTTTTTGTACTACACTGGGATTGATCCTGTATGTTGTTGTGGCAACCCTGTTTTACTTTGGTCTATTTTCTGGTATATTTCTGCTTACTGAAAATAGATGGAAATTCTAGCATATGATTGCATTGCTTGAATTGCCCTTGACAGGTTGCAGTGTGTGTACGGCATCTTATATATACTATGGGTGGCTAATTTAGGTGGTTACGACCACTATCTTGCCTTCTTACTCTCTTGGGAGGGAGGGGTTGAAGAAGAAGTATGCCCCGTTGACAATCGATGATAAATCATCAGAATATGTGTAGGAGAATTGGACGATTTTAATACTCCCTCCGTTCCTAAATATAAGTCGATAAGGTGTGTGTGTGTTCCCCCGCCCTACGCAAAATTGCACTATTTTAACACTCTGTCTTGTTTTGCCTGGATACTCTCATACTGTGCTTACTATGTAATTGCAAAAAAATGCTTTGATGTGAGTAATTGTGCATTGTGATAGGCTCCTACATTGCCGACGAGTGCTAGCGGAAGAGGAACCGACTACACCTCTAAGGGTGTGCGCACGAGGATCATTGAGGAGACGGGAACCATGTCATCTCCCCTAGCTTGCGAGCCCTTCAAGCATGATGCCAACCCAGTCAGTACATCAACATACACAGTCATTTATATCTATATCTTTGTATTCAGTAATGTAAGTCGCATCTTTATCTACACTATACATTTTTTGTTGATGCACTGTTGTGCTAGATTTTTAAATTCAAAACCGACCACAAGATCCTTGATTTGTGTAATTCATCTGAGGTTTGTTTGTTCTTTAGGTCATAGATGAGGAATCTTGTCAAAGAGTCTGATTTGCCAATTTACACGGTACAAATGTACAGTGCACTAATGAGATGTTCATTTATTTTTATTTTCTCTTCAGGAAACATGGTTTCGCTTCCATGTGGAAGGACATGATAGGCAGGGTTTGAGGAGGCGAGATTAAGGAGGTTGAATTTCTTAATGGTTTCCAATACTCATCTGAATAGCTTCAAAGAATTATCATGTGCTAATTTCTCCAAACATTTATTTAGAAAACATGTTGAGTAATGTGCTTTCTATTTCAGATTGGCATGTTAATGAGTTGTATTTGTGTCAATTTGTTAGTGCAGGACAAAGTTTTTTATGTACATATTGTGCTAAATGATTCAGAGGGTAACACTTATTTAGTATACCTTACTTATTTACACATTTGATAGTACTTGCTTGTTGCTAGAATCAACTTTTTAATTCTTGTAACCTCCAGAGTCCAAAGTTGTTGGGTTGAGTCTTGTGAAAGGGTCTGGCTATCATTCTTAATTTTAGATCACATTGGTTGGTGGTTTTTCCTTGTATATAGAACCTTCAATCAATTATTAAACTATGCCTTCATCAGTGACGTTGTTCACTGCATCAGCTCTAAGGGTGTGCGCACGGGGATCACTGAGGAGACGGGAACCATGTCATCTCCCCTAGCTTGCGATCCCTTCAAGCATGACGCCAACCCAGTCAGTACATCAACATATACAGTCATTTATATCTATATCTTTGTATTCAGTTATGTAAGTTGCATCTTTATCTACGCCATACATTTTTGTTGATGCACTGTTGTGCTATATTTTTAAATTCAAAACCGACCACAAGATCCTTGATATGTGTAATTCATCTGAGGTTTGTTTGTTCTTTAGATCATAGATGAGGAATCTTGTCAAAGAGTCTGATTTGCCAAATTGCACGGTACAAACCATTTATTTTTATTTTCTCTTCAGGAAACATGGTTTCGAGTCCATGTGGAAGGACATGACAGGCAGGGGTATTTTCATAGATGGAAGCGAGATTAAGGACGTTGAATTCGTTAATGGTTCTCCAATACTCATTTGAATAGCCTCAAAGAATTATCAGATGTTACACAAGGAAAATGCTTAATTATCTCAGGTGGAAGAAATATTTCAACGTAAATGAGTTACAAATCCATTCACTCCCAAAATATTGTTTTGGCGAACTTTCTACCTTTAGATATAAATTATCTGGGTTTTTTAATGGATCTAAATTACCTAGTAATACATAGTGTTGTGGAAATCTTGACTGATCAAAGAAAAAACATTAGAAAACAAGCCAAGCACGCTAACAAGCACCACAGTGCCGATATGTACAACCTACAAACACAATCACTCAGATTAATCCTTCCATTCTTCGTACTCCATCCATGCAAATAATGTCCATTTCCCATGTGTTCGATTTATCATCACCGCTATAACCCAAATATGACCACATCCACCCTTCGATCTAATATAGGTCCTGCACTATCACCATTCGATTCCGAATACCTGAGTGAGTCCAGGTACCTGAACTAGATGGAGGAACTGAATGAGCATCGTCCCAAAGACAAAAACGCCACTGGTGCCAACGAGAACGGCAGGCACGCCGACACACTGCATCTCGGCCGGTTTAAAGATGGTCGCCTCTCGCATCACGGCCTACACCTCATCCTCTAGCCGGCGCTCCACCTTGGACATTGAACAGTATAGGACGCATCGCTCCCATGCCTCCCCTACAATACAAAATAAGGGCCGTGAGTTGGTTGACAACAATCCAAGCCGAAGGAGGAACACTGGGGCGGAAGTTGGCTGCACGGAGCGGCGGCGACGGCCCTGACCGTGGCTGCATGCGGGGTGGGGAAGAGAGTGGTTGTGAAGTGTGAAGGGAAGTTAGATGGGATGAGGTGGGGAAAGAGGATGAAACTACATTTTTCCTCGTCGAAGACTACAATCATTTTCTTTAGGATCAAGCGAGTGGCTAGGCGACACGATGGCCCAACACGAAAGGTTTTTTCTCTTTTGAGAAGAGCCTAATACAATTGGTGATTGCGTGAAGAGGTGATCCCACCAGGCCCCGCCAGTGCGTCTCAGCATGTTGTATAGGACAATATTTAAAAATATATATTATTATGTAATTAAAAAAATCAAAGACATAACATAGATAGATTATGACCGGCCTAAGCACCAACTTAATGATCTTTGATAGAGCTGCAAGAAAAGCTAAGACTCGTGAGCTATTCGAAATTGGATTGTTTTTTTGCTCGACTCAAAAATAAATGAGTCGACCTTGACCACTTTATGTATCTCAATCAAGAAATGAGCTGATCATGAGTTAACACTAACTCGCTTAATTTTAGGTTGATAGCTCAACACAATTTAATGATGTTGAATGATCGTGTTATATTCTTTGAAAAAAAGAATGATCATTTTATATATTAAAAAATACAGTAATTTATTACCATATATGTTGAGATTTTCTTCATTTTATCTACAAGTAAACATCCATGGTTGTTAAACTTGGAGCAAATTTAGCCTTAATTTAGTATGTGGTTGGTGTGTGCTAAGTACCCTATTATTTATGGCCAAGTGTACCTTCTTGTGTTTCCTTGTGTTGGTGGTGCTAATGTACGGGGGGGGGGGGGGGCAGACCCGTTAGCAATCTCAAACCTTGATATATGCAAGAAAAAAAGGTGATGCCAATGTAGTTGTAGATTTAGTATTAGGATTTGTATCATTTAGCTCAAAATTAGCTAGAGGCCGTTACAAGCCATTTTCTATCATAGCAATACCATCATAAGTCGCGTGGAACGTTTACATGTTGAATTATAATTTATTTGATCGATAATATCTTCAAATTTAATTTTGTTAGCCCGTGGCAATGCACGGGCATTCTACTAGTATATGCAGAGTAAAAGGATAATCCCTCCATACCGGTGCATTGCCTGATATATTAACTCAAGTACTAGGCACGAACAAACGGGCTCAATTATGTGCTCATCCTGGTGTAGCATTAGTAGTACTAGGCAATGCAGTTGAGGGGTGACCTTGACGAGCGGCGACCCAGGGAATTGAACCGTGCTCGGCACGGTAGGTAATGTTGTCTAGTTACTAAAGCATCCCTCCGTTGTTCATCGGTAGTCATTATGGACCGGGGACATGAGGGGAATTGCCTAGGGCTGGAATTCTGGCCGCCAGATATTTCGACTTGAAACGCTGAGGCTCGACTGGTTGGGGTTGCCTAATGTGCGTACCACGCACGCCACCGAAGGACACGAGCCCGGTTTTTTTCATTTTTTTATTTTTTTAGGATCAACACGAGCCAAGGTCTGGCTGGTACGCCATTGGGTCCTACCATTCGAGAATATGAAAGGAACCTTTTAAATTGCCGAACGAATCTATGTGTATTACAATACCCGTATTTTCCTTGCAAATACTAATCTCAACATGGTAATTGATTTATGACGAGTTGCTGAATTAGAGTGAGTTTGTGATATAGTGATCTCAACGTGGATTTCACATTTCATGGTATCCCTAGTAAGTTTTCCAATGCAAATTCAAATTTAAAAGATGAAGAATATGGAGGTGAGAAAACTTTGTATGTATCAAGCATATGACCACACAGAGAGAGAGAGAGAGACAGACACACACGCACGAACACAACAACAATCTAATAAGTATAGTGCATCTATTTTTCCGAACCATGCATGTATGACACAAATTCAAAAATACTCCTTCTATTCCTAAATATTAGTCTTTTAGAGAGTTCAACAAGTGACTACATACGGAGCAAAATGAGTGAATCTAGACTCTAAAATATGTCTATATACATCCGTATGTGCCAATCCATTTGAAACCTCCAAAAAGACTAATATTTAGGAATGAAGGGAGTAAAATGTAAGACATCCATGCTCCTCAGTTCAATATTTAAAATGAACATGAAACTGAAACATGAATATTAAGTCTAGTACTACAGTACATGCAAATGTTGTGTTTAGGCGGAGCTATGATTGTCGGGGGTCAACCCCTCGAGCTTAGATAAAATTGTGGAGCTCTGTTTAGGGTTGTTTAGATTATATTTGTCCTCACCCTCCCAACCACCGATTGGTTGTGCACCCCCACCCCTCCTCCCTGGGAGAATATCATGTGCCCCCATACCTTAGATGCTATATGCCGATACGAGTTGCTTGGAGCTTGTAGATCTGAGATATAGCAGCTCACATGATGTGTCTTAATATTTTTGCAGGAAACCTTGATGAGTTTGAGAATTGCACACAATTTTTACAAAAACTACTCAGATGCCCTTTGATCCCATATCCAACAACCTCGAAGCTCGTATCACCGTAGCATCTAAGATGAAGGAGGACATCATATTCTCCTGTATGTAAGAATATCATGTGCTACCACACCTTAGATGCTTTGGTGATACAAGCTCTTTGGAGGCGTTGGATTTGTGACCCAACACCTCCTCGGTGGTTCAAATGGTTTTTGCAGAAAAGCCCCAAAAGAGTTCGGCCACTGCTTACAAGCACAAAGACTGCTCAGATGCCATTGGATCTCAGATCAAACGACCTCCAAGCTCGTATCACCGTAGCATCCAAGCTGCGATAACACCTTATGTTTTCTCGCACGGGAGAATATGAGGTGCTCCCGCACCGTAGATTCTATGGTGATATGAGTTCACTGAGATCTAACGGCCCATAGTAGGAGGTTTGAATGTTTTTGCAATATACGGCTGATAGAGTTTGGGAAATGCGCAGAAAGTACAAGTACTATGCATGTGCCATCTGATCACTCATCATATGACCTAGATGCTCATATCACCGTAGCGGGTAATTAAGCTACGGGGAGCACCTAATATGAGCAACGGGGAGCCGTTGGATCGAAGATGCAGTGGCACACACAAGGCCTGAATGTTTTATTTGCAAAAAAAACCTTTGGAGAGTTTGGAAATTGTGCATAATTACAAAGACTACTCCCAAGCCATTGGATCTCACTTCCAACAGTGTAAAAACTCGTATCACCATAGTATCTAAGCTGCGGGGTGGATGTGATATTCTATGCCGCTGTCATTTTTGTTCGTAAACTTGCAAAATACGTGTAACTCGTGCCGTTACTTGTCTAACCGCGCAAAGTGTTTGTTCAAAAAAACATCCTACACTGAAATATCGAAACAACACACGAGGGTCCCACTTGTCATTAATCAAATTTGGACCTAAAACTAATAAATCTGAAAGACGAGATTCAAACTGGCAACATGGACTACAAAGCGTAAGTCGATAGCCTCACAAAACAAAAGGTTGTTGGCTTTGTCCCATAATTTGATTTTATACAGTACTTGCATTGAGTAGAGTAGAGGGAGTGCCTCGTCAACATGTGCATGACCGTTGTCTCACTTACTGGTGGGTCCCAGGTCTGCGATCTCAATCTCTTTTCTCTCCATCGTCTAACCTTTGCACGGGCACACACGAAGAGCGGCGCTAGCTTGCCGTGGTGTTATTACAACTAAAAAAAGCTTGGAAAAGAGAAGAATCGCCTAGAACAAGAAATGTTGTGGCTGGTCGAGACGGAGCTAACCACATCTATCCTCCGTGCCACGTTTGCATGATGAAGTTGTGTGGCTAGTGGGGTGTTTTCGACCGACTGGCTGGGTCCCGAGGTCGAACCATAGGTACTACGTCTGATACAGTATATTTTTACACGCACATTTTTCCTCCGTGCCAAGATGTGGCACACCCTACCGCGCGGTTTCGGGGTCCTCCCGGATGGTGCACGCATATATTCCTCCTGACATGGGACTCCCTACCGCGTGTTTTCTGGGTCCTCCTCGGTCGTAGCGCCGAAGCAAGTAAATGAGTCGTCAAATCACGAAAGACCACCTTTCCCGTCGAGTACATCAGTGAAGCACGGTGGCTAGCTAGTTGGGCTAGTTCGACCGATTAGCTAGGTCGCCGCCACATTTGTTTTTTCATCCCTTTTTTATCTACTAGAAGGCAGGTAAACTTAAATATCCACCGCGGCGTTTCTCTAGTGTTTGTGTGAGGCAGTATTTTTAATTTTTTTGATTGACGGGAGCAGACGCGGCAGGATTTTTAATTTTTTGATGATGGGAGCAGGCGCGGCAGCAATTAGTCACGATGACTCCGCCTGTAAAACCCACTGCTCCCTGATGTGAGAAATCGTCGACTGGTGTTTTACCGTGGTGAAAACCAAAAGATTTCCTGCTCCTCGGCTGGCTCCCTCCGCCTTCCCGTAGATTGCATTGCGTTTCGGCCGTTTCGCCCCCTTTGCTTCCTCTCCCCATTGCTTCTACCTAGTGCCATGGCGGTGCAGCATATCACGGAGTCCGAGGTGAGGCGCCTGACACAGGAGCTCCATGCCAAGGATGCGGAGCTC